>NW_027411755.1:193157116-193757116 GCF_047663935.1 Musca autumnalis
TTTACCTGCACATGGGAAACTGTTGTTGTTGTTGGAGTGAAAATGATTAAACCAAAACAAAGTTGTAAATGGCAATCACACACACACAAGCACATTTGGGAAAATTAAAAACAACAACAACAGAACACACATGTGCTCTACTAAAACCATCAGCATTATGAAACAACAGGATACAAAACTATTTAGTATATGTATGTGTCTTTGTTGTATTATCTGTGTGTGTTTGTGTGCCACAGAGTGAATTGTTTCAAAAATGTAAGGAATAAAGAGTTTTCTATTTCCTCCCTACCTAAAACAGGATGTGCCCTAGTAGACAGCCATTAATGACCACTGTGGAAGATTAGCTCTTAAAGTTGTTTTTAATGGTATTTTCTGATTAGCCACTTAACCAGCCGAAAAAGACAGACAGTTGAATGTATATGAGAGTGGCTTACTTAATGTTGTTGTTTTTTTTTTTGTTATCTGACGGACATGTTTAGGGAATTTTCAATAATTTCCGAATTTGTTTTATTTTGTTATCTTCATTCACTGTATTTGAATTTGATAATCATTTCGGAAACCACTTGAAATTATCCATTAGAGGTTCTTAAAAATAATTACTGTGATTTGAAACACAGAAATGGAAATTTATATTCATATTTCTGAAATATCCATTTTGAAGAGTTTAAGGCAGTAGAGGTTGATTTGGGCATACTAAAAATACAGATTTGAATAGAGAATACCACTCAAAATTATTGCAAAGCATATATTCTAGTATTCCGAAAATGCACAATAATGAAAATTGGCAACTGTGTGTCTTTTATCTCTCATAGGCCGCATTTACCCAACCTCGTAAAGCGCCACAAAGAAAAAATATTTCATATTATCAAAAATAAAAATCGGGGTACATTGTTCAAGAAATTAGCTTAGGTTAACGTCAAATAGTCGACATTGCCTACTCAATCCACCAATTTGTAATATGCTGTTCTAATAATAAGACATTTATTTAAAACGGCAGAAGACTTCAATTAAATTTTATTTTGAAACTTTTCTTCGAGTACGTGAACTTGTCATGTTCCCTGAAGGAATATCAAAAGGATATCGTATTGAATTTGGGCTAAAATCATAACATTTTAGACAATTAAGGAAAAATTGGAGGGTATTCCACTTTTTATCGTCTAGTTCGAATAATTTTGAAATTTTGTGTAGTTAGGTCAAGTCGCCCATCCGAAATGGTATTTTTTTAGACAATATTTTGTACATTTTGCTAGGCAAAGTTCAAAAGTTCATTGGGTCTCCACCGCTATTGGTTTGGAGATTTAAGCCCTGTTTAACTATGTCGAAAGAAAATTAATGCGAACGAAAAACACCTAAACTTTGCTTTTCATGTTAATATTGACTTTGTTTTTGCTTCGAAACAACAACAACATTTGACACACACACACGAGTTTAGCAGTTTTTCTTTCGTTTTCATTTTCTTTCGACATAGTGAAACAGGCTGTTAGAAGTAGACCGATATGGTCTGAAACTGATGTACGTGTACCTCCGTAATAGGGGCACGGGAATAGCCCGCTGCAAAAGATTTCAATGAGACCGATAGCTGGACTGTACATTTATCAACAATTTTGTGTGAGAGGTACCAACGTAGCCAGGGGCGGCACAGAAAGTATTATAAAATACCCTTTGAGCATCATGGTTCTAATATATGATTTTTCGATATATACACTGCATCCCTTTTAAACCGATGCTGGAATTTTGAAGTCGGAATTTGGTGGTTTTGTGAATTTTGATACGCTCAGCCCTTAGGCTAAAGAGGGTACATACAGTTTAATACGACCAAAAATGTGCCTCATCGAAATAATAGGTTAAGACTCCAAGTATGTTTAGACGAAATCTGTTTCAGATAATTTGGAGTCGATTTAGCAGCCATGTGCGTCCATCTGTCTGTCTGGCAGGCTGGCTAGTGCGCACGATAACTCTGGAACGGATCAACCGTTTGCACTTCGTAATATTTTGCGCAAACTTAGTTTAAGTTCGAAGACTGATCATATCGGTCCACTCCTTCGGGTACCCCCCACACAAAAATTCAAAAATTTTATATAAAATGGTGTGTGTGAACGACAATTCTCGAAGGAAGCAATCGATTTGGTCCAAACTTAGCACATCGTATTATTTCATCCAAATATAGATTGAGTTTGAGTATAGACCATATTGGTCCACTCCTTGGGGTACTTTCAACACAAAATTCGAACAAAAGTGAAGCTAAAGAGCAACTCTCGGATCGTTTAAAATATTTAGTCAGCAGGTTGTCACAACAATATTCGGAAAAGTGCGGTTTAAGAGCTGCCCTTGGATCGTTTTGAAAATTGTTTCAGCAGTTTGTCCTTGCAGCCTCCTTTACGGCGATACATTTTTTTCGGGCGCAAGTCCATACTTCCTAAGATAATCGCCTAAAAGTTGCAAGAAATCCTGATGGCCACAAATAAAACGTCAAATCCGCCGGATAACTCTCGCAGGGAGTTTCTGATTGGTCCACACTTTGCGCATCGTATTATTTCGCCCATTTGCACATCGTATTATTTCGTCCAGTCTTGTACCAGGTTGGAATATGGACTACATCGGTCCACTCCTTCGGGTAACTCCCACACAAAATTCAGAAAAGTGAAGTTTAAGAGCTGCTCTTGGATCGTTTTGAAATTTGTTTCAGCAGTTTGTCCCTGCAGCCCCCTTTACGACGGTACAGTTTTTTTCGGGCGCAAGTCTATACTTCCATAAATAATGGCTTAAACGTTTTAAGAAACCCTGACGGAAACAAATAAAATGGCAAACCCTTCCACCATAGTATGGAGTGTATATTAAGTTTCTTTTACCGTTTGTAAGGCATTAAAATAATCATCAATCAGACCCTATAAAGTATATATATTCTTGATCAGGGTGAAATTCACTCTAACATCCACAAAGAGATGGAGATGGGACGCTGAAATTTTGGGAATATGCGTCTTTTTTTGCAGGCTGGTCAAGTTCGATGATGGGCTATATCGGTCCACGTTTTTGTATAGCCCCCATATAACGGTACCAACCGATCTCAGGTATTTTGACGTTTTTAGTCACATTTTCAAACCGTATTAGGGTATTTAGGGTTCCTAGTGATTAACAAACTTATATTTAAAAAATGATGGGAAAAGGTCCATCTTTTGGTATAGCCCCCATATAACGATACCTCCCGATTTTCGGTATTTTGAAGGTTTAAGCTACAATTTTTAACCGAAATAGCTGTAATTTTACATTTGGGATTCTCAGTGGGCACGAAACTTCTTCACTAAAAATCGTCAGTATAGGTTCTTGTTTTGGTATAGCCCCCATATAACGGTACCACCAGATGTCAGGTATTTCGAGGGTTTAAGCTACAATTTTTAACCGAACTAGCTGTAATTTTACATTTGAGTTTCCCAGTGGGCTCGAAACTTCTCCACTAAAAATCTTCAACATAGCTCTCATATAACGGTACCTTCCGATTTCGGTATTTTGAGGGTCTTAGCTAAAATATTCAACCGAAGTAGCAGTAATTGGACATTTGAGGTTCTCTGTGGTCACGAAACTTCTTCAGAAAAAATCGTTAACATAGGTCCATGTTTTGGTATAGCTCTTATATAACGGTACCTCCCGATTTTCGGTATTTTGAGGGTTATAGCTACAATTTTTAACCGAACTAGCCAAACTTAGCACATCGTATTATTTCATCCAAATATAGATTGAGTTTGAGTATAGACCATATTGGTCCACTCCTTGGGGTACTTTCAACACAAAATTCGAACAAAAGTGAAGCTAAAGAGCAACTCTCGGATCGTTTAAAATATTTAGTCAGCAGGTTGTCACAACAATATTCGGAAAAGTGCGGTTTAAGAGCTGCCCTTGGATCGTTTTGAAAATTGTTTCAGCAGTTTGTCCTTGCAGCCTCCTTTACGGCGATACATTTTTTTCGGGCGCAAGTCCATACTTCCTAAGATAATCGCCTAAAAGTTGCAAGAAATCCTGATGGCCACAAATAAAACGTCAAATCCGCCGGATAACTCTCGCAGGGAGTTTCTGATTGGTCCACACTTTGCGCATCGTATTATTTCGCCCATTTGCACATCGTATTATTTCGTCCAGTCTTGTACCAGGTTGGAATATGGACTACATCGGTCCACTCCTTCGGGTAACTCCCACACAAAATTCAGAAAAGTGAAGTTTAAGAGCTGCTCTTGGATCGTTTTGAAATTTGTTTCAGCAGTTTGTCCCTGCAGCCCCCTTTACGACGGTACAGTTTTTTTCGGGCGCAAGTCTATACTTCCATAAATAATGGCTTAAACGTTTTAAGAAACCCTGACGGAAACAAATAAAATGGCAAACCCTTCCACCATAGTATGGAGTGTATATTAAGTTTCTTTTACCGTTTGTAAGGCATTAAAATAATCATCAATCAGACCCTATAAAGTATATATATTCTTGATCAGGGTGAAATTCACTCTAACATCCACAAAGAGATGGAGATGGGACGCTGAAATTTTGGGAATATGCGTCTTTTTTTGCAGGCTGGTCAAGTTCGATGATGGGCTATATCGGTCCACGTTTTTGTATAGCCCCCATATAACGGTACCAACCGATCTCAGGTATTTTGACGTTTTTAGTCACATTTTCAAACCGTATTAGGGTATTTAGGGTTCCTAGTGATTAACAAACTTATATTTAAAAAATGATGGGAAAAGGTCCATCTTTTGGTATAGCCCCCATATAACGATACCTCCCGATTTTCGGTATTTTGAAGGTTTAAGCTACAATTTTTAACCGAAATAGCTGTAATTTTACATTTGGGATTCTCAGTGGGCACGAAACTTCTTCACTAAAAATCGTCAGTATAGGTTCTTGTTTTGGTATAGCCCCCATATAACGGTACCACCAGATGTCAGGTATTTCGAGGGTTTAAGCTACAATTTTTAACCGAACTAGCTGTAATTTTACATTTGAGTTTCCCAGTGGGCTCGAAACTTCTCCACTAAAAATCTTCAACATAGCTCTCATATAACGGTACCTTCCGATTTCGGTATTTTGAGGGTCTTAGCTAAAATATTCAACCGAAGTAGCAGTAATTGGACATTTGAGGTTCTCTGTGGTCACGAAACTTCTTCAGAAAAAATCGTTAACATAGGTCCATGTTTTGGTATAGCTCTTATATAACGGTACCTCCCGATTTTCGGTATTTTGAGGGTTATAGCTACAATTTTTAACCGAACTAGCTGTAATTTGACATTTGAGGTTCTCAATGGCCACGAAACTTCTTCACTAAAAATCGTCAAAATAGGTTCATGTTTTGGTATAGCTCCCATATAACTGTACTTCCCGATTTTCTGTATTTTGAGGGTTCTAGCTACAATTTGTAACAGAACTAACTGTAATTTGACATTTGAGGTTATCTCTGTGGTCACGAAGCTTCTTCAATAAAAATCGTCAACATAGGTCCGTGTTTATACCCTCAGCATTTATGCTAACGAGGGTATATACACTTTCATACGGGAAAAATGTGCCGCACCAAAATAATGGTTTTAGACCCCAAGTATGTTTTGACTAAATGTGTTTCAGACAATTTAGAGTCGATTTATCCATGTCCGCCTGTCTCTCTCTCCAACGGATCAACTGTTCAACTTAGTTTAAGTTCGAAGATGGGTTAAATCGGTCCACTCCTTTCGGTACCTATCCCACAAAAGTTCGGAAATGTTCGGGAAATTTATGCGCACGATAACTCTTGAAGGAATTAACCGATTTGGTACATACTTTGCACATCGTGAAATTTCTTCCAGACTTAGATGATGTTTCAATATGGACTCAATCGGTCCACTTCATCGGGTACCTCCCACACAAAATTTCGGAAAAGTTCAGTTTAGGACCATCTCTCGAATCGCTTTGATTTTTGTTTAAGCAACTTGTATTCACTGCCCTCCCTACGACGGTGTAAGTTTCATCAGGGGCAAGTCCATACTTCCTCAGAAAATAGCCTGAAAGTTCCAAAAAAAACCCTATAACACCGTATGAGGTGGTTGGAGCGCAAGATAACTCTCGAACGGATCGGCCGATCCGGTCCAAAATGTGGCCTTCGTAATATTTTGTGCAAAGTTAGTTTAAGTTCGAAGATAAGCCATATCGGTCCACTCCTTTAGGTACCTCCCCCACAAAAGTTCGAAAATGTTCGGAAAATTTGTGTGCACGATAACTCTTGAAGGGAGTGACAGATTTGGTCCATACTTTACACATCCAAATATATCTACCAGGTATAGGTCTGGTTCGAATATGGACTATATTTGTCCACTCATCCGGTACCTCCCACACAAAATTTCGGATAAGTTCACTTTAAGACCTGCTCTCGAATCACTTTGATTTTTGTTGAAGCAACTTGCATTCCCTGCCTCAATTACGATGGTAACAGTTTTTTCAGAGGCAAGTCCATACTTCTTGAGCAAACAGCCCGAAGGATGTAAAAACCCCCTATGACACCATATGTAGTGGCTGGAGACACACTTCCTTAATGGTCAATCCATTCCATTAAGTATCTCCTCCTAAAAACTTTTGATTCTTTAATCCTAATCAACATTTTTGTCGGTTCATACGCCCAACATATTTAAAACCACCTTAATACACACGTTTTTTGGGGAAAAATTGTTTCAATATTCACAGGCTGAGGGCCAAAGCCGACTGATACTTTTTTACTTGTTCAGATGTAATTCGTAACGTTTTAATTGTTATTCGATTACTCCATTTGTAATTCGAAACAATTTAATTGTAATTCGAGAATTCCATTTGTAATTCGAATTATTTCATTTGCAATTCGAATTATTTCATTTGAAGTTTTTATTATTATATTTGTAAATTTAATTATTTAATTTGAAATTCGTGTTATTCTACTTGTAATTCGATTTATTCCATTTTAAATTCTATTATGCTACTTGTAATTCGAATTATTCCATTTCAAATTTTAAAGAAAAAATTGAAATGTTTCGTATTACAAATGAAATAATTCGAATTACAAATAAAACAATTCGAATAACAAATGGAATAATTCGAATTACAAATGGAATTCTCGAATTACAAGTGGAATTCTCGAATTACAAATAAAATGTTACGAACTACATATGAAATTCTTGAATTACAAATAAAATAATTAGAATTACATCTGAAACAAATGCAAATATTACATTTTAATTAAGACTATTTTATGGTGGGGGTATTAAAAGTTCGGTTCTGCCGAACTTTACGACTTTTTACATGTTTCTTCCTTAAATTGGGGGTGCTTTAATTCTGTGTTTTTTTTTTTTTTAATAATAAAGGTACATATAAATATTAAAAATCAATTTATAACTTTTATAATTTAAATTCGACTCTTGTTTCCGAATTTGTTTTAAATTTCTATTATTCTTATTAATTTGTTTATCACCAATTATGAAGGCATGTAATCCATATTTCTTTTCAAGAAATTTTCACAATTTCAAATTGGTATTCAATTTTGATAAATGCAACTCAACTCTTTGAGTCGTCACAACATTTGCTTCACAACTTCTACATTTCTCGTTTTTCTTTGGTCACTTCTTATGAAATTTCATTTGACATTTTATTATCCACATATAATTCCACAAAAGAAATGCACTGTTGTGATAAGACCACCACTCACTGAATGTCACCATGATGTAGTTTATCCAATTTCTTTGGAAAACGCTGCTTAAAATTAATTCTTTAGTTTTGAATTTCATGACAGGTGTTTATCCATAAAAAAATTGTGAAATTCAATATTCATTTCTTCTTTCTTTCGTTTTTTTTCCAAACGATGATAAATGAAAAATGATAATTCATAAAACAAAACAATGCTTATTACCAAACATAATTGTTGTTGGTGATGATGATATTAGTTTTATTTGTTTGTTTGCTGGTGTTGTTGTTGTTGTTGCTGTATGTAGTTTGTTATTTAATATCCACGTTAATTGTAATCAGCTGGGTGGTTGGTATTGACGGCTGGTCGTCAGTTGGTTAGTTAATATGCATTGGGTCAAAACATCGAGCGACACATTCATTCACAGTCTAGCTGACAGAATGACCAACTGACTCACCCCGATATGGCCAATCATCATAACTTGTATTTTTTTGCTTATTTTGTTATTATTATTTCTCTTCTTTTTTGCACTATGTCACACAGTAACAAATTCTTTAGAATTAATTCGATATTATTTGTGATTAATTTATGTCGTTGTTGTTGTTGTTATTTTGAAATATTTTCTTGCACACTTTTATTGATAAACAACATAATTCTGTATTTTTTATTATTTGTTGCTCATTTTGAAGATACAACACGTTGTGTTTTATAACACCACAGATATCAACTTCTTCTTCTTCTTTTGTTGTTGTTTGGGGTTTAACTTAAACTTTGGTAAAGTGAATTTTATTATATTATATTATTTTTATTTCTATTCCATACTCATATTCTTATAAGCACATTTTCACATTTTGGCAATATTAGTTTGCCGCCCATTTTTTCTAAAATTTGTTATTACCTTTTTATTTGAATTAATTTTGTTTTGTATTTTTATAAACAATGCGAATTTGTTTTCAATTTTTTTCTTTTTTGGATTTCATTCATTCAAACTACACTTGCTGCTGTTTTGCGGTTTTGTTTTTATTTTCTTATTTGTTGTTTAACTCTTCTTCATCTTTAATACCAAAAAAAACTTTTTGTTTGTTTTTATTCGAAAAAATCTCAAAATTGTGTTTTTGTTATGTTTTACGAAACGACAGCCAACGCGAGTTGTATTTGAGCGTGTTGTCAGCAACACTTTTGAATAAAAACGACGTTGCTTTTCGGTGTTGCTGCTTGTTTCACGTTCTATAGTAAACTGAATGAGCGAATGAGCGTTAAGTAATGAAATTTTTACTGTCAGATACAAAGATACGACCGAACGACAAACAAACAGAAACACACACACAGAGTCGGACACACTGCTCACCAACCACTCACAACGAAACCAAGCGGCGCATGTTGATTTTTCACATTTCTCGTCGTCGTCGTTTTGCTGCAAACAGCTGATATTTTCTGTGATAATATGAGAGAGACTGTGAGTGAGTGTATAAAATATACAACAACACCAATAAGCAAAATAATCTTTATCTCTTGTGTTGTTGCCTGCCGTTGGGTCGTTGATGTTTGGATGGATGACTACTATTTTTTGTTTGTTTGGTTTGTTGGATGGATGGATGAATGGCTGGTGGACGTTGGACGTTGTATGGATGAATTGTTTGGAGTTCGTTATGTTTCTTATAGTCAAAATTTTAGTCACCATACAACAGGGATAACAGGGATGGAAATTCTTATTTCTTCGAAAAAATTTGTCGGATTTAAGGACTTTTTAATTCATTGCACAATGTCCAATTTTACGAAAAACCTGGTCAAAACTCTAAAAATGAATGGATTTTGACCTAACCTTGGGTTCTTATGCTTTTTGAGTGGCTGGCTTCATTTTTCATTTTACTTAACCCTCAGACGGTCATTAAAGGGGTTTTTGGTCCCTTCTCCTATAAAATGTGATCTTGTCAGATCCAAATATTCTACAAATTTGTTCGCCATCAATTTTTACTATAGGTCCTAGAATACACCAAAACTCTATATCTTACCTAAACTCAAGAAATATGCAAAATTAAAAACGCAGAGGTCGTACTTCATGTGAGTTTTGGCAAAATTGTCATACAAAACATTATTCTAGAAGAATGGTGCTACAGACAAAAATTGTTTCCGCTAAATTTCACTATAAGCCACCAAAGAAATAAAATCTCTATTTGCATTACTTACCAAGGAAATGTCGGTATCAAGTTTTCAAAAAAAAAAACAAGTAAGAGATGGCTATAGTCGGACGGGGCCGACCATGTGATACCCTACACACTAACCTTGGGTACTAGTATTCCAAGGAATTTATTTTATATGACTGCGACATATTTCAGCCGTCCGCCCATACATACATACATACGAGTACATATGTATGTTAGTAGGCTGGTTTTAACTCAAATGGAAAAATCGATGTCGGTTTTGTGTCTTTTAAGATTACCAAACTTTGAGGTACAATTGGAATATTTTAACACGTGCCACTGGGGCCTCAAAGTTTCAATAGTAATTTGTATGGGGTCAACGCGAATTGCCACGAAACTGCTTAAATTGCCGTAAGTATTGTCCAATTGATGATAAGTTATCCTACAAAAAATTTTTTTGAATCGGCTGGATTTTAATATAAGGCCTATGATATGATAATATGGCCCAAATAACCAAAATTGGTCAAATATACTATCGGAGCAATATCAAATTCTTTGTATGATTCGTTTTCTAGCTACAGCTATAAATATTTCTCATTGATTGGACAATAAATGTGGCCTTTAGAGCAATTTCGTATAAGGTCACCTTTCGCCCCATAAATATTTCGTGGTATTATATTACTTTTACCCAAAGGGGGCACAAACACCTTAAGACCCCGTATAGCATTGTAATTTACCTCAATTTAAAAACTGGGAATTTCTCTATCTCGACTTAAAAAATTGTCTATTTCGTTATTTATCGGAATTGTGTTCCAAAAATGTGTTCCAAAAATTTAATTGGAATATTTTTCCCACAAAAGTTATGATCAATTTCTCTCACAATATACTATCTGATCATTATCCAACATTTTCGGCATCTTCCTTGACTAAACCTATTACCTTGTGCAAAATGTTGTCAGTTTTAAACTATAATTACGACCTCTAGTGTGATTATGGTTACACTATACACAATAAAAACTGTGGAATTCCTGCATATAGTAGGCTACAACTTTGTTATCTGACCACGTACATCAACATAATTGACACCCATGGAAAGGTTAAAAAGTCGTGTTCCGAATATGACTTATTGAGGCGGAATGAATCTTTCAGGAATGAAGATATAAGACGTATATCAAAAATGTTACCAATTATCACACAAATGTTTCGGTCCATTAAACCCCCTAAATATTATCTGATCATCTTGTTAAATTGCAAGATTCTTCCCTATTGTAAATCCAAACTTTACCCAAAATTTCGCGCCGATCAGGCTATCATTGCGACTTACAGAGCCGCTATAAAATCGGATAAAACTTTTGTTTTTGGTCCATTTCAATCACTAAACATTTCACGATCATCGCCAAAAAAGGGGTCTATTATGGTCTGGTCCCGACCTCCATACAAGATTGGTCGATAATTGCGGCCTGTAGCGTGCGTAAAATTTTAAATGGGCGGACGGACGGACACACATCTCAAAATCGCTTTATCTCGTCGAGATATGAATTTTGGTATACCACAAACTTATAATACCCTTCCCACATAGTGCGTAGGGTATAAAAACAAGGAACTAAAATAGGGGTGCAAGCTTCTATAATTTCTACAGTCTAATTAATAAAACTAAGTCTAAAGTCTAATTAATAAAACTAACTTCAATAAAAAACAAGTAAAAAAGTATTAGTCGGCTTTGCCGACCCTCAGCCTGTGTGGAGGGAAGTACTTTTTTCAAAAAAAAAAAAAAAAAAAAAATAAGTATTTTTTGGTTTCCAAAATTTTGGGCGTATGAACCGACAAAATATGGATTGGATAAAACGTCAAAAATTTGCGGGGGATATCGATAGATAGGGCTTTTGTACCATACTAAAAAACATTTGGTAAAAATGTCCAAAGGATCCTCGAACAGACCCTTAACCACACAAATATGTTGAACATTTGTGTGGGTGGTAGCCGAACGATTAGACCGATATGGCCCACATTTGAACATAAACTAAGTTTGGACAAAATGTTTAGAGATCCAAAGTTTGGACCAGATTATTTGCGCGTACCATTTTAGCGAATATTTTTGAACTTTTTTGGGAGAGGTACCGGAAGAAGTGGTGGAGGAACCACCTTCGAATTTCAACTAATATTCGAAGAAATATTACGACATCAAAGTGTGGACGAAAGCAATATTCGGTTCGAGTTCTCCAGCCACTACATATGTATGGTAGTATAGGGGTTTTTACACGTTTCGAGCTGTTTTGTCAAGAAGTAAGCACTTGCCCTTGAAAAAACTTTTACTGTCGTAATTGAGGCAGCGAATTCAAGTTGCTTTGACAAAAATCAAATTGATTCGAGATCAGACCTTAAAGTGAATTTATTCGAAATTTTGTCTGGGAGGTACCCGAAGGAGTGGACAAATATAGTCCATATTCGAACCTGATCTATATCTGGTAGACATATTAGGATGTGCAAAGTATGGACAAAGTCGTTCAATCCCTGCAATAGTTATCGTGAGCACAAATTTTCCAAACATTTTCGAACTTTTGTGGGGAAGGAGTGGACCGATACGGCTTTTCTTCGAACTTAAACTATGTTTGGACCAGGGTTTCGGAGTCGAGCCATTTTTCCTTCGACTCCGACTCCGACTCCAGGCCAGTTTTTTGTGACGACTCCGACTCCGGAGTCGACTCCGATGGCAATTTCCTATACCACTAAAAATTAATAAAATTTGCAAAATTTTTCAACTTTTCCTATACTAGGACCCTATATGCTTATCTGTTCTTTTCTCTAAGACAATTTGTAATGCAATGCGATGTAAAATTGATGTTCCGTATTGAATCTGCTGTATCTTATATCAAAAAGAACAACAACAACAGAAAGAATTTAGAAAGTTTCAGTAGATTTTGCCGAAATATATGTACGAGTATACCCTCAGATTATCAATTTAAAACAAAAACAAGTAATAAAGTATCAGTCGGCTTTGCCGACAGAGATATACCCTCAGCCTGTGCAAATTGAAACACTTTTTTCACAAAAAACTTATGTATTTAGGGTCGTATGGTCGTATGAACCGACAAAAATGTTGATTACGATTAAAGTTCAAAAATTTTGCGGAAAAGGTACTTAAAGGAATGGACCGACATAGACCATGAGGGTGCCATAGGGGGTTTTACACCCATCGGGCTGTTTTCTCAAGAAGTATGGACTTGCCCCTGAAACAACTTTTACCATCGTAATTGAGGCAGCGAATATAAGTTGCTTCAACAAAAATCAAAGTGATTCAATAGCAGGTCTTAAAGTGAACTTATCCAAAATTTTGTGTGGGAGGTACGGGATGGAGTGGACAAATATAGTCCATATTCGAACCTTATCTATATCTGGTAGATATTATGAGAATGTGTAAAGTGTGGACCAAATCGGTCACTCCCATCAAGAGTTATCGTGCGCACAATTTTTGCGACAGTTTTTGAACATTTGTGGGGGAGGTACCTGAAGGAGTGGACCTATATGGCCCATCTTCGAACTTTCGAATCTGGACAAAATATTTCGATACCCAAAATTTGAACCGAATCGATTGATCCGTTCGAGAGTTATCGTACGCACCAGCCAGACAGACGGACGGACGGACATTGCTAGACCGACTCAAAATTGTCTGAAACGGATATCGTACAAACATACTTGTGGTCTAAAACCATTATTTCGATGAGGCACATTTTTGGCCGTATCAAAGTGTAAATACCCTCTTTAGCCTAAAGGCTGAGGGTATAAAAATTGCGCATATTTGCGCCATTCCGAAAAAATCTAATTTTTCTCAACTAAAATATGAAATATTTTTATATGGAATTGAAAGGTTTACTCACACTAAATTTTGCTCCGCGTTATAACCGGGGCTCTAATTTATCAGACTAAACCAACACCTATCAAATATGTTTGCATTATTCAGAAAGATTCACGGCTTTTCTCATGTGAATTGAGAAAAGTTTAATTTAAGTAAATTTCAAAAATTACATTTGGAATGAAATATATGTATATGGGACTATATATACATCTGTACTGATTTGTTTGAAAATTGGCTCAATGTTTTTTAAGGCTAGTTCAGGTTGCATGTGTAAAATTTCAGTGATTTTGGTGCATATTTATCACATATCAGATGCGAATATATATGGAAGCTGCATCCAAATCTGGACCGATTTTCATTATTTTCTATAGGATTAATCCTTGTGCAGAAGATATGCTTTGTGCAAAATATTATATCAATCGAAATATAAATGAGCTTTCTAGGACTTATGGTCAACTCTTAACACAAATTTCCCCTCTGTGGAACGGGTCACATATCTTTTTCGTTTTATTTTGTCGAAATATGAAGATGGGTATGCCAACAGTAATTTGTTACTTACAGATTTTACGAAAGCGAAATTTAGACTTCTACAGTTCCCTTTTTTTTAAATGCATATTTTTTAATTCGTTTCGCTTAAATACACATATGCTGATCGGTTTAGTAACTGCTTTAGTAAAAACAGTGTTTCGTAGGTGGCCATTTGTCAGAAAACTGTGCAAAATTTTTCAAAAAAAAAAAAACAAAAAATCTGAAAGTAGCCACGGTGCTCTTGAAACAATTTTAAATGGAAGGTGCTTACACCTTGGAAGTTTTTGCGAATTCTGAAACTACAATGTTCATAGATGAGAAAAATCGAAAAACAAAAAAATCGCCGGAGCGCTTTTTAAATAAATCGCGATTTAAGTTGACATGTTTAGGTGTTGTTTAGGTTTTCACAATTTTGCTTAGAAACCGCAAGTCCTATCAAAATGGGACTTAAGAAAATATTGTAGCTATGAAAATTCTCTAAAAGATTGACCTCTATGGTATTCTCGTCGGTTTTACCGTTTTTGAGATATAGAAGTTCAAATTGGGACAATTAAAATTCAATTCAATTCTGTATCGCCCCCTTATAAAACAATGTCATGAAGGGTGCGCCTTAACTAACTTTTGATGAAAACCGCTTACACAGGGGAAGTTTTTGTGAATTCTGAAACAGCAATGTTCACAGATGAGAAAAATCCAAAAACAAGAAAAAATCGCTGTAGGGATTTTTAAATAAATCGCGGTCAAAATTCACATTTTTAGGTGTATTTGAGGTTTTCACGATTTTGCTTGGCAACCGCAAGTCCAATCGAAATGGAGCTAAAGAAAATGTTGTAGCTGTGAAAATTTTCTACGGGATTGACGTTTATCATTTGTTCCCAGCCTGTACAATTTTTGAGATAAGGAAGCTCAGTTTACATTTTTAGGTTTTTTTGTTAGGGTTTCGCGATTTTGCTTAAATACGGTAAGTTTTATTGATGTGGGACCTGAGAAAATGTTAAAGCTGTGAAAATTCTCTACAAGACTGGCTTAAGTAACTTATCCTAAGTTGTACCATTTTTTTAGATATATAAGTTTAAGTTGGGAATTTGCAGTCATGACATTGTTTTATAAGGGGGCGATACAGAATTGAATTGAATTTGATTTGTCCCAATTTGAACTTTTATATCTCAAAAACGGTAAAACCGGCGAGAATACCTTAGAGGTCAATCTTGTAGAGAATTTTCATAGCTACAATTTTTTTTTAAGTCCCATTTTGATAGGACTTGCGGTTTCTAAGAAAAATCGTGAAAATCTAAACAACCCTTAAAAATGTCAACTTAAATCGCGATTTATTTAAAAAGCGCTCCGGCGATTGTTTTTTGATTTTTCTCATCTATAAACATTGTAGTTTCAGAATCCGCAAAAACTTCCGAGGTGTAAGCATCTTCCATTTAAAATTGTTTCAAGAGCACCGTGTAGCTCAAGGTATTATAAATCAGATGAAAACAATATCTTTTGGAAAAAATTGGTAGATTACTTGTAAAAATTCATGAAAAATTTCATTTTTCGTGCACAATAAGTGACCATAACCCCATAATTGTGGACAAAATAAACTTATAATACTTTTTCCACATTATATTGTGAAGTATAAATATGTGAGATCTAAAACTAGTATTCCAGAGTGTATATAAGTTTTGTCATAAATGTGATGGTATATTAAGAAATCGATTCATATTGAAAGATGCAATTATAATTCTATTGTCATTGTCTAAATATAATAAATCCTTGCAAGTTTACTCATAGATTTCCTATAAAATGAATAAACGATTTATCAAAATGTTAATAAAGTTAATCTCTCTACATAAAAAAATAAAAACTCTTTTGATAAATGTAGAAAAACATTTTGCCCGGAGTCGGAGTCGAGCTTTTTTTCACGACTCCAGACTCCGACTCCGACTCCAGCAAAATTTGCTAGACTCCGACTCCAGACTCCGACTCCGACTCCGACTCCGAAGCCCTGGTTTGGACAAAATATTACTAAGGCCAAATTGTGGACCCAATCGGCAGATCCGTTAGAGAGTTACCTTGCGCTCCAACCACATCACACGGTGTCATAGGGTTTTTGTGCAACTTTTAGGCTATTTTCTCAGGAAGTATGGACCTGCCCCTGATGAAACTTGTACCGTCGTATGGGGGGCAGTGAATACAAGTTGCTAAAACGAAAATCAAAGCGATTCGAGAGCAGTTCCTAAACTGAACTTATCCGAAATTTTGTGTGGGAGGTACCCGAAGGAGTGGACCGATTGAGTCCATATTTGAACCCCATCTAAGTCTGGTAGACATTTTACGAGTTGCAAATTATGGACCAAATCGGTTGCTTCCTTTAGGAGTTATCGTACGTACAAATTTTCCGAACATTTTCGAACTTTTGTGGGGGAGGTACCGGAAGGAGTGGAACGATATAACTCATCTCGAACTTAAACTAAGTTTGGACAAAATATTACGAAAGTCAAATTTTGGACCGAATCGGTTGATCCGTTCGAGAGTTATCGTGCGCTCCAGCCAGCCAGACAAACTGACAGAAGGACGGACATTGCTTAATCGACTCCAAATTGTCTGAAACACATTTCGTCCAAACATACTTGGGGTCTAAAACCATTATTTCGATGAGGCACATTTTGCCCGTATGAATGTGTATATACCCAGCAAAAAAAGTCCTCCCAAAATCATGGGTTTTGTAAGGGATTTTTGGCAGCCGTAACTACTGGCAAACCCTCTTTCTTCCCCATTATTTTTACAAGGGCATGTCGCACTCAGTTTGTAGTTATTTTATGACCACTAGAATAACTAGTTATTCTGTGGCCACTAGAAGTTGAAAAGTAAATTGAAAAAAATTCTATTTTTAGAACAGTTGATGCAGAGATTTTTTTAATTTCATCACACTTCTTACTTTTATGTTACTTTATTTTATTTCGCTCGCTGTGCGAGTTGAACACACGAACCCTCTGATTTCTAGCCAACGCAAACGAACAATAAGGGTTGCTTAAGAACTTAAATGTGCAGTGCACAAGTGCACCACGAACTGTCATTTTTTAATTAAAAAACTCGTGTGCCGACAGTGAGCGTTTAACACACAACCCTAGTATTTGTAGTCGGACACACACTCACTGTGCCACCGTCCTCATTACTTAGTGAGAAGCAAAGTAAGTAGGTTTGCCTTGTAATTTTTTTAAGAAGTATCCCATTACTTTTCAGATTACTTGTAATGGGAAAATAAGCTTGTTTACATTACTTTGTAATGGGTTACGTAATTACTAATGGATCCGAATTTTTGCTGGGTACCCTCGTTAGCATAAATGCTGAGGGTATAAAAATAATTTAGTAGGCTTTTAAAAAATCACATTTTTGGGGAATGAATAGCAACCAAACTAAATTAGATATTACAAATCTATAAACGCCAAATAATCAAAAAATTATCGAGAATTATAACAGCAACAACAACTATAGTCAACTAACGTACAATTTGTTTGTATCACTATATTACTTAAGCAAAGCTAGAAGCAATATTTTAAGAAAATAAATATTGTAAAACAAAAGTTCACCTTTTAAGTGCATTTCTAGTTGTTTCGCGTGGTAAATCGCAAACCGAAATATGAGGCATTAGTCATGGGATACTTAGCAATATAATTCAACAAGAATCTCATTAGTTCTATGTACTTTAATTTTTGAGTAAAGTTCCCATATTTCGCACTCGATGTTAAGGGTAGATTTTTGAAACCTATATTTTTTGATACTTTTTAAAATTATTTAAAATAATTATATATAAAAATGAAATAAAAAAAGTAATCATGGCGATTTATTGCCAATATATGTAGCCGTTTCACAAAATATAGAGAACATGATTTACATGCGCAAGCGCGACTTTACAGATGTGCAAAGTTGATTGTTCGAAATTTCGAACGCTGGTACTTAACCTACATATCGATGGGTATATCAAAACGTGGAAATTTACTGACAAATTGCGGAGAAAAGTTATTATAGCACCATATAAGACTAAATACTAATTTTCAGCCATTCCTAAAGGCTAGAGCGTCTAAATACCCTAAAATCGTTAGGTACCATTCAACGGAGGCTATATAAAACGTGGACCTATGCTGACAAATTTCTGGAAGAAAGTTATGTAGCCTCAAAACAGACTAAATATGTATTAATTTACAGCTAAATCCTTGAAATCTTCCGAAAATCGGATGGTACCGTTCTATGGGGGCAATCCAAAACGTGGACCAGTGCTGACACTTTTCAGGGAAAAGTTTTGTAGGTCCAAAGAAGTCTCAATATCAATCTTCAACCATTTTTCCATACAAAAAGTGTGAAATAAATCAACAAAAACGCAAATAAATCAATTTTATTTTACTTCTATACATATAGCTTAAGCGCCTGTGTTCGGAATTTCGAACACCACTTTCCGGGAAAACGAAAAATCGGAAAAACTCTTTGAGTTGATTTTTGACATCAGTGGGTCCTAATTACCATAAAAAAGTGCTTTGTTAAAAAAAAAAAAAATAAAAAATTTGTCTCGGTACGATATGGGTTAGTCCATTGGTACCAGTCCGACTAAAAATGTGTACCACCAAGTATGTTTTGAGAAAATGTTTTGAGAAAATCCTTTAAAGTATTTATTTATATTTTTCCCACCTAACCGACTTCTAATTACCTTCACATTTTGCTGTCCCTAAAGTCGGCATCAGCAAGGTCCTTCTTGACTGAAAATAATCCATCGAGTTCTCCTTTTCAGAACACCGGAAGATAATTTTACAATTCTATATTGACGGCAAAGCAAAATTCTTACAACTCTATACTGACGGTAAAGCAAAATTCTTCAACAATGAAACAAGAAGAAACATATGACCGTTGTCCTGCCAATGACGTTATAATTATTCTAGTCGATTTTAATGCCAAAATTGGAAAGGAGAATATCTTTGGCCCAACATACGTCGTGGTGTTTTATGTGGGTACCTGTCATGCGGCCTACCACACAGTGCTCTGAACACCAGGTGAATACAATGCATGCGCCAACGCCCCCGCACGAAAAGTACGGTTACCAATTCGCACACACGTATTTGGACGTGATCGCCTACTTCATTAGAAGCGGTGCCTATCTAAACTCCTACCTTTCTTTGGGCCAGCACCCGGTTGAAGTGAAACTCCACTCTCGAGCCGAAGCTATCCCCGCGATTTGGGTCTTAACCACAGCCACCGAATACTCCCACAAGGGGGATAACACCAACTGCCAGGCCAGATCCAAGCATCTGGGGGCACCAGAATATAGCCTCCGGTCAAGCTACGTGGCCAATGACCACTACCAGTTGTGCTCAAAACAGCCCCGGCCTGGTGACCTCCTTCAATTATGCCAGCGGAAAAACAAACAAAATCCCATCCACCAAATCAGAAGGCCCAAGCCAATCATCATCAGATAGTTGCAAGCCACGCTTCAGCTTATACAGAACAGTCCTACATCTCGCTTCCAGGTCAAAGGGCAGGGTGCGCACAGAACGCCTGCTCAAACCCCAATCGGTCCGCAAGACCCTTCTGACCATACCAACAACAGCAGTCAACTTGTGGTCACTTGAACGTGGTCACCAAATCGAACGTGGGAAGGTTGACTGTGCGCTAATCTGCCTTTCAGCAGCATTAGCTCAGTCTTCTCCTTAGACACCTCAACACCCACTCAGTCACTCCAGATCCCAACGATGCCCATGGCCTCCTCAGCACGACGTGCCAGTTTGACAAGAGTCTTACCTTCGATCATGATAAGGAGGTCACAGATCTTGAAAGTGGTCGCAAACTGCCGCATCATGACGTTCTAAATAAATGAACTACAGAGAGACCCCTGAGGGCAGCCTCGCTCCACATCTGTCCAGACCGTCACATTGGCCCCGCGACAAAAGCCCTGCGTCCACTGAAATAAATCGACCAGAGATTAAACTCCCGACACCTCATCTCTGACAGCTTAGCGAGCACATTATTTCCACAAAAGGAAGTCAAATACGCCCTTGAAGTCCACAAATATGCCTAAGACATATTTGGCATTTGACCCGCTCAGACTGTTCTGCACATACATCCACGCGTCCACCGTACCTCTACCCTCGACAAAGCCGAACAGATGCGGTGAAAGACCAACGCCGCGGCGCGCCCAAAGCCTTGCTTCCATAATCCTCTCCAGCACTTTTCCAAGCTCTGGGAGAAGGCTTATGCCCCGATAGGAGCGAGGATTACTCCTCACCCGAGCAGGCGACTTAAGGATCACCACGACGCTAGCTTCCTTCCACGCGGGAAGTACCCCTGGCTAATGCAACCACCCAGAACGGACTCAATATACTGAGGCATGAGCTTCCAGATTGATTTATACATCCTTCCGGTCATACCGTCAATTCCTGGCGAGTTTCTACTTCTAATCCGGCAGATACTGTCCGCAACTTCATTACGATCCAAGTCCGGAGGCCTACCCAGCTCCCACACAAGCGGGGGAGGTGAGTGGGTCTCCGACCTTGGAAAGACAGACCACAGAAAAATCCCTACTTTTCTCGTCCACACCGAAACAGTCGACGTGGACAAAAAACATGGTAGTTATCAGTACCAGATTTAAGCATCTCGACATTCATAAGGACACCTGGATGTCTCCAGATCAAAGAACAAGAAATCAAATTCAGCACGTTGTGTTAGACGGAAGATATTCATCGAGCGTATTAGATGTACGATCATTTCGAGGAGCAAACGTAGACTCAGACCACTACCCCGTTGCAGCAAAGGTACGTTGCCAATAAAGCACAAACAGATACAACGCGGAAATTGGATGTCGGTAGGTTGCAAACACATCAGATAGCCACAGCATATTCCACTCAACAGGCCCAATTGCTTAATCAAAGCACTTCTCGTCCTGATAACATGCAAACAGCCGCAGAGACCAGAGACCTCCACCAAGGAACCCATTGTATGACCAGGAGTGTCGTAATGCTACAGAAGAAAAAATGCGGTATATAGGACTACTTTCCAATTAGTAGCAACGCGTAGCGCACGAGAGAGGTATCGGGAGAAAAGTGGAGAGAAGAAACGACAATTCTGCAGTGTGAAAAATCGAGATATGCAGGATCCAAAGGGTGAAACTTCAAACTGGTGGCTTTGGTGCTGGCACATCCTCCTGTAGAGACCAGCAAGGTAATTTGGTAACTGATACCGATATGGAAAGACCACTTTTCTAAACCGTTGGTGTCCAATAGTAGCGAAGTCGACGAAGCTACCACAGATGCAATCCCAGAAGATGGTATTGCATGCATACCACGGCCAAGATGAGGTAAAGACAACAATAAACCGGCTAAGAAATAATAAGGCAGCAGGACCCGACGGCTTACCAGCCGAGCTATTCAAAACTGGAGGCGGCACGCTGATAAGGTGTATGCATCAGCTAGTTAGCACTATCTGGCTGGAAGAACGCATACCCGACGTTTGGAACCAGAGTACCCTGTGTCCCGTCCACAAGAAAGGAGACAAAACTGAAGCTTAAGTATTCTCCCTATAGCCTATAAGATAGTGTCAGGGATATTATGCGGACGACTAAAGCTTATGGTCAATAAAATAATTTGACCATACCAATGCGGCTTTAGACCTGGCAAGTCCACAATTGACCAGATATTTACCCTGGTATCCCCGCAAAGATCAATCCGCTTGGCACAATCTACACCAATAGCCACATGTTACTTGCTTATGCTGATGATATAGACATCATGGGACGATCAGTAAAAGAAGTAACCGGTACCTTTGTGAAGATCGAAGGAGAATCTGCTAAAGTGGGTCTGGCGGTAAACGGCGAGAAGACCAGGTTGATAGTGTCGAGGCGCAATGACATCATGGGACGATCAGTAAAAGAAGTAACCGGTACCTTTATGAAGATCAAAGGAGAATCTGCTAAAGTGGGTCTGGCGGTAAACGGCGAGAAGACCAGGTTGATGGTGTCGAGGCGCAATTTGGCCATAGAGCTCGGACCAACAGTTGCAGTTGGCTCATATGATTTTGAGGAAGTAAAAGACTTCGCCTACGTGCGGAAACAGAAAAGGCAGTATCGAGATGCAACGATTGCGTTGGCTAGGCCACATCATAAAAATGAGCGATGGTGAACCTGCTAAAAAGGCGTATAAATACGGACCACATGGCGATACACGCAGAACTGGCAGGTCAAGGCTTCGATGGAGCAAACAAGTGGAAACCGATATCGAAAAACGCGGTATTCCAAAAAGCGAAGCAACAAGCAGAGAGAAATGAAGACCTTCTCCGCAGAAAACCGACTGGAAAGCAATAAACAGAGAGAAATGGATAACTTTTCCACAGAAAACCGACTGGAACAAATTCACGACCGGAACAAATTCACTGAGTTAGCAAACTCCATGCTGGCTGTATCGAATTACTTGACAAAGACACAGATGTCAAATGACTGGAAAAACTATAAGTACAACAGCTTTACCGAGTCGATAGAGGGAGTTAAAGAAGTAGCCAGAGTCCGTACTTTCGAAGGATCCTAAATCCATTGGTAGTATTAAACGAGAATATGATACATGGACAAGCTCTGGTCTGGAGTCTCGGACCAGCTCAGCATCCATTCAGGAGTCTGTCACACCACAAGGTGGTGTCTTATTACCACTACAATGGCTTTTAGTGATAAACGATCTAATTAGGGAATTTTATGAACTACGAGTTAAAACCATTGCATATGCTGATTAGGGGGACGTTCCCACAAACAGTTGGATTGAACCCCTCAAAGACAGCGCTTTATCTGTCACAAACAAGAGAAAAGTCAAACCATTAACCCTACGAATGCTGGATGAAGTCGGCGTCATTCTGGGCAACCAAATGACGTGGAAAAGAAATGTCGCGGAAAGTTCCAAATTGACCTCTCTTGGCTTCTTAGCTTCGTCTCAAGAATCTTAATTCATTAGTGCACAACGAACCCAGCTATAAAGTTGTGATATTGCTGTCGGTCTCTACAGCAGATGCAAAATAAACAAAGATAATCGATTGCTTATTCAGCCCTATTCTGAACGTAAATTCCCAGTGAGATTTGTCTTTCTGACGTTTTAACTTTAAGGAGAGAATGGGCATGGCCTACCCACCAGATGGAGTTGGGAATGGTTCCCACGGTAACACCAGAGCATGTATTGCAACGAAAACATCTCATTGTGTTGCTGTACTGGAAGAATCTTTGGCTACTCATGTAGATGGTCCACTGAACATATGAGGAGGCACCCTGTTGCTGTTCTCAGGGCGGCATTCTAACAGGTTAGCATCTTTCCCCAATTCGTATCAGATAATCTCGGTGATCAAACTGGAGCCGTATAGCCGTATACCACAGATCGGCATATCGTGTTATATGTGGTCAACAAGGTTTCTTTGTCTGCACACCAAGGACTGCCGACTAGGGACTTGAGGAACATACCGATAGATGTAGCATGCGCGCACGACTTGAACGTAGTGTCGAATTTGACCCCTAGAATTTTGGGGCAATTTGTGGTCGGAATTATGCTACCATCGACACACGACATTCAACTCTCATCCAAACTGCGCCGTTCATGTGGTGAACAAAGTGGCCGTAGATTTAGTGGCGGAAATCTGCATATTCCTCGCGTGGATAAAGGTGGTAAGGTCGGTTAAGTGGGAGTTTAGTCTCTCACAGATGTCATCAGGCAAGGTACCTGACCCCAGTTTCGTGCAATAATGCGCATCGTTACGATCTCAATGCCGTCTGGAGGGGGCGGAATACAGGAGAGGTAGATGTTCAACGGTTCCGGAGATATCACCCCACCTTGGCGAACTATATGTTTCACTCTACTGGATATGGACTTCTTGTTCCTGACGACTGGCGTCCACACATATAATTGATTATTCAACGTTTCAAGCTTGGCCGAAGGGTTGTCTGCTTAATGTCCTCAAACAGCGTAGAGTGCCTGTCAGTATCAACGGCTTTTGATAAGTCAAGCGCCACCATCACTGTTCTATCACACGGCTGTCTCTGGTTGAGGCTTTGATACATAAATATGTGTGGAGATCGCGTGCAGCGCTGTTGTCGTGCTGTGCTGCTTACGGAATCCATGCAGATGATCGGCAACTGGATAGCTATTTCTGAGGCTGGGGAAGGACTAAGGCCTCAAGGGCCTTGCTACGGGCGACAAAAGCGAAATCAGCCTGAACGAATTACTTTTGCTTACAGCCTTTCCTGACTTCGGTAACGGGAGCACCCTACCCATTTACCAGACTTCGGGAACAATGAGTGGCTAGCGACAAGTTGAGCACTTTAGTGAGATACTCCACTCCACGCTCATCCAGCATTACCATGGAGATTGCATCAGGGCCCAGCGCTTTGGATGATTTAGCGTTCGCAACATTATCCATTGTGGTGGTTCATCCTCGGCGGGAAGAGATCTGATGCGACGTAGTACTCATCTCTTCGCCCTGTCGATTAAAATAACTTGTGCACCTCTTCGGGTCAGTCAACGTAACGTCGCCAAACGTGATTAAGGATTTTTTTTGGCTTCTTTCCAGGGTTCGAGAGTGACTTAACCGTTGCCCACAATTCACTTATACCGGCTCCAATGTTGCAACTCTTCAGATGATTTAACCATTTGTTCCGCTGACTCTCGGTTCATTAGGGTAGGCTCGACGAGGCTCATTACGTTCATTTGCTGATTCCATTGCTTTTGCTGGGAAGTTTGGTCTCACTTCGGGTATTCGTCCAGCAAGTATGGAACGTCCTTTCGCTACCCGAACATAAGAAGGATAGGGCAGATCTCTGAAGCGGTAATTGGTGAACTCTCTGAAACTCGGCCAAAAAGCTTTACCATGATTGACAAAAGTGTGGCGTTCAGAGGTGATGAAATCGGGCGGCCAGGTGACGTCATTTGTCAGACCTGGTGACAGGATGGTTATGTCTGGTGAACTGTGACACTCTCCTTTAATTCTGTTTGGGGCGTCCTCATTGACCTAGCAAAGCGTAGAGCTATCAATCTGCTCAGTCAGCGCTGTACCCCTCTAGTCGTTTCCAAGGACATCTCATGATGCGCATTAAAGTCCCTAAAGACCAGACGGTTATGACCTTCCAAAAGCGGGATAATGTCAGGCTCCTCTCCTGATATACAGCTATGTACGTTAAGCAACTTTATCTCGGCATTTCCGCAACTGACAGTTACCCTCATACATTCCATGTATGGGTCTTTAGAGTTAGGCTCAAGCGAAGTAGGTTTGTCTTGAACAGACTGGTGCAATAGGAAAGCTTATCCACCACCTTCACTTCTGGAGCGTTCCTACCTCAATACATTGTAACCACCACAACGCTGTAAGCTGCATTTGTTGTTGAGCTTGATTTCCAGCACCGCAGCGACCTTGATATTCTTCCGATTCATGAAGTCCACTATTTCCTTGATGTTACCTCGGAGTCCATTGCAATTAAATGGCAAAAAGAATGCATTTTCTAGGATTGGAACAGCAACGGCTGGTGTTAATTGCTGCGTGTACGGTTGCTTTTGGGCGGACTGTGGGGGAGTTTCGTATCCTGACGACGACTCACTGGCGGGCTGTGTTCACACAGCATGCTGCAACATAGTACCTGTCGTAGTCCCTCACGTGGACAAGTCCTAAGCAACCCCGCGTATTTTCGGCAAAAAGCTAAAAAAGGCGTTTTAGCCAATAATTTCCATTTAAATACAATAATTTTCAAGACATCAGAACTTCCAACTCTGCCATAGAGTATGGTGCAAGGATATGAGAGAGCGAGTGAGAATATGAAAATAAATGCAAGATAAACACATTTGTAAAAAGTTCAAAAACAAACTTTATCTTTTGAAAAAGTCCAAAAAACATTCGGATTTACCTTTCTTCTTGTTGGAGTTGGCAAAAAGGATATCTCGTATTATCTCTGCACCATTTTTCTCTCTCTTTAACCCAACCTCTCTTCTAAATATGGTTGGTTGCATGTTTGACTTCCATTTCCATTTGAGATGGTGTGGTAAGCGGACTATTGCAAGTTCGTAGATAAGTATTTATTTTGTGGCACAGTGTGTAAATATTCATTTCAAAAGACAATAAGAAACAAATGTCGTCATATTTTATTGCTGAGCAGCTTTTGGGACAATTATTTAGGAAGAAAACGAGAAGAAAAACCCACTTCCATGTCCACGTTTATGGAGCTCTTTGGTGGCTTGAAAAATTCTTTGAAAAATCCACGTTTATGGGGCTCTTTTGTGGCTTGAAAAATTCTTTAAAAAAATCCACGTTTATGGAGCTCTTTGGTGGCTTGAAAAATTCTTTGAAAAATCCACGTTTATGGGGCTCTTTTGTGGCTTGAAAAATTCTTTAAAAAAATCCACGTTTATGGGGCTCTTTTGTGGCTTGAAAAATTCTTTAAAAAATCCACGTTTATGGGGCTCTTTTGTGGCTTGAAAAATTCTTTAAAAAATCCACGTTTATGGGGCTCTTTTGTGGCTTGAAAAATTCTTTAAAAAATCCACGTTTATGGGTCTCTTTTGTGGCTTGAAAAATTCTTTAAAAAATCCACGTTTATGGGGCTCTTTTGTGGCTTGAAAAATTCTTTAAAAAATCCACGTTTATGGGTCTCTTTTGTGGCTTGAAAAATTCTTGAAAAAATCCACGTTTACGGGGCTCTTTTGTGGCTTGAAAATTTCTTTAAAAAATCCACGTTTGTGGAGCTCATTTGTGGCTTGACAATTTCTTTAAAAAATCCACGTTTGTGTGGCTCTTTTGTGGCTTGAAAAATTCTTCAACAAATCCACGTTTATGTAGCTCTTTTGTGGCTTGAAAAATTCTTTTAAAAACCCATGTTTGTGTAGCTCTTTTGTGGCTTGAAAAATTCTTTAAAAAATCCTCGTTTGTGAAGCTTTTTTATGGCTTGAAAATTTCTTTAAAAAATTCACGTTTGTGTAGCTCTTTTGTGGCTTGAAATTTTCTTTAAAAAATCCACGTTTGTGTAGTTCTTTTGTGACTTGAAAAAGTAATTAATTAATTTTACTGTAAAAAATCCATGATTTTGGAGTTGTTTATGCCTTCTGCAAATTAATATAATTTTCATACATTTTTATCCCATTTCACACCACTGTTCAACATTTCATTTAAAATACGAAAAAACGTACTAATAAAACATTGATAAGAAAAGCAGCCCAAGTGTTAGATAACATCAATCCAATCCACCACATACTACACACACGACCGACGACCACCAAGCCAAAAACAGAGAGAAACCCAACCACATAATCATACAAGAAACATACCTACACACACGCAACAGCAGCAGACATCGAACACTTAACTAAATTCAACCAAGCGAATGAGAACGAACGCTTCGTCATCATCGCCAACATCATCACCGTTACCACCGTACGTAGCTGAAATTAACAACACAAAACGGATATGACACACACACATACACACCCATGCACATAAAGAACAACCCACATAATTCTCATGCAAACACACCAGTAAGAGATTGCCTTCCTCCTTTTTATCAGGCTGTTGCCAATGAGTAAATGGTGGCACGGAACTGCAGTACGTATTATTAATGTTGTTGTTCTTAATAATGACTGTTGCTCTTCATAACTAAATGATATCCTTGTTCCTAGCTCGGAGAGTGAGAATGTGGAAGACAGACCTTCGGTGCCCTCTTTGTTTACAAATTGTTGACTATTGGATTAATGACCAGCATTGGGAGATTTCCAAACAGAAAAGTGGTCGGAATTATGTTTTGCTGAAGTTATTTTAATAATGACACACATTCTGCCTCAAAACTGTTAATACAATGCAGCTTTAAAAGCAATTTCTTGGCTATAAGCAGGTTCCATACTATTACCACATACTCTTCCTAATAGGACAACAGGGGCCATTGTCCCCTCATATACCCCCCAAAAACCATTTATTATGACCACTGCTGTTAACATGACGTTTTTGTTCTTTCTATCATTCAAAATGCAATCGGCCCATGAATTGTAGTACATTTGTTGTCATCATCATCATCATTGTCATCATATCTCACATTGCTCTCTGTACTAAACGAAACATTTTGACATTTTCACTGAATTCTACAAAGTTGTTGTTGTTGTTTTCCATTTGAATTGAAGTCTTGAGAGATCTACAGACAAAATGAATGGCTGGTATATTCATATAGAATATCATCGTCATATCATCTGAATATCATACATCGGGCATACCTATACAACACAAAACTCACAAAAGTATTGTTGCCGTTCTTGTTGTTGTTGTTGCTGCTGCTGGTGTTATCGGTAGTTGGTGGTATATGCATAAACAGAAATGTGGATAAACAAACCGACATACAACAACACATTCATACATAGATTGTATGTCATAGCATAGTACATCTATACAACAGTGTGCGGGAGCGCGATTTTATAAAATGATAACAAAACTAACCAACCATTATGGGTCTTTCCATAGTAGATTATTAACTCAGATAATATCCGTACATTTACATTGTAGGGATTTCTTTATAAATTTCGTTTACTGTGGCTTGAAAAATTCTTTAAAAAGATCCACGTTTTGGGTCAATTTTGTGGCTAGAAAATTCATTAAAAAATCCACGTTTTGGGTCAATTTTGTGGCTAGAAAAATTCATTAAAAAATCCACGTTTTGGGTCAATTTTGTGGCTAGAAAAATTCTTTAAAAAACACGTTTTTGGTAAATTTTGTGGCTTGAAAATTCTTAAAAAAAAAATCCACGTTTATGGATCTATTTTGGGGCTTGAGATATTCTTTAAAAACTCACGTTTTTGAGTTAATTTTGAGGCTTGAAAAATTCTTTAAAAAATCCACGTTTATGGATCTATTTTGTGGCTTGAAAAATTCTTTAAAAAATCCACGTTTATAGATCTATTTTGATTTTTTTTTTTAAAAATCCACGTTTATGGATCTATTTTGTGGCTTGAAAAATTCTTTGAAAATCCACGTTTATGGATCTATTTTGTGGCTTGAAAATTTTTTTAAAAAATCCACGTTTATGGATCTATTTTGTGGCTTGAAAAATTCTTTAAAAAATCCACGTTTATGGATCTATTTTGTGGCTTGAAAAATTCTTTAAAAAATCCTCGTTTATGGATCTATTTTGTGGCTTGAAAAATTCTTTAAAAAATTCACGTTTATGGAACTATTTTGTGGCTTGAAAAATTCTTTAAACAAATCCAGGTTTATGGATCTATTTTGTGGCTTGAAAAATTCTTTAAAAAAATCCACGTTTATGGATCTATTTTGTGGCTTGAAAAATTCTTTAAAAAATCCATGTTTATGGATCTATTTTGTGGCTTGAAAAATTCTTTAAAAAATCCACGTTTATGGATCTATTTTGTGGCTTAAAAAATTCTTTAAAAAATCCACGTTTATGGATCTATTTTGTGGCTTGAAAAATTCTTTAAAAAATCCACGTTTATGGATCTATTTTGTGGCTTGAAAAATTCTTTAAAAAATCCACGTTTATGGATCTATTTTGTGGCTTGAAAAATTCTTTAAAAAATCCACGTTTATGGATCTATTTTGTGGCTTGAAAAATTCTTTAAAAAAACCACGTTTATGGATCTATTTTGTGGCTTGAAAAATTCTTTAAAAAATCCACGTTTATGGATCTATTTTGTGGCTTGAAAATTTTTTTAAAAAATCCACGTTTATGGATCTATTTTGTGGCTTGAAAAATTCTTTAAAAAATCCACGTTTATGGATCTATTTTGTGGCTTGAAAAATTCTTTAAAAAATCCTCGTTTATGGATCTATTTTGTGGCTTGAAAAATTCTTTAAAAAATTCACGTTTATGGAACTATTTTGTGGCTTGAAAAATTCTTTAAACAAATCCAGGTTTATGGATCTATTTTGTGGCTTGAAAAATTCTTTAAAAAAATCCACGTTTATGGATCTATTTTGTGGCTTGAAAAATTCTTTAAAAAATCCATGTTTATGGATCTATTTTGTGGCTTGAAAAATTCTTTAAAAAATCCACGTTTATGGATCTATTTTGTGGCTTAAAAAATTCTTTAAAAAATCCACGTTTATGGATCTATTTTGTGGCTTGAAAAATTCTTTAAAAAATCCACGTTTATGGATCTATTTTGTGGCTTGAAAAATTCTTTAAAAAATCCACGTTTATGGATCTATTTTGTGGCTTGAAAAATTCTTTAAAAAATCCACGTTTATGGATCTATTTTGTGGCTTGAAAAATTCTTTAAAAAATCCACGTTTATGGATCTATTTTGTGGCTTGAAAAATTCTTTAAAAAATCCACGTTTATGGATCTATTTTGTGGCTTGAAAAATTCTTTAAAAAATCCACGTTTATAGATCTATTTTGAATTTTTTTTTTTAAAATCCACGTTTATGGATCTATTTTGTGGCTTGAAAAATTCTTTAAAAAATCCACGTTTATGGATCTATTTTGTGGCTTGAAAAATTCTTTAAAAAATCCACGTTTATGGATCTATTTTGTGGCTTGAAAAATTCTTTAAAAAATCCACGTTTATAGATCTATTTTGAATTTTTTTTTTTAAAATCCACGTTTATGGATCTATTTTGTGGCTTGAAAAATTCTTTAAAAAATCCACGTTTATAGATCTATTTTGAATTTTTTTTAAAAATCCACGTTTATGGATCTATTTTGTGGCTTGAAAAATTCTTTGAAAATCCACGTTTATGGATCTATTTTGTGGCTTGAAAAATTCTTTAAAAAATCCACGTTTATGGATCTATTTTGTGGCTTGAAAAATTCTTTGAAAATCCACGTTTATGGATCTATTTTGTGGCTTAAAAAATTCTTTAAAAAATCCACGTTTATGGATCTATTTTGTGGCTTGAAAAATTCTTTAAAAAATCCACGTTTATGGATCTATTTTGTGGCTTGAAAAATTCTTTAAAAAATCCTCGTTTATGGATCTATTTTGTGGCTTGAAAAATTCTTTAAAAAATTCACGTTTATGGAACTATTTTGTGGCTTGAAAAATTCTTTAAACAAATCCAGGTTTATGGATCTATTTTGTGGCTTGAAAAATTCATTAACAAATCCACGTTTATGGATCTATTTTGTGGCTTGAAAAATTCTTTAAAAAAATCCACGTTTATGGATCTATTTTGTGGCTTGAAAAATTCTTTAATAAATCCATGTTTATGGATCTATTTTGTGGCTTGAAAAATTCTTTAAAAAATCCACGTTTATGGATCTATTTTGTGGCTTGAAAAATTCTTTAAAAAATCCACGTTTATGGATCTATTTTGTGGCTTGAAAAATTCTTTAAAAAATCCACGTTTATGGATCTATTTTGTGGCTTGAAAAATTCTTTAAAAAATCCACGTTTATGGATCTATTTTGTGGCTTGAAAAATTCTTTAAAAAATCCACGTTTATGGATCTATTTTGTGGCTTGAAAAATTCTTTAAAAAATCCACGTTTATGGATCTATTTTGTGGCTTGAAAAATTCTTTAAAAAATCCACGTTTATGGATCTATTTTGTGGCTTGAAAAATTCTTTAAAAAATCCACGTTTATGGATCTATTTTGTGGCTTGAAAAATTCTTTAAAAAATCCACGTTTATGGATCTATTTTGTGGCTTGAAAAATTCTTTAAAAAATCCACGTTTATGGATCTATTTTGTGGCTTAAAAAATTCTTTAAAAAATCCACGTTTATGGATCTATTTTGTGGCTTGAAAAATTCTTTAAAAAATCCACGTTTATGGATCTATTTTGTGGCTTGAAAAATTCTTTAAAAAATCCACGTTTATGGATCTATTTTGTGGCTTGAAAAATTCTTTAAAAATCCACGTTTATGGATCTATTTTGTGGCTTGAAAAATTCTTTAAAAAATCCACGTTTATGGATCTATTTTGTGGCTTGAAAAATTCTTTAAAAAATCCATGTTTATGGATCTATTTTGTGGCTTGAAAAATTCTTTAAAAAATCCACGTTTATGGATCTATTTTGTGGCTTGAAAAATTCTTTAAAAACTCACGTTTTTGAGTTAATTTTGAGGCTTGGAGGATCTATTTTGTGGCTTGAAAAATTCTTTAAAAATCCACGTTTATGGATTTATTGTGTGATTTGAAAAATTCTTTAAAAATCCACGTTTATGGATTTATTGTGTGATATGAAAAATTCTTTAAAAATCCACGTTTATGGATCTATTTTGTGGCTTGAAAAATTCTTTAAAAAATCCATGTTTATGGACCTATTTTGTGGCTTGAAAAATTCTTTAATAAATCCACGTTTATGGATCTATTTTGTGGCTTGAAAAATTCTTTAAAAAATCCACGTTTATGGATCTATTATGTAGCTTGAAAAATTCTTTAAAAAATCCAAGTTCATGGATCTATTTTGTGGCTTGAAAAATTCGTTAAAAAATCCACGTTCATGGATCTATTTTGTGGCTTGAAAAATTCTTTAAAAAATCCACGTTTATGGATCTATTTTGTGGGTTGAAAAATTCTTTAAAAAATCCACGTCTATGGATCTATTTTGTGGGTTGAAAAATTCTTTAAAAAATCCACGTTTATGGATCTATTTTGTGGCTTGAAAAATTCTTTAAAAAATCCACGTTTATGGATCTATTTTGTGGGTTGAAAAATTCTTTAAAAAATCCACGTTTATGGATCTATTTTGTGGCTTGAAAAATTCTTTAAAAAATCCACGTTTATGGATCTATTTTGTGGCTTGAAAAATTCTTTAAAAAATCCACGTTTATGGATCTATTTTGTGGATTGAAAAATTCTTTAAAAAATCCACGTTTATGGATCTATTTTGTGGCTTGAAAAATTCTTTAAAAAATCCACGTTTATGGATCTATTTTGTGGCTTGAAAAATTCTTTAAAAAATCCACGTTTATGGATCTATTTTGTGGCTTGAAAAATTCTTTAAAAAATCCACGTTTATGGATTTATTTTGTGGCTGAAAAATTCTTTAAAAAATCCACGTTTATGGATCTATTTTGTGGCCTAAAAAATTCTTTAAAAAATCCACGTTTATGGATCTATTTTGTGGCTTGAAAAATTCTTTAAAAAATCCACGTTTATGGATCTATTTTGTGCCTTGAAAAATTCTTTAAAAAATCCACGTTTATGGATCTATTTTGTGGCTTGAAAAATTCTTTAAAAAATCCACGTTTATGGATCTATTTTGTGGCTTGAAAAATTCTTTAAAAAATCCACGTTTATGGATCTATTTTGTGGCTTGAAAAATTCTTTAAAAAATCCACGTTTATGGATCTATTTTGTGGCTTGAAAAATTCTTTAAAAAATCCACGTTTATGGATCTATTTTGTGGCTTGAAAAATTCTTTAAAAAATCCACGTTTATGGATCTATTTTGTGGCTTGAAAAATTCTTTAAAAAATCCTCGTTTATGGATCTATTTTGTGGCTTGAAAAATTCTTTAAAAAATCCACGTTTATGGATCTATTTTGTGGCTTGAAAAATTCTTTAAAAAATCCACGTTTATGGATCTATTTTGTGGCTTGAAAAAATCTTTAAAAAATCCACGTTTATGGATCTATTTTGTGGCTTGAAAAATTCTTTAAAAAATCCACGTTTATGGATCTATTTTGTGGCTTGAAAAATTCTTTAAAAAATCCACGTTTATGGATCTATTTTGTGGCTTGAAAAATTCTTTAAAAAATCCACGTTTATGGATCTATTTTGTGGCTTGAAAAATTCTTTAAAAAATCCACGTTTATGGATCTATTTTGTGGCTTGAAAAATTCTTTAAAAAATCCACGTTTATGGATCTATTTTGTGGCTTGAAAAATTCTTTAAAAAATCCACGTTTATGGATCTATTTTGTGGCTTGAAAAATTCTTTAAAAAATCCACGTTTATGGATCTATTTTGTGGCTTGAAAAATTCTTTAAAAAATCCACGTTTATGGATCTATTTTGTGGCTTGAAAAATTCTTTAAAAAATCCACGTTTATGGATCTATTTTGTGGCTTGAAAAATTCTTTAAAAAATCCACGTTAATGGATCTATTTTGTGGCTTGAAAAATTCTTTAAAAAATCCACGTTTATGGATCTATTTTGTGGCTTGAAAAATTCTTTAAAAATCCACGTTTATGGATCTATTTTGTGGCTTGAAAAATTCTTTAAAAAATCCACGTCTGTGGATCTATTTTGTGGCTTGAAAAATTCTTTAAAAAATCCACGTTTATGGATCTATTTTGTGGCTTGAAAAATTCTTTAAAAAATCCACGTTTATGGATCTATTTTGTGGCTTGAAAAATTCTTTAAAAAATCCACGTTTATGGATCTATTTTGTGGCTTGAAAAATTCTTTAAAAAATCCACGTTTATGGATCTATTTTGTGGCTTGAAAAATTCTTTAAAAAATCCACGTTTATGGATCTATTTTGTGGCTTGAAAAATTCTTTAAAAAATCCACGTTTATGGATCTATTTTGTGGCTTGAAAAATTCTTTAAAAAATCCACGTTTATGGATCTATTTTGTGGCTTGAAAAATTCTTTAAAAAATCCACGTCTGTGGATCTATTTTGTGGCTTGAAAAATTCTTTAAAAAATCCACGTTTATGGATCTATTTTGTGGCTTGAAAAATTCTTTAAAAAATCTACGTTTATGGATCGATTTTGTGGCTTGAAAAATTCTTTAAAAAATCCACGTCTGTGGATCTATTTTGTGGCTTGAAAAATTCTTTAAAAAATCCACGTTCATGGATCTATTTTGTGGCTTAAAAAATTCTTTAAAAAATCCACGTTCATGGATCTATTTTGTGACTTGAAAAATTCTTTAAAAAATCCACGTTTATGGATCTATTTTGTGGCTTGAAAAATTCTTGAAAAATCCACGTTTATGGATCTATTTTGTGGCTTGAAAAATTCTTGAAAAATCCACGTTTATGGATCTATTTTGTGGCTTGAAAAATTCTTTAAAAAATCCACGCTTATGGATCTATTTTGTGGCTTGAAAAATTCGATAAAAAATCCACGTTTATGGATCTATTTTGTGGCTTGAAAATTTCTTTAAAAAATCCTCGTTTATGGATCTATCTTGTGGCTTGAAAAATTCATTAAAAAAATCCACGTTTATGGATCTATTTTGTGGCTTGAAAAATTCTTTAAAAAATCCACTTTTATGGATATTTTATATTTTATATTTTACGTTTTATATTTTCTATTTTATATTATTTATTTTACATTTTTCATTTTATATTTTATATATTATATTATATTTTATATTTAATATTTTATAGTATATATTTTATAATATATATTTTTATACGTTATATTTTATTTTTTTATATTTTATTTTTATATATGATGCAATTCGCAGTGTGGAAAAATTACCCAAGCTCGAAGTATGTATGTAAGTAAAAATTCCAACTCGACTTGAGATAAAGCATATTTATTTTTACATCTTTGTATTTTAAAAATATTTTTTGGAAGGAAAACAAATTCAAGTGAATAACACGAATTACAGATTAAATTAATTTTTTTTGTAAATCCATAACGGAAGGAAGTCAAATATGTAACATAAAATTATTAATACTCTGACCTGGAGCTTTAGCCAATACGAGTTTAATGAACTCGAATTACCCCCGCTTTATATCACCTAAGAAATATGGTAAACCTGGAGAATCTATTATCTCTTGTATTCACCCCTTTTCTTTTTCATTTGGACTTTATTGCCTCCTTCTTCGTCTTATCACATTCATCAATCAAACGAGATATGAATGTAAACACCCATATCATTCATCCGTTGATATATCCAAACATTGCCAGCTAATGGAATTCTGATTATTGCGTTCTGATAACACAGTTCTGTTTAATTGTATCTGTATCTTTCTCTCTAAACAACAACGAATCTACGAAAAGTACGAATGAGTTTTTAGAGGAGGTATGAATGTTGGTTGTTGTTGTTGGACTGAATGACTGACTGACTGAATAAGTGAGAGTGAGCGAGTGTTTGTTTCGTTCCGTTTGTTCATTGGAACAAAACGAATGAGGAATATCTGTATGAATGATTGGACCTGAACCCCGTCGTAAGTGAGTGAATCGGTATGTGTATGAGTGGCAAAAATAATGTAAACTGAAGTAATATCGCCCCGGTGTGTGCTGGCTTTCTGTTTTGGAAGTTAAGTTTTGTGCTGACTAACAATAATCATTTTTTTTTTGTTTCACTGTTTGTATACGTTTTTGTATTGTTGTATCTTTTTCGTAATAAGAATATGCACACACACACATAAACATTTACTTTACAAAAAACAGAGATAGAGATACACTTAACATTCATATAGATTTTAGATATCACCCAGCAAAACGCACACACTCACACACACTTAGCAGCGTATATTTAGACTAGATGGGTTTTTGTGTTACGTTATCATCATCCTTTGATCAAACATTTTGAGTTTTGTTGTGTGTTGGCTGAACCTAGAGAGACTCTACTAACAGTAGAACCACCAGCAAGCAGCAGTAGCAGAAGAAGATGGAGCACGGATGAAGGAGACGTACAAATATTGTATGTACGCCGGACCGACCGACCAACACTGACGAACAAAAATTCTTATCAGTGTATTTTTCGACGTTTTGTTTTTGTTGTTGCTATTGTAAAAAATGTATTTCCACAGAGCTGGCAAGTCAGCCTTTGCTCTGCCTTCAAGAAAGAAAAATAAGTTTGCCGAAATATCTTTGTTTAAAATCTGTTTTGTTTTTTTTGCTGTATTTTGTGTTGCTGGTCTCTCACTCTCTTCTAGACGTAATCTAAATCTCTTAAGAGTACATTTGTTTTAGGTTAAATTCGCTTATAGTTCCTAGGTGAGTCGAAGCAGTGATGATGACTTTATGGTAGTGAACTTACTGCCGGTGGTGCTCAGAATATTTTGTGCATTAGTCTCCCTGAGCAAGTCTTTCCTTTGCTAAACCACGACAGATGAGAATAAAGAGAATATATTTTGTTGTTGCAGTCACGTTAATATCCTTCCATTATAGGATTCAAAAGACACATTTTTGAAGGTTCAATAAGCGTTTACATATACCAAGCAAGGATCTTGAGTCCTAGACTTATCATGGTTTTACTTTTTTATCTCAAAAAAATGTTGTATAAATGCTTTGTTGTTCCCCTACATGAACAGCACTTTACATTCTATTTCAATACCGCTTGGTCTTCTATATGAATAATACTTGGTTTTCGATATTCATATTATTTATATTTTATATTATTTATTTATATTTTATATTTAATTTACTTAAAGCTTGTGCAATTTTTGCCTCACTGGGGAATACAAAATATAAAACATAAAATAAAAAAATATTAAATATAAAATATAAAAAATAGAAAGTATAAAATATAAAAATATAAAACATAAAATATAAAATATTTGAGGTTTCTATCTTATATTTTATATTTTATGTTTTATATTTTATACTACCGTGGTGCAGCGGTATGCACACCCGCCTTGCACTCAGACGGTCTGCGGTGCAAAACATCCCTCAGTAATGTTGGCGACATTTCCTGGGTATTTCAGCCATGTAAAACTTCTGTCTTAAGACACGCCGTTCGGACTCGGCGATAAACAGTAGGTCCCATATCACCTAGCTAATATGAAACGGGGTTTATTCATTGATATGAGAAAAGTCTCCCTAGTACCTTGTTGTTGTTGCGGTAACAGTGTTTTATTATTATGTTCGTTCTCCTGTTCAATCTGGCTCTGGGTCTATCTCCAGTTCCAGGAAGCTGGCTACTTCGATGGGATGTTACCACAGATCCACTGGAGTCAGATGAGTAGACTTGGCAGGGCAGTTGTATAGGTGCTTAGTATCGTGCGGGCCCATGCCGCATACTGGGCAGATGTCTTGCACGGTGCGATCGATTCCCGCCCAATAGGAATTTAGGCGACTGCAATATTCCGAGCGTAATTGAGCCAAAACTAATCTGGTTTGTCGTGGCAGCTGACGCTCTTCAGCTGCGATAGATGGGGGATGTGCTCCGATGACTTTATTCACACTATAATTGCTTAAGGCCTTGGCAACGGCGTCCATGTGAATGCTATTCAAACCTGCTTGATATGCTTGTTAATCTAGGGGTTCTCTCCTGTATCGTTCGACCTCTCTCTCTAGAGCATGGATTTCCTCCTGATCTGTCTGAATGTGTCAGGCCTACCCACAAGATGGTACTGCAACGAAAGCATCTCATTGTGTTGCTTCACTGGATGAATGGTCCACTGAAGATTTGAGGAGGCCCCCTGTTGCTGTTCTCAGGGCGGCATTCTGGCAAGTTTGAATCCTTTTCCAATTCGTAGCACATAATCTCGGGGACCAGACTGGAGCCGCATATCTTAACACAGACCGACCTATCGCGTTATATGTGGTCAACAAGGTTTCTTTATCTGCACCCCAAGTGCTGCCGGCTAGGGACTTGAGGACCTTGTTCCTACTTTTCAGCTTGTCGCAGATTGATGTGGCGTGTGCGCACGACGTGAAAGTAGTGTCGAATGTGACCCCTAAAATTTTAGGGCAGTTTGTGGTCGTAATTCTGCTATCATCGACCCTGATATTCACCTCTCTTCTATACTGCGCCGTCCATGTGGTGAACATAGTGACCGTCGATTTAGTGGGGGATATCAGCATATTCCTCGCATGGAAAAAGGTGGTAAGATCGGTTAAATAGGAGTTCAGTCTCTCACAGATGTCATCAGGGTAGGTACCTGACGCCAGGATCGTACAATCATCCGCATACGTTACGATCTCAATGCCGTCTGGAGGGGGCGGAATAGAGGAAAGGTAGAGGTTAAACAGATCCGGAGATATCACCCCTCCTTGGGAAACTCCATGTTTCACTCTACGGGGCTTGGATTTCTTGTTCCTGAATTCCACATACGACTGGCGACCACACATATAGTTTCAGACTTGGCCGGAGGGTTGTCTGCTCGATGTCCTCGAACAGCGTGGAGTGCTTGACAGTATCAAAGGCTTTTGATAAGTCAAGCACCACCATCACTGTTCTATCACACGGCCGCTCCTGGTTGAGTCCTCGACAAATATGTGTGGAGATGGCGTACAGCGCTGTTGTCGTGCTGTGCTGCTTACGAAATCCATGCTAATGATCGGCAACTTGATAGCTATTTCTAATGCTAAGGAGGACTAAGGCCTCAAGGGTCTTCGCTACAGGTGACAAAAGCGAAATCGGCCTGTACGATTCACCTTTGCTGGCATCCTTGCCTGGCTTCAGTAGCGGGACCACCCTGCCCATTTTCCAGACTTCGGGAACAATAAGGGTGGCTACCGACAAGTTGAGAACTTAAGTAAGATACTCCGATCCCGGCTCATCCAGCTATTTCAACATTACCATGGAAATTCCGTAAAGGCCCAACGCTTTGGATGATTTAGCGTTCCTGATGGCATTCGCAACATAATCCGTTGTAAACTGTGGTGGTTCATCCTCGGAAGGGAGAGATCTAATGCGACGTAACACTCTTCTCTTCGCCCTGTCACTCTCGGGGAGCTCAGCAAACAGTCGATTGAAGTAACTTGCACATCTCTTCGGGTCAGTCAACGTAACGTAGCCAAACGTGACTGAGGTCCTGTCATCCCTCTTTCCGGAGTTCGAGAGTGACTTAACCGTTGTCCACAATTTACTTATACCGGCTCCAATGTTGCAACTCTTCAACTCCACTTGTCCCGCTTATGTTCGCCGACCAGCCTGTTAACTTCCAGTGTCAGCTCCCTGACTCTGGGGTCGTCAGGGTTGGTTCGACGAAGCTCATCACGCTCATTTGCTAGTCCCGTCGCCTCTGCTGGGAAATTTGGTCTTACTTCGGGTATTCAACCAGCAGGTATATGGCGAGCGAGCACCATGAATGCTGCATGATGTCTCGGAACGTCGTTTCCGCTACCCGAACATCAGAGGGATTGGGCAATTCTCTGAAGCGGTGATTGGTGAACTCTCTGAAACTCGGTGAATCAGCTTTCCCATGATTGACGAATGTGCGGCGTTCAGAGGTGATGAAATCGGGTGGTCTGCTGATGGAGACAATTATGGGGAGATGGTCTGATCCAAGGGAAATGACGGGTTGCCAGGTGACGTCATTTGTCAGACCAGGTGACACGATGGTTATGTCTGGCGAACTGTGTTACGCTCCTCTAATTCTGGTAGGGGCGTCCTCATTGACCGAGCAAATGTAGAGCTATGAATCGGCTCAGCCAGCGCTATACCTCTCTGGTCGTTTCCGAGGGCCGAATGCCACATCTCATGATGCGCATTAAAGTCCCTCAGGACCAGACGATTATGACCTTCCAAAAGCGGGATAATGTTGTAACCATCACAACGTACTGAGCTGTGGTCGTTCAGCATGGTTTTCTGCACCGCCGCGACCTTGATCTTCTTCCGACTCATAAAGTCCACTATTTCATCGAGCTTACCTCGGAGCCCATTGCAATACAATTGCAAAAAGGATGCATTTTCTGAGATTGGAATAACAACGGCTGGTGTTAAATGCTGTGCGTGCGGTTGCTGTTGGGGAGACTGCGGAGGAGTTTCGTAATCCGACGACGAAGTAGTTTCGTAATCTGACGACGACTCACTGGGGGCTGTGTTCGCGCAGCATGCAGCAACATAGTCCGTATCGTAGTCCCTCGCGTGGGCAAGTCCAGAGCAACCCCTTAAATGCACCCACTCCTGGCATCTATTGCATCTTACCGAAGATTGGATATGGGTGAAGATGCGGATATGACAAACCGAGCACAAATATATTGGTCCTAGGTTTTCCTCCGTCCCGGCACGGACTAAATGAATCCGGAGCAGACATTCCGGGATATGCCGCTCCCAGCACAGAAAAACGAAAGAAATACAAACAAACACATGTACACTGAGGTGACAGAAGCTGGCCGGAACGCTGATGTTGTGTGGTCCCGGGTCAACCCGGTATAGAGAACCCGCTGCCGTGGGATTGTACCTTGTGTACCCTTGTACCTTATGGGATGTTTGTGGAACAATTATTATACTACATTTTATATTTTATTTGAAATATACAATTTATGGGAGCAGCATATCCCGGAATGCCTGCTCCAAATCCTTTTGGTCCGTGCCGGGACGGAAGAAAACCCAGTACCAATATATTTGTGTTCGTTTTGTCACATCCGCATCTTCACCCATATCCAGCTTTCGGTGAGATGCAATAGATGTCAGCAGTGGGTGCATCTAAAGGGGTTGCTCTGAACTTGTCCATTTGAGGGACTACGACATGGACTATGTTGCTGCATGCTGTGTGAATTACGAAACTCCCTCGTCGTCTGATTATGAGACCCCCCGCAGTCCCCACGACAACAACCGCACATGCAGCCTTTAACACCAGCCGTTGTTGTTCTCATCCCAGAAAATGCGTTCTTTTTGCAATTTAATTGCAATGGACTCCGAGGTAAGATCGAGGAAATAGTAGATTTCATGAGCCGGAGGAATATCAAGGTAGATGCGGTGCAAGAAACCAAGCTCAACAACAACTGTAGCTTACAACGTTGTGATGGTTACAACGTGCTAAGGAAGGATCGCACCAGAAGTGGAGATGGGAGATTAGCTTTCCTATTTCACCAGTCTGTCCAATACAGACCTATCTCGCTTGAGCCTGTCTCTAATGACCGTAAATGGAATGTATGGGGGTAGCAGTCAGGTGTGGATCTGCCGAGATAGAGTTGCTGAACGTATACATCCCGCCGAGAAATAGCTGTATTTCAGATTATGTGCCTAACATTAGCCCGCTTTTGGATGGTCATAATCGTCTGGTCCTGGGAGACTTTAATGCGCATCATGAGATGTGGTATTCGGCCCTCGGGAACGACCAGAGGGGAACTGCGCTGGCTGAGCAGATTGGCAGCTCTAAGTTTTTCACGGTCAATAAGGATGCCCCTACCAGAATTAGAGGAGAGTGTCACAGCTCGCCAGACATAACCATCGTGTCACCTGGTCTAACAAATGCCGTTACCTGGCATCCCGTCATTTCCCTTGGATCTGACCATCTCCCCATAATTGTCTCCATTAGCAGACCACCCGATTTCATTACATCTGAACGCCGTACATTCGTCAAGCATAAGAAAACTTATTGGCCGGGTTTCAGAGAGTTCACCAATCACCGCTTCAGAGAATTGCCCAATCCTTCTGATGTTCGGGTAGCGGAAAGGACGTTCTGAGACATCATCACTGCAGCAGCTGCTCGGCATATCCCTGTTGGTCGAATACCCGAAGTAAGACCAAACTTTCCAGCAGAGGCGATGGGATTAGCTAATAAGCTTGATGTTATTCGCCGAACCAACCCCCAATAACCCTAGAGTCAGGGAGCTGACACTGGAAGTTAACAGGCTGGTCGGCGAGTATAATTGGAACAAGTGGTTAAATCATCTGAAGAGTTGCAACATTGGAGCCGGTATAGGTGAATTGTGTGCAACGGTTAAGTCACTCTCGAACCCTGAAAGAAGGGAAGAACGTTTGGCGACGTTACGTTGACTGACCCGAAGAGGTGCGCAAGTTATTTCAATCGACAGTTTGTCGAAAACCCGAGAGTGACAGGGCGAAGAGAAGAGTATTACGTCGCTTCAAATCTCTTCCTGTCGAGGAAGAACCACCACAGTTTACAATGGATGATGTTGCCAATACTATCAGGAACGCTAAATCATCCAAAGCGTTGGGCCCTGATGGAATCTCCATGGTAATGCTGAAGCAGCTGGATGAGCCGGGAGTGGAGTATCTCACTAAAGTTCTCAACTTGTCGCTATCCACCCTCATTGTTCCCGAAGTCTGGAAAATGGGCAGGGTGGTCCCACTACGGAAGCCCGATAAGGATGCCAGCAAAAGTGAATCGTACAGGCCGATTTCGCTTTTGTCGCCCGTAGCAAAGACCCTTGAAGCCTTAGTCCTCCCCAGTATCAGAAATAGCTATCATGTTTGCCGATCATCAGCATGGATTCCGTAAGGACCACAGCACGACAACTGCGCTGCACGCCATAACCACATATATTTGTCAAAGACTCAACCAGAGACGACCGTGCCATAGAACAGTGATGGTGGCGCTTGACCTATCAAAAGCCAGTCAGGCACTCCACGCTGTTTGAGGACATTGAGCAGACAACCCTCCGGCCAAGCTTGAAACGTTGGATAATCAATTGTATGTGTGGACGCCAGTCGTACGTGGAATTCAGGAACAAGAAGTCCAAACCCCGTAGAGTGAAACAGGGAGTTTCCCAAGGTGGGGTGATATCTTCGGAACTTTTTAACCTCTACCTCTCCTGTATTCCGCCTCCTCCAGACGGCATCGAGATCGTAACGTATGCGGATGATTGCACGATCCTGGTGACATCTGTAAGAGACTGAACAACTATTTAACCGATCTTACCAAATTTTTCCATTCGAGGAATATGCAGATTTCCGCCACAAAATCTACAGCCACTCTGTTCACCACATGGACAGCGCTGTTTGAACGTAAGTTGAATGTCGTGATCGACGGTAGCAGAATTCCGACCACAAACTGCCCTAAAATTTTAGGGGTCACATTCGACACTACATTCACGTAGTGCGCACACGCCACAGCTATCTGCTACAAGCTGAAAAGTAGGAACAAGGTCCTCAAGTCCCTAGCCGGCAGCACTTGGGGTGCAGATAAAGGAACCTTGTTGACCACATATAACGCTATAGGTCGGTCTGTGGTAAGCTATGCGGCTCCAGTCTGGTCCCCGAGATTATGTGATACGAATTGGAAAAAGATTCAAACTTGCCAGAATGCCGCCCTGAGAACAGCAACAGGATGCCTCCTCAAATCTTCAGTGGACCATCTACATGAGAAGGCAAAGATTCTTCCAGTGAAGTAATACAATGAGATGCTTTCGTTGCAGTACCTGCTTGGATGTTACCGTGTGAGCCATCTCAATCACCATCTTGTGGGAAGGCCTGACACATTCAGGCAGATCAGGAAGGATATCCATGCTCTAGAGGGAGAGGTCCAACGATACAGGAGAGAACCCCTAGATATCAAGCAGGTTTGAATAGCATTCACACGGACGCAGTTGCCAAGGCCTTTAGCAATTATAGTGTGAATAAAGTCCTCGAAATACCTCCCCCATCTATTGCAGCTGAGGAGCGTCAGCTGCCACGACAAACTAGAGTAGTTTTGGCTCAACTACGCTCGGGATATTGCTGTCGCCTAAATTCTTATTGGTCGGAAACCGACCGCGCCGTGCAAAACATCCGCCCAGTATGCGGCATGGGCATGCACGACACAGAACACCTTTTCAACTGCCCCGCCAAACCTACCCATCTTGTGATATGGGCCCCGAAAGGTGTCAATAGGGCCACTCCTTCATACAGCTCATGTACCAAAGTGCTTACTGGTCTCTTCGTGCACTTTGTTAAAACGCTATAATTTTAATTTCCATATTTTGGTCAATTATGTCCCGCTAAGTTGGAATCACCGCATACAAGTTGTAATAGAAGAAGAAGAGTATCCACACTTTGTCCAATTTTTCTTATATCTCAAATATGACTCTTGAGAGTTAAACTAAATTATCTTTTTTTTGAGAGAAATAGCAAAGCGACTAAATATGAATTCTACATTTCGTTGTATGTGTGTCAAGGAGAGAGAGAGTGTGGGTGTTTCATTGCTTCAAGTGGTTTTCCTAAATAGCTCTTAAGTGCATTTTCCGCCAGACTTTGTATGGAGCCGTTTGTCGGGCGGCATAACTCTTGTGTAGAAAACAGCTGTTTTCCTCTTCTGTGTGTGTCTGTTGCGCATGCGTTATAAATTGGCATTTCCTTTATTTCCTTAAACAAAAAAATAATCTATTTTCCCTGCAGGTAATTTTCATAAGATTATTTCATAGATAAACATTTTATGGCTTTAGTCGTTTTGAAATGTTTTGCTTTTCTTCGGTTTTTTTTCTTTTTCTTACTGGTTTGAATGTTGGAAATTTTGTTGTTGTTGTTGATGATATTTTGTTTGGTAAATTTATTAACTTAAATTGCTTTGTACTAAGGTGAATTGAGCGTATTTTAATGGAGAAGAAGCAATAGCAAAGAAGTGAAATGCACAGTTTGCCAGTAAACTACCGACAAATATCAAAGGAGTATGTTATGAAATAACTCCAGTGAATAGTTGCAGGTGGACAAGGGAAAAACATACTAGGATAAAATGAAGGTAAACAATGGACCATCGGACCTGAAACAATTTTTGAATTGTAAAGTCTATTTGATTGAAATATACCCTCAGCCTATGTCCTAAACAAGAAGTAGTAAACACAATACTTCTGACATCTATAGGTTTTTTTTTGAGTTTTTTGGACAATTTCTCAGGAAATGTGGATGTGATGTGGATGTGATGTGGATGGAATTGTACCGTCGCACAGTTTTTCAGAAATCGATTTTCCTGGGCAAAACACCCATTTTTGTCACCGATTGTTAATTTATATATGGGATTTGATAGTAAACCTTTTGAAAATAAGGAAAGTAAAAAAATATATCAAAATATTGGAAGGTATGGGCGTGGCGTGCTCCTAAAGACGAAAAATGTTTCTTAATTTTGAAGATACGTAATTTTTGCAAATTTCTGGAGAAAGAAACAGCTATTTCTCAAAAACTATGACAGATATTGTGTTCATTCTTTTTTTGTTAGGTAGGTAGGAGTGTTGCATTTAAGAGTAGTTTTAGTAAAATACCGTAGCGGTTACAAGAAGTAAGGTATTTTTTTTTCCTCACGTACTAAATTTTAGTGAAATTCAAAATTTAGTAGAGTAGAATTTTTAGGGAACAGCTTGGAAAAAAGCTCCGTTTTCACAGAATGATGCACGAGAATGCCCTCTTTCCATATACAATTTTGTACCCGTCTAGTTCCATCCGTTTAACACTTTGTTTTAATTTTTTTTTTTAAATTACATGGGTTAAAGTTTGTGTTTTTTCCATACAGTTTCCCATATAAATTGTATTTTTTCACACAAATGGACATTTTTTAATATATGAGTTTTTATAATAGTTATAAGAGTTTTTGAAAACCCAAGGAAATATTTTTTCAATTTGGAAATTTTTTTTTGCAATAAATTGTTATCCAATTTTTTTAATTTGTTATTTTTATTGTTTGTTTATTGGGGTTTGATTTTTTAAAATAGTTAGAACACACGAAAAACTCAAAAACACTCATATTTTGAAGCAAAATATGCAAAAACTCATATTTTTAACATTGACCTTGAATTTTTCGGCAAACGCTAGACCAGATTTGTTGGCTTTTGATGTGTCGGAAAGCTGAAATTGTTACCTGTCGAACAAAAAAGAATTATCCTTTCAAAAGTTACAGAGTTTTGACCAGGAAAAAACGATTCTGTTACTTACTTACTTAGCTGGCCCATTACAGAAAATTTGTTCCATAGACCGAACTAAGAAAAGATCTCCAATTCTCTCTGTTTCGTGCTTCGCTTGTCATCTCTTCATCCACTTGTTTGCGCCATCTATTCTTTGGCCTGCCAATTCTGCGTGCACCGCCATGTGGCTCGAATTTATACGCCTTTTAAGCGGGTTCATCATCGCTCATTCTTATTATATGGCCTAACCAACGCAATCGCAGCATCTCGATACGTTTAACTATATTGATGTCGTTGTATAGCAGATACAGCTCATGGTTCATACGACGTCGATATTCACCGTTAACGCAGATCGGTCCGTAGATCTTTCGACGAATTTTTCTCTCAATCACGCCAAGCACTGCCTTATCTGCTTGCGCAAGTACCCAGGCTTCGGAACCATACATCAGCACGGGTAGTATCAGTGTTTTGTAAAGCCTTATTTTTGTTTGACGAGTTGTGGCTTTGTTTTTAAAGTGCTTACTTAAGCCAAAGAACCATCTGTTGACCAATACAATTCTTCACAACTGATTATAGGAACCAACTTCCACAGTTGGTCCGATCTCAATGGACGCATTTCGCGCCGACACAATCAACTTGGTCTTCTCGCCATTTACAGCCAAACCCACTTTAGCAGATTCGAGCTTCGACTTTCATATCGGTATCGGTTACTTCTTTTACTGATCGTCCCATGATGTCTATATCGTCAGCATAAGCAAGTAACTTGTGGCTATTGGTGTAGATTGTGCCACTTCTTTTGACGTTTGCCTCTCGTACAACCTTTTCTAGCAGGATGTTGAAAAGATCACACGAAAGGCTGTCTCCTTGCCTGAAACCTCTTTTGGTACAAAACTCTTCAGAGAGGTTCTTTCCTATTTTAACTGAAGATCTTGTGTCAGTTAAAGTCATTTTACAAAGCCAAATTAGCTTTGCGGGGATACCAAATTCAGACATTGCTTGGAATACCTTTGAACGTAGCGGTCTGTCGCAGGCTGGTTAATAATCGACAAAAAGGTGGTAGATGTCGATCTGCATCTCTTGGGTGTTATCCAGGATTTGTCGCCGGGTAAATATCTAGTCAATGGTGGACTTACCAGGTCTTAAGCCGCATTGGTACGGTCCAATTATTTCTTTGACCATAGGCTTTAGTCGTTCGTACAATATCCCTGACACTATCTTGTAGGCGTAAGGGGAAGACTTATGCCCCTATAGTTGGAGCATAAAGTCTTATCTCCTTTCTTATGGACGGCATACAGGATGCTCAGGTACCAATCGTCGGGTAAGCGTTCTTCCTGCCAGATGGAGCTAACTAGCTGATGCATACACCTTATCAGCGTGTCGCGTCCGGTTTTAAACAGCTCGGCTGGTAGGCCATCAGCTCCTGCTGCCTTATTATTCTTCAGCACGTTTATTGCTGTCTTTACCTCATTTTGGCCGGGTGGTATACATTCAATACCATCTTCTGGGATTGGATCTGTGGTATCTTCGTCGACTTCGCTACTATTGGATACCAACAGTTTGGAAAAATGCTCTTTCCATATCCTTTGCACACTATCTGTATCAGTTACCAGATTACCTTGCTGGTCTCTACAGGAGAATGTGTCAGTGGCAAAGGCATCAGTTTGATGTTTCACTCTTTGGTACAATTTTTGGACTACATTTTGGCTCCTGTATATCTCGATTTTTTCACATCCCGCTTTTCCATTACTCTTCTCTCCTTTTCTCCCAATATCTCTCTCGTGCGCAACGTGTTGCTACTGATTGTAAAGTAGCTCTATATGCCGCATTTTGCTCTTCGGTAGCAGCACGACACTCCTGGTCATACCTTGAATTCCTTTGTGGAGGTCTCTGGAATCCAAGTATGGATTGTGCGGCTGTTTGCATGGAGTGGGCAATATTTTGCCATTGTGTTCTTATGTTATCGGGACAAGGAGTGCTCGCGTTAAGCAATTGGGCTAGTTGGGTGGAATATGCTGTGGCTATCTGTTGTGTTTGCATCCTATCGATGTCCAACTTCCGCGTTGTGTCTGTTCGTGCTTTATTTGCAACGTTTAGACGGGTACGTACCGTTGCTGCAACAAGGTAGTGGTCCGAATCAATGTTTGCGCCTCGGAACGATCGTACATCCAACACGCTCGATGAATATCTTTCATATATCACAACATGATCAATTTGATTACTTGTTCTTTGATCTGGAGACAGCCAGGTGCCCTTATGAATATCGAGATGATTAAATCTGGTACTGTTAACTACCATGTTTTTTGCAGCTGCAAAGTCTATCAGCCTCATACCATTGTCAGATGTTTCACTGTGGAGACTGAATTTCCCGACTGTTGGGCCAAAGATATTCTCCTTTCCAATTTTGGCATTAAAATCGCCTAGAATGATTTTAATGTCATGGGCAGGGCAACGGAGAGCATGAGCGCAGATAAAGCTGGTGTTGAAGAATTTAGCTTTTATTCGAATTGCAACAAGTCTTTCATTCACTGGGGTAAAGCTGGATACCAGATGTTTTAGTCTCCGACTAACTACGAATCCGCAACCAAACTCATGCTTTATGTCAAGGCAGCTATAATACAATGTGTCACCTTTAGGTTTTAGGTGTTGTTGTGACGCCTTTCCCAATCCATCGTATTTCCTGTATGGCAGTAATATCGGCCTTGTACTTTTCAAGTACGTCTGCTAATGCGAAGATTGCACCTTCTCTATAAAGAGTGCGAACATTCCAGGTGCAGATTCGCAGATCATGGTCCTTAAAACGTTTGCGGGGTTCGTCAACTTTAAAGGGGTTTGTTTTTCCAATAAACCTACCACCACACACAATATTCAGGATAATCACAATGGACCTCAAGGTCTCCGAGTGGAACAGTTGACAGCTGCGTCAAGGCAGCTGCGCGTCCTTAAACCAAACCAAGTTCGAAGATGAGCCATGAGCCGATTAGATTGTTAGATCAGGTTATAATATCGACTATATATGTATGTATGTAAACTACTTCGGGTACCTTCCACACAAAATTTCGGAAAAATTTAGATTGAGACCTCCTCTCGAATCGTTTTGGTTTTTTTTTGCAACAGGTTTCACTCAAAGCCCCTATTACGATGGTACAAGTTTTTTGAATGGCTAGTCCATACTTCTTGATAAAATGGCCCGAAAGCTGTAAAAAAACCTTACCCTTCTGGTCAGGGATTGAACCGCAGAGCCTCTGAGTGAAAGGCAGACGTGCTTACCACAACACTACGGTGGAGTTTGTATATCGTCGATGTGTAAAGTACCGTCGCAATAGGGGTCGCGAGGGTACCTGCTGGATGGAAACATTACAATGTGCAAAGTTTGGATCAAATCGATTACTCCCTTCGCATTTTTAGCGTAAAATTTTGAACTTTTGTGGGGTAGGTACCCGAGAGAATGGACCGATATGACCCATCTCCGAACATTATCTAAGATTAGACAAAATATTACGAGGTGCAATGTATGGACCATGTTGCACCTTGCCGTACACGCTAAACCCAGTATAGCGCCCGGTTTATATTCGGCTATAAGAATCTTTGAGCTACACAAAAAAATAAAAATCATGCTGAACTCTTTGATATCGGATACAAACAATGATTTTGAGGGCTTCATTGCCTTCATGAAGTCTCCATTGCCCCTATTGTAATACCATTTTCAATAAATATAAATAACAATCCTAACTTTTAATGCTCATCTGCTCTATTTAGACACTTGTGTTTTGGCATTAAGTCATTCTATACAAAAAAAACTATATCTATAAAATCACAACAACAACCAAAACATACACATCATACATAATCCATATGCCTTCTCGACCAGACAACAAACAAAACCTCATCAGCCGAAGAAGAAGAAAAAAAAAGATCATCAAAATTCGAGTAAATAAAAATCAACAACGTCTAGCCGCTAACTTTGTAATAATGACAGAGACGGCGGCAAACATTTGATTTTTATTTGGTACGGTCGTCATCCGTTTCGGTCGGTCATTAGGGTGCGTGCGGTGTTCGTTCACTTTGGTCTCCGTAACATCAGTTACTACCGGTATTGATTTTAATGGCGCTTATTTTATTTTTTGTTGTTATTGACACAAGCCAATAACAACAAATAACAAAGTGACGGGCGGGTGATTCCAACAATGACTGGGAAAATGCAACAACAAAATAGACAACAACATAAACACCTTAATCCCAACAACACATACATACTAAAAACTACAAAAAACACAACATAAAACAAAACACCATGACTAGGCGGCTAGTTGTTATTGGGGAGATTAGTACCTGCTTAGTAGTGCTGGCTGAGAAGGAAATGAAAGGTAGAAAAAAAAAACAAACAGAAACGGTAGCTACAATGAAACGCTCCTTGTTTTTATTTTTGGGACTTGTTCTGTTGTCACTTAAATAATATTTACATTCTAATTTATGCAAATGGCTTTATTTTTATTGACCCTCTTTGGAAGATTGGTTTTATAAGCGTTTGATCGGAAGGGTAAAATAATTTCAGGTACGTGTTATGGTTCTGCAATTTTGTTGTGGGTGAAGTATTTGTAATAAAGCTGTGAAATTATTGAAATATCACATTAGATACAGATTAGGTATTCCATTTAAATTATCGATAACTATCGAACCCATGCTGATGATCGGCAATAGGATAGCTAGTTGTGATGCTGTAAAGCTTAAAGTGTCTTTGCTAAGGTCAACAAAAGCGAAATCGGTTTGTTCGATTCACCTTTGCGTGCTTCGAGAGTGTGATTAGCGGCAGAGTGAAAGCTTTTGTGAGATACTCAATTCCTGGCTCCTGATCCAACTAATTGATCATTACCATGCTATAGCCATCTTTCTCGGTAGGAAACGATCTAATACGACGTAGTATTGTTCTCTTCGCCATGTTACTACCGACAAATTTGCTATTAAAATAACTTGGGCAGCTATTCGCATCTGTCGGCGTAAAGTCGCCAAACGTGACTGATGTTCCATCTTCTCCCTTCTCAGGGTTCGAGAGTGTCTTAATCGTTGCATACAATTCACTAATTCCGGTCCAAATGTGGCAACTCTTCAGCTGATCTAGCCACTTGTTCCGCTAGTTCTCACCGACTAACCTATAAATTTCCAGTTGGCTCGATGAAGCCATTAGGTATATACAGAGCAGCTGTGATGATGTCCCGGAAAATCCTTTCTGCTACCAAAACATCAGATGGTTTTTTTGAGGAGGTGATTTGCGAACACTATGAACCTAGTACAATTAGCTTTCTCTTGATTGATGAAAGAGTGGCGTACAGATGAAATCGGGCGGCTTGCTGTTGGAGACGATTATAGGGAGATGGTCTGGCCCAAGATAAAGGACGAAATGCCAGTTGACGTGAATTGGCGAACCAGGTGACACGATGGTTATTTCTGCCGAACTATTGGAATCGTCGTTAATTTCGGTAGGGGTGTCCTCACTGACTGGACAAAACGTACATCACTCTGCTCAGGAACCGCTATACGCCTTGGTCTATACATAAAACGGAGTGCCACAACTCACGATGAGCATTAAAATCCCCTTGGACCAACCGACTGGTCCTAGCGGGACTTCCAAAAGCAGGTTAATGTTAACCTGGTTGTTGTTGGTTGTTTGTGGTTGACTGTGTTGATGGAATCTTTCAGTGAAATAATTAGGCCCACTCTATATATAACCTACCTAATTTTCGTCAGTTTCTGTGCTCCGTTTGGCTTAACAAATTTATGCACTAAATTTCGATATATGTCCTTCAAGTCAGTATGTCTGCAGATACCCTTTTACTATGTTTCCCTATGTTCCCAAGTGGAACAAATAAAGGAAAATAAAAATAGTAAAAAATTTTTTTAAGTTAAACGGTTTTATGTTAAACATACATTGTAATGTTTAAGATAAATGTACTAAAAACCAAAAAATAATAAAATAGATACAGTCGTCGGAATTATAAACATATGCATAGACTAGACTAAAATAAAACCGTGGGGCACGTCAATTGTCTACAATCGTTGATTAAAATGTTTGTTTTGTAATGTTACACTATAATTAGGCAGTTGTTCAACCGACAACGATGGACGTGTGATAAGTAGGGCTAGAATGTGGAAACAAGCTAGCAAGCTCGATTATAAGCGAGATTTAGGGTTTCATAGTGGTGAGCGAGTAGTACTTTACTTAAAGACAAACTACGAGCAGTGAAACGATTCCTCGCCAGCCAGCAAGGTGTCTTGCCCGTTAGTTTATTGCAGTCCAACTCCTCTATACGTAGTCCCTGCAAAGATCTTACTCTACTAAGAGCCACGTAGGCTTGACCTTCTTCAAACAGTTTCGCACCTTAGTATACGACTGCGTGATCCACAGTGCTGCCCTGCATTTTATGTATAGTAGAAACCCATGATAGTATTAAAGGCAACATTCTTCTTTCAGCCGTCCCGTAATTGTACTTAGCTGGAAACTGTATGGCTTTCGGGTGTATAAGATGTACTGTATAGTGCACTGTATTCTTCTTGTCAAGTCCTTATATTTGATACCCATATTGGTGGGATTGGTAAAAAATTGTTATCAGCCATTTGGTAGCGGCGGCCAACTTAGATTTCAATTTTGCATAGTAAATTGTATTGTTCTTGTTGAGACCTTTTTATTTGATACCCATGTTAATGGGATTGATAAAACCTAAGTTATCCGCCATTTTGTAGATGCCGACATCTTGGATTTTAATTTTATATAGTGCATTGTATTCTACTGGTTGAGCACTTTCATTTGACACCCATATTGATGGGATTGATAAAACCTACGTTATCCGCCATTTTGTAGCGGCCGCCATCTTGGATTTCAATTTTTTATTGTGTATTGTATTCTGCTTCTTGAGCCCTTTCATTTGATACCCATATTGATGGGATTGATAAAACCTACGTTATCCGCCATTTTGTAGCGGCAGCCATCTTAAATTTATAATGATAATGAATAAACATAATTGTATTGTCACCAAAATCCAAAGTGTATACAAAATTTCAGATTAATCGGTTGACAGGAATTACTAAATTTGACCCAAGAATAAATAATAAAACAAACGGGGTGAGCTAAATAAAACCATTTATAAATGTTTCCATGCTTCAAGAAGAGTATTTCTTCTATAGGCGAAATTGACCACAGAACGCCAGATTAAAGCCTCAGAGTTTGCAGAGGCCACTTCGATTATAAAGTTCAATGATTTCTGATTTTCACAGTCTATAACTTCGGCGCCCCTATAAGAGCCAAAAATACGGAATAATTTGTTTGGAATATATCTGGATGGCCTTCAATACATCCCGGTTTACAGAAATGTTCCCACCATCATCCCCGAAGGGACAAAAAAAGACATCTCTCATATCAATGAGTGCACGCCGATTCCAATAGGCTCAATAATATGGGACCTCCTAGTGTCCTACTATTTGTAGATAAGTTGTTCATGGCTGAATTACTCCGAAAATGTCGCCATCATTACCCCGGTTTATCCTTAGAAATAACCATCCTTTCCGAAGTACTTACTTAGCTGGCTCATTACAGAACATTTGTTCAATAGGCCGAACTAAGAAAAGATCTCCATTTCTCTCTGTCTATTGCTTCTCTTTCTGGAATACCGCGCCTTGTCATCTCTTCATCCACTTGTTTGCGCCATCTACTCTTAGGCCTGCCAATTCTGAGTGCACCGCCAAGCGGCTCATATTTATACGCCTTTTTAGCGGGTTAATCGTCGCTCATTCTTATTATATGGCCTAGCCAACGCAATCGCAGCATCTCGATACGTTTAACTATATTGATGTCGTTGTATAGCAGATACAGCTCGTGGTTCATACGACATCGATATTCAGCGTCAACGCAGATTGGTCCGTAGATCTTTTGAAGAATTTTTCTCTCAAACACACCAAGCACTGCCTTATCTGCTTGCGCAAGTACCCAGGATTCGGAACCATACATCAGCACGGGTAGTATCAGTGTTTTGTAAAGCGTTGTTTTTGTTTGACGAGATGTGGCTTTGTTTTTAAACTGCTTACTTAAGCCAAAGTAGCATCTGTTAGCCAATACAATTCTTCTTTTTATTTCACAACTGATGTCGTTAGTTGTGTTTACAGCGGTGCACATAGGTTTCAATCAGGAAATTTTTGGCCAAAACCCTATTTTTGAAGTTTCGAAATTTTAATTTTTTTTTGCACAGAATAATAAAAAACACATCAAGTCATCTGAAAATAATTAGTTTTTTTTTAAATAACGTTGGTATTCGTTGATTGGCGCAGTGCCAAAGTTTACACTTTTTTATGTAAAAACAAGTAAGAACAGACTATAGTCGGACGGGGCCGACCATGTGATACCCTATACCACTATCCCTGTGCACTAGCTTTCCGGGCTAGCTGTTATAAGATGTGCATTAGAAATTTTACCAATTTTCACACAAAAGTTTTGATCAATTTAACCCGCTAAATATTATCCGATCATACCGTTGGCTTGCACGCTACTTCTTCATCTCAAACCAAAACTACGTTTAAAATTTCGCGCCGATCGGACTATTATTGCGACCTACAGAGCGGCTACAAAATCGAGCAAAAATTTTGTTTTTGGTCCATTTCATCCCTTTAACATTTCACGATCATCGCCAAAAACTAATCAGTTCTATTCTGGTCCAAACCCGACCTCCATACTAAATTTCGTGACAATCGGTCCATAATTGCGGCCTCTAGCTTGATTACAATTTTTAATGGACGGACAGACGGACGGACGGACGGACGGACACACATCGCTAAATCGCTTTATCTCGTCGAGATATGAAGTTTGGTATACCACATGAGGGGTCTACGACGAATATTTCGCGGCGTTACATGAATTTTTGGGAAAACAAACTTATTATACCCTTTTCCACATTGTGGTATAGGGTATAATAAAACAGACTTTGTGCTGTAAAATATACAATTTTTGTTGTATTGCGTCGCTGCATAAATATACAGAAGTGAGATCAAAGTTATTATGAATCGGAAAGGTGTTAATGAGTACTTTCTTAATATTTACAAAAAGAACGATGAAATTTGTAAATTTAGAGTAATAAAATCAATGTTTTTATATATATTAAAAATAATTTTTTACAAATATTTTTTATATATACTTACACTTTAAAAAAAATGTCCAAATATGTCCACCTCCAAATCGAATTTAAGAGATAGCAGGGGGTCTGTACTAGATATTTTGTGCATTTTAGCGACACTTTATGACCGATTCGGCTGAAATTTAGTATTTTGACCTCTTGAATAAATCCTTCGTACCAAAAATTATTAACATAGGTCAATGTTTTGGTTTAGACCACACACAACGGGACCACCCTGTTCAACAAATTTTGGCTGTTTTTGGCCATTTTGGTCGATAAAACGTAAGAATTGCTGTTTGTACACATTTATTATAAATATTAATTAATTTCAATACAAAATGGACGTTGAAATAGTTTTGGTCAGAAAATTTGGATTTGGGACCATTGTGCGGTGCCGAGGTAGACGAAGTCTTTTACTACCTCAAAATTATAGGAACCAACGTCAACAGTTGGCCCGATTTCTATGGACGCATTGCGCGTCGACACCGTCAACATAATCTTCCAGCCGTTTGCCGCCAGACCCACTTTAGCAGATTCTCCTTCGACCTTCATAAAGGTATCTGTTATGTCTTTTACTAATCCTGTCCTGTCTAGATTGTGCCACTTTTTTGACGTTTGCCTCACGAATAAGCTTTTCCAGCAGGATGTTGAAGAGATCATTCGAGATGCTGTCTCCTTGCCTGAAACCTCTTTTGGTACAAAATTCTTCGGAGAGGTTCTTTCCTATTTTAACTGAGGATCTCGTGTCGGTTAAAGTCATTTTACAAAGCCGAATGAGCTTTGCGGGGGTACCAAATTCAGACATGGCCTGGAATACCTTTGAACGTAGTAGGCTGTCCAAGGCTGCTTTATAATCGACAAAAAGGTGATAGGTGTCGATCTGCATCTCTTGGGTCTTCCCCAGGATTTGCCGCAGAGTAAATATCTGGTCAATGGTGGACTTTCCAGGTCTAAAGCCGCATTGGTATGGTCCAATTATTTCGTTGACCATAGGCTTTAGTCGATCGCACAATATCCCTGACACTATCTTGTAGGCAATAGGGAGAAGACTTATTCCCCTATGATTGGAGCATTAAATCTTATCTCCTCTCTTATGGACGGGACATAGGATGCTCAAGTTCCAATCGTCGGGTACGCGTTCTTCCTGCCAGATGGTGCTAACTAGCTGATGCATACACCTTATCAGCGTGTCGTCTCCGGTTTTAAACAGCTCGGCTGGTAAGCCATCAGCTCCTGCTGCCTTATTATTCTTCAGCCGGTTTATTGCTGTCTTTACCTCATCTTGGCTGGGCGGTATACATTCAATACCATCTTCTTGGATTGGATCTGTGGTATCTTCGTCGTCTTCGCTGGATACCAACAGATTTGAAAAAGGCTCTTTCCATATCCTGAGCACACTATCTGTATCAGTTACCAAATTACCTTTCTGGTCTCTACATGAGGAGCTGCATGCACCAAAGCCATCAGTTTGATGCTTCTCTCTTTGGTAGAATTTTCGGACTTCATTCTGGCTCCTGTACATGACGATTTTTTCACACTCCCGCTTTTCCATCTCTCTCATTTTCCTGCGGAAAAGACGTTTCTCCTCTCTCCTTTTCTCCCGATACCTTTCTCGTGCGCTACGCGTTGCTACGGATTGTAAAGTAGCCCTATATGCCGCATTTTTCTCTTCGGTAGCAGCACGATACTCCTGATCATACCATGGATTCCTAGGTGGAGGTCAATGCTTTGCCATTGCGCTGATATGTTATCGGGATGAGGAGTGCTTGGGCTAGTTGAGTGGAATACGCTGTGGCCGTCTGTTGTGATTGCAGCTTACCGATGTCTAACTTTCGTGTTGTGTCTTTATACCCTCAGCCTTTAGGCTAAGAAGGGTATATACACTTTGATACGATGAAAATGTGCCTCATCGAAATAATGGTTTTAGACCCCATGTATGTTTGGACGAAATGTGTTTCAGACAATTTGGAGTCGATCTAGCCATGTCCGTCCGTCTGTCTGTCTGTCTGTCCTGCTGGCTGGAGCGCACGATAACTCTCGAACGGATGAACCGATTCGGTTCAAATTTTGGCTTTAGTAATATTTTTCCCAAACTTAGTTTAAGTTCGAAGATGAGCTACATCGGTCCGCTCCTTCCTGTACCTCCCCCACAAAAGTTCGAAAATGTTCGGAAAGTTTGTGCGCACGATAACTCTTGAAGGGAGTTACCGATTTGGTCCATACTTTGTCTAGCGTAAACTTTCTACCAGGGTAATATGAGGTTCCAATATGGTCTCAATAGGTCCACTCCTTCGGGTACCTCCCACACAAAATATCGAAAATGTTCATTTTAGGGCCATCTCTCGAATCGCTTTGGTTTTTGTTTTAGCAACTTGTATTCACTGCCCTCCATACGACGGTACAAGTTTCATCAGGGGCAAGTCCATACTTCCTGGGAAAATAGCATGAAACTTCTAAAAAAACCCCTATGACACCGTGTGAGGTGGTTGGAGCGAAAGATAACTCTCGAACGGATCTGCCGATTCGGTCCAAAATATGTTCTTAGTAAAATATTGTCCAAACATAGTTTAAGTTTGAACATAACTCATATCGGTAAACTCCTTCAGGTACCTCCCCCACAAAAGTTCAAAAATGTTCGCAAAATTGTTCGTATGGTAACTCTTGAAGGGAGTGGCCGAATTGGTCTATACTTTACACATCCTAATATAACTACCAGATATAGATCAGGTTCAAATATGGACTATGCTTGTCCACTCCATCCGGTACTTCCCACACAAAATTTCGGATAAGTTCACTTTAAGACCTAATATCGACTAACTTTGATTTTTGATGAAGCAACTTGCATTCGCTGCCTCAATTACGATATTAAAAGTTTTTTAGGGGCAAGTCCATACTTCTTGAGCAAACAGCCCGAAGAGTGTAAAAACCCCCTATGACACCATATGTTGTGGCTGGAGATCCACTTCCATAACGGTCAATGTCAATCTATTCCTTTTAGTACCTCCTCCGCAAAACTTTTGATCTTTAATCCTAATCAACGTTTTTGTCGGTTCAAACGCCCAAATTTTTTAAAACTCCCTAAATACATAAGTATTTTGGGAAAAAATTGTTTCAATATACACATGCTGAGGGTATACCTCTGTCGGCAAAGCCGACTGATACTTTTTTACTTGTTTCGTACTTTGTTTGCTACGTTTAATCGGGTGCGTACCTTTGCAGCAACTAGGTAGTGGTCCGAGTCTATGTTTGCTCCTCGGAACGAGCGCACATCCAACACGCTCGATGAGTGTCCTCCATCTATCACAACGTGATCAATTTGATTTCTTGTTTTCTGATCTGGAGACAGCCAGGTGCCCTTATGGATGTCGAGATGTTGAAATCTGGTGCTGCTAAATACCATGCTTTTTGCCGCCGCGAAGTCTATCAGCCTCATACCATTGTCAGATGTTTAACTGTGAGACTGAATTTTCCGACTTTTGGGCCAAAGATATTTTCCTCTCCAATTTGGCATTAAAATCGCCTAGAATAATTTTAATGTCATGGGCAGGACAACGGTCATATGTTTCTTCTAAGCGCTCATAAAATATATCTTTGGTCTGTTCGTCCTTTTCTTCAGTGGGAGCATGAGCGCAAATAAAGCTGATGTTGAAGAATTTTGCTTTTATTCGAATTGTAGCAAGTCTTTCATTCACGGGTGTGAAGCTGGAGACCAGATGTTTTAACCTTCGACCAACTACAAATCCGCAACCAATCTCATGATTTATGCCATGGCAGCTATAATACAGTGCGCCACCTTTAGGTGTTGTTGTGACACCTTTCCCATTCAATCGTATTTCCTGTATGGCAGTAATGTCTGCCTTGTACTTTTCAAGTACATCTACCAATGCGTAAACTGCACCTTCTCTATAATGTGTGCGAACATTCCAGGTGCAGATTCGCAGATTATGATCCTTAAAACGTTTGAGGTGGTCGTCAACTTTAGAGGGATTTGTTTTTCTTTTGTTTTTTTTCATAGTAGGCTGCTTTTTCTAGGGGAGGGTTACTAACCCGACGCCCAAACCCAAGTTTTTAACGTTCTTATGGGTGAACGCGCGGCACATGTTAGCTCACTACCTTTAACGGGTGACAGGTGACACCACGGGGAGGTCAGTCTCCACATGAGATGAGATAGGGAACAAGATAAATCCTGTACTTTGCCATGTCTCATCCCCTACGTCACCCGAAGTACGAGGGTACAAATATTTAGCTGTCGGCGAAACCGATTCACACGTTTTATTTGCTTTCTTCAAGTATTCAGCTCAACTCAAATAATCACCTGGCGTGTTTGTCTTATTGATGTTGCACTTGTTTCACTTCAACATTCAACTGGTACTTAGTTTATCTGCCAATCAGATATTATTTAAATTTATTTTTTTCTGAACTCATGTACAATACTTATTTTATTGTCTATATTAAATTTATTTCATTACAGATTATGAAGAAGAAGAGGGGCAGAAAGGCAGAATGGATCATTTACACTCATAACATATGCAAGATATGACAGATAATAAAAAGCCTTACATTTTATTTAATCCAGTATCTCTGCTGAATGAGGTAAGTTGATTTTTATGATGCTTCGCTGAATTGCTTTCATTAAAATGTAAAAAATAAAAAATTGTTTGATTTGTATTCAAGATAAGAGCCTGTTCTCTCTTTCTGAGTATGTAATTATCGCCTATGAAAATGTGAATATTTTTTAAGTGAATTTTTTAACAGCCACCGCCGCCATGGACGGCATTTGTAAGCCGTCGTCGGTATTATGTATGAATTTGTGGCAGGCAGTCAGAGTATGCAAGTGAATGACGAATAATTCACTGGGCCAGTGAATTAAATGAATGAATTTTGATATGAATGATTAAAACTGTTGCTGCTGTTGTTTTACTTTTTCGTAATTGTGGTTGCCAAGCGTAGCAAATTTATGTTGGTTCACGTCCGTGAATTTGTATGTATGTTACCATTAGGAATTCGGTGTAATGGAATGTATCTAAGCCATGAAAAAAGAGTTAAAATACCTAAAATTACGCAGAATTAGAATTGTTAACCATAATCTGAGCTTTTATTATTTCCCGAGTATTTTAGCAAACAGAAACCTTTTCGGATGTACTTGGAAAGTACAGTTCAATGTTTTTATTATAGCCTTAAAGTTAAATAATACCTAACCCACCGACGTAGTCAGGGGGAGGCCCGAGGGTCGTGGCGGCTGACGCTCCTCAGTTGCGAGATGGGGGATGTACTTCGAGGACCGCATTCGCACGATAGATTTTTGTGGCGTCAGCAACTGTATCTGTGTGAAGGCTGTTCAAACCTGATTGGTAGGGCTGTTGATCAAGGGGTTCTCTTTTGTAACGTTGGACATTTCTTTCTAGATCATGACATGTTACGTCGCACAGTGTCACGACCGTGGCCAAAAATGGTAAAAACTATATACTTCGTTCAACAAATTTATTGATGGGGAGCGATAGAAAACATACTCGTATTAATTAAGAAGAATCTGAATTTTGGTACTGATACGTGAAGTAGTTTTTGCTATATGAGAATTTAAATCCGACAATTTTAGTTAATACGCATTTTTGTGTCTTTTTTTCTAAAATTAATAAATTATATTATGCGTTAACATTTAACATTTCAAAGTAACGGTCGCTCCAAAAATGGTTCCTAAGTTCTCTTGGGATGTAATAAACTACACTTTTGTTTGCATGTAAATATTAATCATATGGTGTTTACATTTACCCAAATATGTATTACTAAGTTTATTAATTTTCTGAAGCAAATTTTAAATTGAGTGGAGTAGGGAAAAAATGGTATAAAAGTGTATATCGATATTTTTTGCTGTATGAGTAGTAAAAAGTGAGTACTTCAAATATATAAAGGCCCCAGCTGCAGATGTTTGCAGACGAATGTGTCATTTCTCTTTTTCAGCGACCACCTCACTGAGAGGATAACCCCTTTTTTAACAAATCGTTTTGCGGTGTTGGCTTTAGCGCGAAAACGAATGAACCGATCATCATATATTTTTGTGGGCTTATTAAGCACCTTATTAAGCACCTTATAATCTTGCTTTAAAACGAGAGAATTTTAAAAATATCAATTTTTATAAAAGTTAGAAAAATCGAAAATCAAAATTTGATTTTTTACAAAAAATTTACGGTTTTTTGACCACTAATCGGTCAAAAAATTTTTTTAAAGGAAATTCCTCATATATAAAGACAAAAGTTTGACATATTCATTATGCTCACAAACAATATGAAGACTAAACACCAAATTTCAGTCATATCGGGTGGATATTAAGGCCACAACACTCAAAATACCGAAATGAAGAGGCATAGTTCTATGGGGGCTATAGGAAGACGAGGACCTATACCGACATATTTCTGGTGGAAGGTTATTAGTCCCCCAACGGAGACTTAATACCAATTTTCAGCCATTTCGGTGTGATAATCAGGCTAAAACCTCCAAAATACCGAAAATCGGGAGGTACCGTCCTAAGGGGGCTATATTAAGGCGTGGACCAATGCAGACAAATTTCAAGGTGAAGGTATAATGCCCCCTACGAAGACTAAATACCAAATTTCAGCAATTTCGGTGTAATAATGAGGCTAAAATCTTCAAAATACCGATAATCGGGAGGTACCGTTGTATGGGGGCTATATCAAAACGTGGACCTAAGTCCACAATTCTCTGTTGGAATGTTTGATATCTCTGTCGAAGACTAACCACAAAATTTGAATATTTTCGGTTGGTCTCTGTGTCTAAAACATTAAAAATACCGAAAATCAGGAGGTACGGTTCTATGGGGGCTGATCAAAACGTGGACCGACCAACCCATTTTTTTGTCCTGAAGATTGTCAATAATAGGTACGTGTACCAAAATTGAAGCACCTACGACAACTCCTTCTATTTTTGGCCACAGTTAATATGAACTCGCGACATTGTGCGTCGTATCCACCGGACATGCTACGTCGTATCCACCATATGGTGATTTAAATGGCTCCCATGGTAATACCCAAGTGAGTCTGCAACGAGAGCATTGTGTTGCTGTACTGGAAGAATCTTTGTCTCCACTGAAGCAGAGGCACCCTGTTGAATTTCTCAGGGTTCGGATATTTTTCCATTGCGTTGCACACATATTCGCGGACCACATAGGACAAGAAGTACAGACCTTGTTCCTACATCTCTGCATGTCGGCATGCGCGGACGGCGTCCCCGTGCCGTCGAATGTGACCCCTAGAATCTCGGGGTAATTATTGGTCTGAATTTTGCTAACATCGACCATAACATTTCAGCTCAGTGCTCACCTCCACCGTACATGTGGTAAACAGATTAACTGTAGATTCAGTGGCTGATATTTGCAGGAGTCATCCATTCACAAATGCCATCAAGAAGGGTACCTGGCGCCAATGTCGTACAATAAATCATCCGCATATGGTACGATCCAAATGCCGTTTGGAGTGGGTGGAATACAGGAGTGGAGTGTTCATCAAATGCTTTTGGTGGGTCGGGCGTCATCAGCACTGTAAAATCACACGGCTTGTTCTGGCCGAATTCTCGACGAATATGTGTGGAGATGGCTTGCAACGCTGTTGTCGTGTTGTGCTGCTTATGCTGATGATCGGCAGCTGGACAGCTATTTCTGGGGTAATAAAGCCTTAAGAGTTTTTGCTACGGGAAACAAAAGAGAAATCGGTAAGTAGCGAGACCCCGATTCCCATTTTCCAGTCTTAGGACACGATGAGGGCGGATAGTGACAGGTTGATAACTTTGGTGAGATACTTAACTCAGTTTTCAGTGTTACCATGAAGATGGATAATTTAGCGATCCTGATGATGATAGTTCTTCGTAGAAAGGAAGATATTTAATGCGAAGAGGATTACTTCTGTTAAATAAAATAAATAACATCTTCGGATTAGTCAGCGTAACATCGCCAAAGGTGACTGAGATCCTATTTTCGTTCTTCCCAGGGTTTAAGAGCGACTTTACCGTTGCGTACAATTCACTTATTCCGGCTCCGTTATTGCAGTGTCCGCTCCCTGACTCTGGAGTCCCTGGAGTTGGCTCGACGAAGCACAGCGCGCTCAATTGTTAATTCTTTCGCCTCTGCTGGGAAATTTGCGGTGATTAGTGAAATTTTTGAAACTAGACCAAAACTACATTTCGCATGATTGAAGAGTGGTGTTCAGGGGTGATAAAATGGGGCGGTCTGCAAATGGAGACAATTATGAGCAGCTGGACTGAACAAAGAGAAACAACGGGTTGTCAGGTGACGCCATTTGTCAGATCAGGTGACACGATGGTTATAACTGGCGACCATGTAAAACGTAGAGCTATCAATCTGCGCAGCCATACATTTCTTGTCAGCTGAGCATTAAAGCCCCCTACGACCAGTCGGTTATGACCTTCCAAAAGCGGGCTAATGTTGGTCCTATAACGAAGAGTACATATATTTATCGGCGAGATGAATATGTTAAGCAACTGTACCTCGGCCGTTCTTCACGTGACCGTTACTCAAGCGAGTAAGATTTGTACTGAACAGACTGGTGCAAAAGGAAAGCTAATCTCCCTTCTCCACTTCTGGTGCGATCCTTTCTCAGTACGTTGCTACCATCACAACGCTGCAAGCTGCAGTTCAGACTCATACAATTCACTATTTCCTCGATCAAATACATAGAAACATATTCTTCCAGAGACAATGTCGGACAAGGAACGCCACAGGGAGGGATACTATCACCTCTTTTGTGCGTTACTACCATAAACAGTCTCTTATGGACCTCTGCTATGCTACGCAGACGATGTTATAATACTTCTAAGGGGAAAGAATCCGAATATACTTTGCAGAAGAGCAGAAACGGCTCTCAAAATTACATACAACTGGGCCAGACCGAGAGGTCTGAACGTTAACCCGTAAAAAACGGAAGTATGTCTATTTACGAGGAAAACGAAAGTGGGTAACTTCGAGGAACCAGTTTTCCTAAATAAGACAATAAATTTTTCCCGTACAGTTAAATACCTACACATTAGCGGGGCAATGATGACCACAGCGACTAGGACTCTAGAAACAATTTTGTTTATAGACCCAATAGAAATTCAGGTAAGGTATGAGGCAGCCATCGCGAGCGAGTGGATCAGTAGATACCACCAAAACATATCAAAGGTTACAACGGGTGAATCTAAAAAACAAGTAGTATCAGACCGCATACCTGACACTAGTGAAGTAGCTTTGCGTGAAGTTGGATGGATTCCCGCTGGAAGTTGTGGGTTTACGGGTGGGGCTGTGCTATAATGGAACCGGGAACGAAAATCTCCCTCCGACTGCCGGATCATAATACGATTCTTCAGGCAGAAGTCCGAGCGATAACAGAGTGTCTGAACTGGTTTGATACTCACACAAATTCTGCCAGTGCGTACATCCTTACGGAGCAGCCATCACGGCTACAACGGCCAAGATAGTGAAATCTAGAACTGTCTTGGAATGCATACAGTCTCTTAAAAACCACTCCCAACATGGTACAGTAAACATTATATGGGTACCATGGCATCTTGGGATTAGGGGTAATGAAATAGCAAACTCCTTAGGGAACAACCTACAGTCAGCCTAGATAACGTCAAGCCCTTAAAGGCGACGCGCATAGAGCTAAAGGCATGGAATACAGAAGACAAAGGAAAAACACAAAAATCCTATGGGGGAACCCAGACGAGGACAAAACAAAGGGACTGCTTTTACTAAGTAAAAAAGACATTAGTAGACTGACGGGTATCCTTACAGGACACCTGGGTCTACAAGCGCACCTGCACAAAATATGTTGTGCAGGAAACAGTGAATGCAGGGCATGCAGAGAGGACGACGGAACGTTGGAACACTGCCTCTGTCATTGCCAGGCCTTCACAAACCCGAGAAAACAGCTACTAGGGAGCGACATAATACAAGGACTCGAGCATATCAGGACAATCGAGCTCAAAACATTAAGAGACAGAAATCTTAGACTAACGTCAATAGAATAATCAGGAATGTTAACTAATTCATACACTAAATTTACAACCTCATTCTGACCGCAAATTAGAGCGTACAACAGGCCTACTTTATGGCTTAAGTGTATGTCCATACGGACATGTGGTGATCCTGCATCACCCCTCGGAGGAGCACATCCCATATATCGCAGCTGAGGAGCATCAGCTGTTATGACAAACCAGAGTAGTTTTGGCTCAGCTAAGCTCGGTATATTGCAGTCGCCTATATTCTTATAGGGGAAGATCGATCGCACCGTGCAAAACATCTGCCCAGCATGCGAAGCTGCAGATAGACCTAGAGCCAGATTGATCAGAAGAACGAACTCATTTTAGTTGGTGTCTGAAGGGTTTTTTGAGCTTTTGAACCATTATCTCCGGAAGTATTAACTTGCTTTTGAAAAAAATGTATCGTGTGATGACAACCTGCTGCAAAATATTCAAAACCATTTGCCTCGTGTACTTAAATTGCACTTTGGAAAAATTGTACCCAGAGGAGTGGACAAGATATATTGAGGACAATCATGAATATTTCCCTCGTAATATTCCGCACGGAAAATAATTTTAAAAAGTGAAACTCTTTTAAATCAATATTTTTAAATATTGAAAACTACTAGAATCACTTACTTATGGAATATTCTCGCCGAATTGACAAAAGTATTCCCTTTTTGGACATAAATATGGAGGTAAAGAAGTAAAATAGTGTCAATCGGCTTTGCCGACAGAGATATACCCTCAGCCTGTGTGCATTAATTTTTTTTCCAAAAACAAAAACGTATGTATTTAGGGGGTTTCAAAATTTTGGGCGTCAAAAATATGGATTGGATCAACAATTTGTGGGGTATATCGATACATAGGAATTCGAATCTCTTCTCATATTCGAAGAAATATTACGATATCCAAAGTGTGGAAGAACGCAGTATTCGGTTCGAGCTCTCCAGCCACTACACACGGTGCCATAGGGGATTTTTACACCTTTCGGGCTGTTCTTGAGAAGTATGAACTTGCCCCTGAAGAACAACTTTTGATGTCGTAATTGAGGCAGCGAATGCAAGTTGCTTCAACAAAAATCAAAGTGATTCGAGAACAGGTTTTAAAGTGAATTTATCCGAAATTTTGTGTGGCAGCTCCTAAATTGAACTTTTCCCAAATTTCATGTGGGAGCTACCTGAAAAAGTGGGTCGATTGAGGCCATATTGGAATCTTATTTAAGTCTGGTAGAAATTTCACGATTTGCAAAGTATGGAGCAAATCGGTTACTTCCTTCAACAGTTATTTTGCGCACAAATTTTCCAAACATTTTCAAAGTTTTGTGGCGGAGGTAACGGAAGGAGTGTACCGATATAACCCATCTTCGAACTTAAACTAAGTTTGGACAAAACAATACGACATCCAAATTTTGGACCGAATCGGTTGATCCATTCGAGAGTTATCGTGCGCTCCAGCCAGCTAGACAGGCAGACGGACGGACGTGGCTAAATCAACTCCAAATTGCCATCCAAACATACATGGGGTCTAAAACCACTATTTCGATTAGGCACTTTTGCCCGTATGAAAGTGTATGTACCCTCGTTAGCATAAATGCTGAGGGTGTAACAATTATGAAATTGGAGAAAGAGAACAAATTCGCACCATTTTAGCGAAAGTTTCTGAACTTTTGTGGGGGTGTTCATTTGGAACTTCTCTACGGATTGTTAAAAGGTACTTTTTAAGATAGGACACATCCTTAAAGTCTTTTATAGATAGAAGACCTCCGTAAAACCTTCTGAATGTCTTCTATATGTATTTATAGAAATACCCTTAACATCTTCTATATAGATGTCTTAATGATCTTTGGTAGATAGACAACTAACCGAGGGTCTTCTATATATGATCACCTACTGTTATTATCCAGATAGATGACCTTAACGTCTTCTATACATTGACTTGTATATATAAAATACATCTCTTCTTAAGTTTTTGTTTGGCTCTAGGTCATTTCAATAAAACAAATGGTGATTTTGTTTTATATCTTTATTAGTTTTCCGATATTTCGATCGTCTTCGACGATCATCATCAGGGATTTTTTGTTTTTTTTTTTCACCTGTGATGAAGAACAGAACATAAAGTTGCAATCCACGTAACACTTAAAAACAAAAAATCCCTGATGATGATCGTCGAAGACGATCGAAATATCGGAAAACTAATAAAGATATAAAACAAAATCACCATTTGTTTTATTGAAATGACCTAGAGCCAAACAAAAACTTAAGAAGAAATTTAAAGATCAAAGGTCAACTAAAAACCAGACAACTATAAAATACATCGTAAATGTCCTCTACAGACAGAAGACCCTCTAAAAGAATATAAACATCCTAAATGAGGATATTTTAAATGTTTTCAATAGAGGTAATGCCTTCAAAAGTACTCGCAGAGCATAAATATTTGTCGCTTTTGGTGGAACAACAATATCTATTTTTGTTCCAACAATTCATTTGTTTTGTTCAAGCATTGCAATTGCAAATCCGAAAATACCATCTGTTGCACCAAACATACAAAACAAAAACAACTTGCGAAATTCCTCAATATTGTAAAAAATCATTGACAATACCTATGGTAGGAACTATCATAATCTACAATTTTTACAAAAACAATTGTCAGCCCAGAAAACCTGTTACTGAAAATTTTGATTTCATGGTATATAATTCTCATATACACTTTCCACATAACTTTGGTATAAATGTCACGTATAATATTATGAGCATTGACAAACACAACAAATGGCCAGGTCTAACTAAAAGACAACAAATTGAATGAAGAAACATAACTACTCCATTGCGCTCATCCTCCAAGCACCTGCCCCGACATAAGGAATACCATAAAACCACAACAAATATGAAAAGAAAACTGAAATTACGACCAAAACAAGTAAAAAAGTATCAGTGGGCTTTGCCGACAGAGGTACACCCTCAGCCTGTGTATATTGAAAACATTTTTTCCCAAAATACGTATGTATGTAGGGGGTTTTAAAAATTTTGGGCATTTGAATCGACAAAAATTTTGATCAGGATTAAAGATCAAAAGTTTTGCGGAGGGGATACTAAAAGGAATGGATCGTCATTGACCGTTATGGAAGTGGATCTCCAGCCACAACATATGGTGCCATAGGGGGTTTTTACACTCTTCGGGCTGTTTGCTCAAGAAGTATGGACTTGCCCCTAAAAAAACTTTTACCATCGTAATTGAAGCAGCGAATACAAGTTGCTTCAACAAAAATCAAAGTGATTCGATATTAGGTCTTAAAGTGAACTTATCCGAAATTTTGTGTGGGGGGTACCGGATGGAGCGGACAAATATAGTCCATATTTGAACCTGATCTTTATCTGGTAGATATATTAGGGTGTGTAAAGTATAGACCAATTCGGCCACTCCCTTCAAGAGTTACCGTACGAACAATTTTTCCGAACATTTGTGGGGGAGGTACCTGAAGGAGTGGACCGATATGGCTTATCTTCAAACTTGAACTATGTTTGGACAAAATATTACTAAGGCCATATGTTGGACCGAATCGGCAGATACGTTCGAGAGTTATCTTGCGCTCCAACCACCTCACACGGTGTCATAGCGGTTTTTTGCAACTTTCATGCTATTTTCTCAGGAAGTATGGACTTGCCCCTGATGAAACTTGTACCGTCGTATGGAGGGCAGTGAATACAAGTTGCTAAAACAAAAATCAAAGCGATTCGAGGGATGGCCCTAAAATGAACTTTTCCGAAATTTTGTGTGGGAGGTACCCGAAGGAGTGGACCAATTGAGACCATATTGGAACCTCATAATACTTTGGTAGAAAGTTTACGCTATACAAAGTATGGACCAAATCGGTCACTCCCTTAAAGAGTTATCGTGCGTACAAACTTTCCGAACATTTTCGAACTTTTGTGGGGGAGGTACCGGAAGCAGTGGACCGATGTAGCTCATCTTCGAACTTAAACTAAGTTTGGGCAAAATATTACGAAAGCCAAAATTTGAACCGAATCGGTTCATCCGTTCGAGAGTTATCGTGCGCTCCAGCCAGCAGGACAGACAGACAGACAGACAGACAGACAGACGGACGGACATGGCTAGATAGACTCCAAATTGTCTGAAACACATTTCGTACAAACATACTTGGGGTCTAAAACCATTATTTCGATGAGGCACATTTTCATCGTATCAAAGTGTATATACCCTCCTTAGCCTAAAGGCTGAGGGTATAAACACTTCTCAGATTGTGGTGTAACTCAACTATCAAAACAAAGAGAAGAAATAAATGAAAACAAGAATCTCTCAAAAAAAAAAAAACCAAAGATAAGAGGAACTCATACAAACAAAACTCACCAAATTTTTTTTTTTATCACCACAGCTTCGAATACCGAGAGAAGAAAATAACATTGTCGAAGAAAAGAGAATAATATTGTCCAGCAGATTGTTGGATATGAAAACAACTATTGTTGGATATGACAAAAACAATTGTTGTAATTAACAAAAACGATTGTTGGGCTCACAATACTATATGCGGAATCTAACAATATCTTTACAATATATAGTTTGCTCTTCGAATATTGTTGGATCAAACTTATTTTTTCTCTGCGTGTATTCTGTTAAACCAAGGTATTCCTAATGGTCCATTGGTATGGAAGATCTCCATAATTTCTTCTCTAGAGTGCAAACCTCTTAATTGACTTCTATGGTCTTCTATAAGTGGTTGGTCACCATTAAATCTACCATAGAAGTCCACTTAAAGTTCTTCTATGGACAGAGCACCAACTGAGGATGAAGACAAAAGATCTCCTATTAGATCTCTTCTGCAGACAAACAACAAAGGTTATTTATCGACAGAATACCCCTTTATACCTTCTTAAGGTCTTCTATAGTTAAAATATCTCTTAAAGTCATCTATAGTTAAGAGGCCTTCTAATGGCCAAATAAATCCAAACGACAGAAGACTTCCTAAATGGCTTCTATATCTTCCAAAAAAGATGTTCTATATAATTACACCTAAAGGCCTATATGTATAGAAAACTTCCTGAAGGTCTTCCCAGATTGAAGATCTCCTATTGAAGTTACATGGATAGACCATGTAATGTATTTGTGCATCCCTGAAGACAATTTCTAAGTTTCCAGATCAGTCCACTTTTGTATTGGTTTTACAGAAAATAGAAAATTTGACTTCGAGGGTTAAGGTGAGGGGGTGACGTAGGGGATGGAAGATACCAAGCAACGGTCCTGACCGGTTTTAACATGGCAAAGCCCAGGATTTATCTTGGTCCCTCTTTCATCTCAAGTGGACACTGACCTCCCCGTGGTGTCACCTGGGGAACTGCCTCCCCATAACATATCAGCGCAATGGCAAAGCATTGGCCACTCCATGCAAACAGCCGCAAAATCCATACTTGGATAACAGAGACCTCCACCAAGGAATCCATGGTATGATGAGGAGTGTCGTGCTGCCACCGAAGAGAAAAATGCGGCATATAAGGCTACTTTACAATCCGTAGCAACGCGTAGCGCACGAGAGAGATACAGGGAGAAAAGGAGAAACGTCTTTTCCGCAGGAAAAAGAGAGAGATGGAAAAGCGGGAGTGTGAAAAAATCGAGATGTACAGGAGCCAGAATGAAGTCCGAAAATTCTACCAAAGAGTCAAGCATCAAACTGATGGCTTTGGTACAGGCACATCCTCCTGTAGAGACCAGCAAGGTAATTTGGTAACTGATACAGATAGTGTACTCAGGATATGGAAAGAACATTTTTCAAATCTGTTGGTATCCAATAGAGGCGAAGACGACGAAGATACCACAGTCCCAATCCCAGAAGATGGTATTGAATGTATACCGCCCAGCCAAGATGAGGTAAAGACAGCAATAAATCGGCTGAAGAATAATAAGGCAGCAGGGGCCGATGGCTTACCAGCCGAGCTGTTCAAAACCGGAGGCGACACGCTGATAAGGTGTATTCATCAGCTAGTTAGCACCATCTGGCAGGAAGAACGAGTACCCGACGATTGGAACCTGAGTATCCTGTGCCCCGTCCACAAGAAGGGAGATAAGACTGTATGCTCTAACTATAGGGGCATAAGTCTACTCCCTATTGCCTACAAGATCGTGACAGGGATATTGTGCAGCCTTCGACAGCCCGCTGCGTTCAAAGGTATTCCAAGCCATGTCTGAATTTGGTATTCCCGCAAAGCTCATCCGGCTTTGTAAAATGACTTTAACTGACACGAGGTCCTCAGTTAAAATAGGAAAGAATCTCTCCGAAGAGTTTGGTACCAAAAGAGGTTTCAGACAAGGAGACAGCCTTTCGTGTGACCTCTTCAACATCCTGCTAGAAAAGGTTATACGAGAGGCAAACGTCAAAAGAAGTGGCACAATCTACACCAATAGTCACATGTTACTTGCTTATGCTGATGATATAGACATCATGGGCCGATCAGTAAAAGAAGTAACTGATACCTTTATAAAGGTCGAAGGAGAATCTGCTAAAGTGGGTCTGGCGGTAAACGGTGAGAAGACCAAGTTGATGGTGTCGACGCGCAATGCGTCCATTGAGCTCGGACCGACTGTGGAAGTTGGTTCCTATAATATTGAGGTAGTTAAAGACTTCGTCTACCTTGGCACCTCCGTAAACACAACAAACGACATCAGTTGTGAAATAAAAAGAAGAATTGTATTGGCCAACAGATGCTACTTTGGTTTAAGTAAGCAGTTTAAAAACAAAGCCACATCTCGTCAAACAAAAATAACGCTCTACAAAACACTGATACTACCCGTGCTGATGTATGGCTCCGAAGCCTGGGTACTTGCGCAAGCAGACATGGCAGTGCTTGGTGTGTTTGAGAGAAAAATTCTTCGAAAGATCTACGGACCAATCTGCGTTGACGGTGAATATCGACGTCGCATGAACCACGAGCTGTATCTGCTATACAACGACATCAATATAGTTAAACGTATCGAGATGCAGCGATTGCGTTGGCTAGACCATATCATAAGAATGAGCGATGATGAACCCGCAAAAAAGGCGTATGAATACATGCCACATGGCGGTGCACGCAGAATTGGCAGGCCAAGGAATAGATGGCGCAAACAAGTGGATGATGAGATGAAAAGGTGCGGTATTCCAGAGTGCAAAGCAACAAATAGAGAGGAATAGAGATCTCTTCTTAGTTCGGCCTATAGAACAAATGTTCTGTAATGGGCCAGCTAAGTAAGTAAGTAAGGGTTAAAGTGAGGTCACATTAGGCAAATATTTGCTCCAGCGGCAGGCATTGAGCGCTTACTAAATAATGCATTAAAATTTATTCTCTTTTGCTCTCCGTTAGCGCATGCTGCCTGTCGCTGGAGCAAATATTTGCCTAATGTGGCCTTACCTTTAGACAAGTGTGTACAATCATCAATACCCAGACCTAATGATTTTCTTCGCTTCAATATGTTTTTTTGAAATTCTACTTTCTACTACTTCTAAAGCTGTCGATGACGACAAAGGCACTAATGAAGATGAAAACAACGACGATGTAAAGTTGATTATGTCGTTGATGTTAAGGTGACACACAATCATAAGTGTGCTCACATTCAGTAAGCCTGTGATGAGATGATGGGCTGTTGCTATTGCATTTTTTCGCTTCATTTCAAAATCAATGATGGAGAAGAAGTAGGTGATACATATGGATGTTTCAGGTTACATCATTTTATGATGTCTTCCTTCTTTGTAATGGCAAAGAAAACACATAATGCTTATAATATCATCGACCTGAATAGCAGCAGATCGGGTGGATAAGACAACTTGTCTGTTTTGCTTGGGGCGTACCCTACACTACATTAATATATGGACATAGGGATAAAATACTACATAGACCAATGAGAATAGCTTTCAATTCTCACACTAGGATCAACATGGCAGATCTACTCAGTCCATGATGAAGATGAGGTCCATAATGAGGATCCAATCGGTCCATTCCTCGAATACCTCACAATAATTTCAAAATTGTTGGTTATGCGTAGTTTAAGGCCTATTAGTTTTTTTAAGTTCGAGGATTTCTTGGAAGGAGAAGCGCACTAATCTGTCTCATTGACCACCAAAATGCCTTTTAATAATTTTACAAGTTTTTCGTCTTTCGTTTTCAAGTGCTTCGATATTCATGTGGAAATGTGTCGCCGGACGCAACTGTGGCGAAGTACTTTGGAATTTCATTACTTCTTGTTGTTTTTTCTGCTCTGCTATGTCTTTCTCGAGGAAAAGAAGTGTATCAAATTGCTATTTGTGGCATATCAATGATTCCTTTGCATTGTTAGTTGTTTTTTATCCTTTTGTTTTTTTTCTCTGTCTACGGCGTTTTGTTCTTCTTCTTCCTCTTAGCATTCCCTTACTTTAGACAGCAGTTATTCATTCATTGATTTTGATTTGTTCTTCCTTTCGGCAGGCGGCTGGGTGCGCACCGCCACTTTGTTGGTGTGCTGTAAATGAAACACTTTTTTGTGTCTTATCTTAACCGGAAAAAGACTTGCCATAAAAAATAATATATAACATACACACATACTTGTATTGAAACACTCATTCATATATCTACCCATACTCACATCCCTTTTATGCTGTTGAGACAAAGTAAGGGGGGGAAAACTGAAAATAGGAAGGTGCAATAAAATTTCATTTCACTTGAACATATTTTCAAGTTGCTTTTGCTACTATCAGCATTTACGTTTCCATATCGATTTTGAATGGGTTTCAGACTAATGTTGGTTTTTTTATGGTTAATGTGGCTGGTGGTGATGCACCACCACCAGGAAGCATTAATGTGTGTTTGATAAGTTTCTTATGTTTCAAGATATGGAACTGCTGATGTTGCCTTCATGTCTTTTTGTTCCACATTTTAAATGCCCTTTTTGAATTCTTCAATCTAATAAAAGGATGTTAAAGAAATGAAAGATAGGAAATGCAACGACAACTGAGTAATTTAATAGAGTGCACTTGATAAGTAAGATTGACTATCTCTAAAGTGCATAAATGCATTTGAGGGCTAGCTCGATACTCTTATTTGAGCTATGGTCCGCAACTAATTGCCTTTGGTGTAAGCCTATTTTAATTTTATATTTGATATCCGCCATTAATGAATACTTACTAAAAGGGAAACTTCAAATATACCTGTAATAAAGAGAAAATGAATATTAACAATTTAAATATTTTATTAAAATTGGTAATGGTAAAGTTTTTATAATTTTGTCTTATATTTTACTCTATATTTTATATTTTACATAGTAAATTTTATATTTCATATATTTTTTATTTTGTATTTTTTTATTTTATATTTTTTATTTTATATGTTATATTATCTATATATATAAAGTAGAAACATGTTTGTTTGTTTGAAGTTTATGGATCCAAGAACCGCTGAACCAATCTTCCTGAAAATTTCAGAGTATATCACTAAAAGTAACATCGGCTATAAAAATTTCTGAAATTCCGCGTTGACCCGGAGATATAGCATCAGAATCGGATGTACCTCCAAAAAATTTAGATTTTTTATGCAAATATCTATAGAATGGTAGCTGATAATGTCTCCAAATGTTGGATGTGTGAAGGAATTTGGTCTAGAAATAAATTTATATTCTATATTTTATATTTTATATTTTATATTTTATATTTTATATTTTATATTTTATATTTTATATTTTATATTTTATATTTTATATTTTATATTTTATATTTTATATTTTATATTTTATATTTTTTATTTTATATTTTATATTTTATATTTTATATTTTATATTTTATATTTTATATTTTATATTTTATATTTTATATTTTATATTTTATATTTTATATTTTATATTTTATATTTTATATTTTATATTTTATATTTTATATTTTATATTTTATATTTTATATTTTATATTTTATATTTTATATTTTATATTTTATATTTTATATTTTATATTTTATATTTTATATTTTATATTTTATATTTTATATTTTATATTTTATATTTTATATTTTATATTTTATATTTTATATTTTATATTTTATATTTTATATTTTATATTTTATATTTTATATTTTATATTTTATATTTTATATTTTATATTTTATATTTTATATTTTATATTTTATATTTTATATTTTATATTTTATATTTTATATTTTATATTTTATATTTTATATTTTATATTTTATATTTTATATTTTATATTTTATATTTTATATTTTATATTTTATATTTTATATTTTATATTTTATATTTTATATTTTATATTTTATATTTTATATTTTATATTTTATATTTTATATTTTATATTTTATATTTTATATTTTATATTTTATATTTTATATTTTATATTTTATATTTTATATTTTATATTTTATATTTTATATTTTATATTTTATATTTTATATTTTATATTTTATATTTTATATTTTATATTTTATATTTTATATTTTATATTTTATATTTTATATTTTATATTTTATATTTTATATTTTATATTTTATATTTTATATTTTATATTTTATATTTTATATTTTATATTTTATATTTTATATTTTATATTTTATATTTTATATTTTATATTTTATATTTTATATTTTATATTTTATATTTTATATTTTATATTTTATATTTTATATTTTATATTTTATATTTTATATTTTATATTTTATATTTTATATTTTATATTTTATATTTTATATTTTATATTTTATATTTTATATTTTATATTTTATATTTTATATTTTATATTTTATATTTTATATTTTATATTTTATATTTTATATTTTATATTTTATATTTTATATTTTATATTTTATATTTTATATTTTATATTTTATATTTTATATTTTATATTTTATATTTTATATTTTATATTTTATATTTTATATTTTATATTTTATATTTTATATTTTATATTTTATATTTTATATTTTATATTTTATATTTTATATTTTATATTTTATATTTTATATTTTATATTTTATATTTTATATTTTATATTTTATATTTTATATTTTATATTTTATATTTTATATTTTATATTTTATATTTTATATTTTATATTTTATATTTTATATTTTATATTTTATATTTTATATTTTATATTTTATATTTTATATTTTATATTTTATATTTTATATTTTATATTTTATATTTTATATTTTATATTTTATATTTTATATTTTATATTTTATATTTTATATTTTATATTTTATATTTTATATTTTATATTTTATATTTTATATTTTATATTTTATATTTTATATTTTATATTTTATATTTTATATTTTATATTTTATATTTTATATTTTATATTTTATATTTTATATTTTATATTTTATATTTTATATTTTATATTTTATATTTTATATTTTATATTTTATATTTTATATTTTATATTTTATATTTTATATTTTATATTTTATATTTTATATTTTATATTTTATATTTTATATTTTATATTTTATATTTTATATTTTATATTTTATATTTTATATTTTATATTTTATATTTTATATTTTATATTTTATATTTTATATTTTATATTTTATATTTTATATTTTATATTTTATATTTTATATTTTATATTTTATATTTTATATTTTATATTTTATATTTTATATTTTATATTTTATATTTTATATTTTATATTTTATATTTTATATTTTATATTTTATATTTTATATTTTATATTTTATATTTTATATTTTATATTTTATATTTTATATTTTATATTTTATATTTTATATTTTATATTTTATATTTTATATTTTATATTTTATATTTTATATTTTATATTTTATATTTTATATTTTATATTTTATATTTTATATTTTATATTTTATATTTTATATTTTATATTTTATATTTTATATTTTATATTTTATATTTTATATTTTATATTTTATATTTTATATTTTATATTTTATATTTTATATTTTATATTTTATATTTTATATTTTATATTTTATATTTTATATTTTATATTTTATATTTTATATTTTATATTTTATATTTTATATTTTATATTTTATATTTTATATTTTATATTTTATATTTTATATTTTATATTTTATATTTTACTAGCAAAATGCCCGCTACTTCGTAAGCGGAAAAGGAATAATATACAAATAAGCAATATTTAGTATGGAGAACACTGAAAAATTTGATGTTCTAATACCTATTTGAATTGATATTAAATTTCTTTCAAGTACTGCTCGTATACGTTTTGTTCGAATTTAAAAAAAAGACCTCTACACTTCAACAGCGGCCTACATTTTAAATTCCAGTCCAGAACGGTATGGGTATTTTGAAAATTGTATCCATATTTTCCAACCGAATTTTGGAATTTGTGATATCAAAATGTAGAAAACCATTATTTAGAAGATGTTACCCTACATAACAGTTAATTTTTGAGACATTTTATTTTAGGCCTTTTTTCTCAGGATGTAAAAACCTTCTTGTAAAATATTAGCCGCATAGATCTTCCTTTTCAAGTGAACTTACAATAACGTTTAGAATAGACAACAAAGATAAAAACAATTTTGTTGAAAAGGTACGTTTGACTTTTTGATTTCAGTACATTATTTAGAAACCAAATTCGTGTTAACCTAGAAACAATAGTACATTATTCAGTACAATTTTTAAAATCCAGGACCTTAGCTCAAATGTTATAGTTTTAGCTCTACTTGTTCACCCAATGTCAACGGTATTACATGTAGAAACCTTTCATACATTTAATCTCATTTAATGTCAACAGTTATTCTCATAACAAATTGCATTTATCAATTCACCCAGTACCAGTGTTTTAATATTTAGTATTATTTAATACTTCTAGTACACTTATTGTACGACCACCTCTAACAATGAACCTGACAAATCAATAATATATCAGAATTTCACTTCTATACCAAATTTATTGCAATTTTGTACTTTTCACGCACTAATGATATAATTCCATCTTCATTGCTACACCCAACGTCAAATTTAATAGCATTTAGTACATTTCGTATTTCTCAATAAATCATCCAGCCCTCAGCCTAATTTTAGAATTTGTATGCATTTCAAAAAATCCTTATCTAAACACCAACACAATCCCTCATACAACAATTCGGAATTCCACCTATATCCCATCATGCAACACCAAACTGGTACAACATTTAGTACTTATAGTATGTATAAGTTTCAAAAATTACTTCCTTTTATCAAAAACTATATCCAAACCGCGATTTAGTGTTTTTCGTATACATTAGTACGAATTTCCAAAACTTTCCCTCTATCTCCACTCTAAACGTCAACTGCTATACTAATACAAATTTCACAATTTCAGCTCTACCCCTTTACACAATAACAGTTTGCACCAAATTCTGTGCCATTTAGTAATTTTCGTACACTTGTTGTACGTAAATCCACAACCACATCCATATCTCAACCCTACACACCAACAGCGGCTATAATACCAAATTTCCGAATTCCACTTCTATTCATAATGCCATTAATACATTTCGTATGAAAGTACGCATTTCAATAACTATCTCCAACAGTAATTGCGAATTTCAGGATTCCAACCCTATCCGTCCACCCAAATCTAAATTTTACCAAATTTAGTACCATTTATTAATTTTCGTACCCATAAGTACGAATTTCCAAAGCTACCTCAATGCTACACTCCATAAGTAATCTTAATTATAAATTTCAGGATTCCAGCTCTATCTGTACACCCAAATCCAAAATGTACTAAACTTAGTACCATTTAGTACTTTCCGTACCCATAAGTACGAATTTCCGAAATTACCTCAATCCTATACTCCATAAGTAATCTTAATTCCAAATTTCAGGATTCCAACTCTATCCGTTCACCCAAATATAAATTGTACCAAATTTAGTACATTTTGTACTTTCCGTACCCATAAGTATGAATTTTCAAAACTACCTCAATGCTACACTCCATAAGTAATCTTAATTATAAATTTCAGGATTCCAGCTCTATCTGTACACCCAAATCCAAAATGTACTAAACTTAGTACCATTTATTAATTTTTGTACCCATAAGTACGAATTTCCAAAGCTACCTCAATGCTACACTCCATAAGTAATCTTAATTATAAATTTCAGGATTCCAGCTCTATCCGTCCACCTAAATTTAAATTGTATCATATTTAGTACCATTTAGTACTTTATTCCAAATTTCAGGATCCCAGCTCTATTCGTTCCCCCAAATCCAAATTGTACCAAAATTAGTACTTTTCGTACCCATGAGTACGAATTTCCAGGACTAACTCAATCCTACACTCCAAAAGTAATTAAATTCCAAATTTCAGGATTCCAGCTCTATCTGTTCACCCAAATCCAAATTGTACCAAATTTAGTACATTCCGAATCCATAAGTACGAATTTCCAAAACTTCCTCAATCCTACACTCCAATAGTAACATTAATTCGAAATTTCAGGATTCCAACTCTATCCGTTCAGCTAAATTTAAATTGTACCATATTTAGTACCATTTAGTACTTTCCGTACCCATAAGTAAGAATTTTCAAGACTAAGTCAATCATACAGTCCAACAGTAATCTTAATTCCAAGTTTCAGGATCCCAGCTCTATTCGTTTCCCCAAATCCAAATTGTACCAAATTTTGTACTTTTCGTACCCATAAGTACGAATTTCAAAAAACTTCCTCAATCCTACACTCCAACAGTAACCTTAATTCGAAATTTCAGGATTCCAACCTAAATTTAAATTGTACCATATTTAGTACCATTTAGTACTTTCCGTACCCATAAGTACGAATTTCCAAAACTCCTCAATCCTACACTCCAATAGTAACCTTAATTAGAAATTTCAGGATTCCAACTCTATCCGTTCACCCAAATATAAATTGTACCAAATTTAGTACATTTAGTACTTTCCGTACCCATAAGTATGAATTTCCAAAACTACCTCAATCGTACACTCCATCAGTAACCTTAATTCGAAATTTCAGGATTCCAACTCTATCCGTTCAACTAAATTTAAATTGTACCAAATTTAGTACCATTTAGTACTTTCCGTACCCAAAAGTACGCATTTCCAAGACTACCTCAATCATACACTCCATAAGTAATTAAATTCCAAATTTCAGGATTCCAGCTCTATCCGTTCACCCAAATCCAATTTGTACCAAATTTAGTACCGTTTACTACTTTTCGTACCCATAAGTAAGAATTTCCAAAACTACCTCTATCCTTCACTCCATCAGTAATATTAATTCCAAATTTCAGGTTTCCATGTCTATCTAAATCCAAATTGTACCAAATTTGGTACCATTTAGTACTTTTCGTACACATAAGTATGAATTTCCAAAACTACCCCGATATCTCAATCGTACACTTCAACGGTAATCTAAATTTCAAATTTCAGGTTTTCAGCTCTATCTGTTCACCCAAATCCAAATTGTACCAAATTTAGTACCATTTAGTACTACTCGTACACATAAGTACGAACTTCCAAAATCATGTCCTTATATCAACGCCACTTCCCAACCTTGATTCCCATACCAAATATGAAGATTGTAGCTATATCCGCTCAAAATATACAATTGGTACCAAATTTAGTAACTTTTCGTACACTAATAGTTCGAATTTCCAAAAACCCTTTGGTACATCTTTCTAACTCTCTATCAGTTACCCTCATTCCAAATTTCAGAATTCTAGCTCTTCCCGTTTGCCTAATACAAAGGGTACCATATTTAGTACCTTTTAGTACTTTTCGTACCCTTCTAGGTCGAATTTCAAAAAACCCAGCCTTATCTCACCCCTACACACTGACAGCAACCCACAGTCAAAATTTCAGCTTTCTAGCTTCAGCGGTTTCGTCTGGGCGATGATATGTCAGTCACTCAGTCACTCAGTCACTCACTCACTCACTCACTAAGCTCTTTTATATATATAGATATTTTATATTTTATATTTTATATTTTATATTTTATATTTTATATTTTATATTTTATATTTTATATTTTATATTTTATATTTTATATTTTATATTTTATATTTTATATTTTATATTTTATATTTTATATTTTATATTTTATATTTTATATTTTATATTTTATATTTTATATTTTATATTTTATATTTTATATTTTATATTTTATATTTTATATTTTATATTTTATATTTTATATTTTATATTTTATATTTTATATTTTATATTTTATATTTTATATTTTATATTTTATATTTTATATTTTATATTTTATATTTTATATTTTATATTTTATATTTTATATTTTATATTTTATATTTTATATTTTATATTTTATATTTTATATTTTATATTTTATATTTTATATTTTATATTTTATATTTTATATTTTATATTTTATATTTTATATTTTATATTTTATATTTTATATTTTATATTTTATATTTTATATTTTATATTTTATATTTTATATTTTATATTTTATATTTTATATTTTATATTTTATATTTTATATTTTATATTTTATATTTTATATTTTATATTTTATATTTTATATTTTATATTTTATATTTTATATTTTATATTTTATATTTTATATTTTATATTTTATATTTTATATTTTATATTTTATATTTTATATTTTATATTTTATATTTTATATTTTATATTTTATATTTTATATTTTATATTTTATATTTTATATTTTATATTTTATATTTTATATTTTATATTTTATATTTTATATTTTATATTTTATATTTTATATTTTATATTTTATATTTTATATTTTATATTTTATATTTTATATTTTATATTTTATATTTTATATTTTATATTTTATATTTTATATTTTATATTTTATATTTTATATTTTATATTTTATATTTTATATTTTATATTTTATATTTTATATTTTATATTTTATATTTTATATTTTATATTTTATATTTTATATTTTATATTTTATATTTTATATTTTATATTTTATATTTTATATTTTATATTTTATATTTTATATTTTATATTTTATATTTTATATTTTATATTTTATATTTTATATTTTATATTTTATATTTTATATTTTATATTTTATATTTTATATTTTATATTTTATATTTTATATTTTATATTTTATATTTTATATTTTATATTTTATATTTTATATTTTATATTTTATATTTTATATTTTATATTTTATATTTTATATTTTATATTTTATATTTTATATTTTATATTTTATATTTTATATTTTATATTTTATATTTTATATTTTATATTTTATATTTTATATTTTATATTTTATATTTTATATTTTATATTTTATATTTTATATTTTATATTTTATATTTTATATTTTATATTTTATATTTTATATTTTATATTTTATATTTTATATTTTATATTTTATATTTTATATTTTATATTTTATATTTTATATTTTATATTTTATATTTTATATTTTATATTTTATATTTTATATTTTATATTTTATATTTTATATTTTATATTTTATATTTTATATTTTATATTTTATATTTTATATTTTATATTTTATATTTTATATTTTATATTTTATATTTTATATTTTATATTTTATATTTTATATTTTATATTTTATATTTTATATTTTATATTTTATATTTTATATTTTATATTTTATATTTTATATTTTATATTTTATATTTTATATTTTATATTTTATATTTTATATTTTATATTTTATATTTTATATTTTATATTTTATATTTTATATTTTATATTTTATATTTTATATTTTATATTTTATATTTTATATTTTATATTTTATATTTTATATTTTATATTTTATATTTTATATTTTATATTTTATATTTTATATTTTATATTTTATATTTTATATTTTATATTTTATATTTTATATTTTATATTTTATATTTTATATTTTATATTTTATATTTTATATTTTATATTTTATATTTTATATTTTATATTTTATATTTTATATTTTATATTTTATATTTTATATTTTATATTTTATATTTTATATTTTATATTTTATATTTTATATTTTATATTTTATATTTTATATTTTATATTTTATATTTTATATTTTATATTTTATATTTTATATTTTATATTTTATATTTTATATTTTATATTTTATATTTTATATTTTATATTTTATATTTTATATTTTATATTTTATATTTTATATTTTATATTTTATATTTTATATTTTATATTTTATATTTTATATTTTATATTTTATATTTTATATTTTATATTTTATATTTTATATTTTATATTTTATATTTTATATTTTATATTTTATATTTTATATTTTATATTTTATATTTTATATTTTATATTTTATATTTTATATTTTATATTTTATATTTTATATTTTATATTTTATATTTTATATTTTATATTTTATATTTTATATTTTATATTTTATATTTTATATTTTATATTTTATATTTTATATTTTATATTTTATATTTTATATTTTATATTTTATATTTTATATTTTATATTTTATATTTTATATTTTATATTTTATATTTTATATTTTATATTTTATATTTTATATTTTATATTTTATATTTTATATTTTATATTTTATATTTTATATTTTATATTTTATATTTTATATTTTATATTTTATATTTTATATTTTATATTTTATATTTTATATTTTATATTTTATATTTTATATTTTATATTTTATATTTTATATTTTATATTTTATATTTTATATTTTATATTTTATATTTTATATTTTATATTTTATATTTTATATTTTATATTTTATATTTTATATTTTATATTTTATATTTTATATTTTATATTTTATATTTTATATTTTATATTTTATATTTTATATTTTATATTTTATATTTTATATTTTATATTTTATATTTTATATTTTATATTTTATATTTTATATTTTATATTTTATATTTTATATTTTATATTTTATATTTTATATTTTATATTTTATATTTTATATTTTATATTTTATATTTTATATTTTATATTTTATATTTTATATTTTATATTTTATATTTTATATTTTATATTTTATATTTTATATTTTATATTTTATATTTTATATTTTATATTTTATATTTTATATTTTATATTTTATATTTTATATTTTATATTTTATATTTTATATTTTATATTTTATATTTTATATTTTATATTTTATATTTTATATTTTATATTTTATATTTTATATTTTATATTTTATATTTTATATTTTATATTTTATATTTTATATTTTATATTTTATATTTTATATTTTATATTTTATATTTTATATTTTATATTTTATATTTTATATTTTATATTTTATATTTTATATTTTATATTTTATATTTTATATTTTATATTTTATATTTTATATTTTATATTTTATATTTTATATTTTATATTTTATATTTTATATTTTATATTTTATATTTTATATTTTATATTTTATATTTTATATTTTATATTTTATATTTTATATTTTATATTTTATATTTTATATTTTATATTTTATATTTTATATTTTATATTTTATATTTTATATTTTATATTTTATATTTTATATTTTATATTTTATATTTTATATTTTATATTTTATATTTTATATTTTATATTTTATATTTTATATTTTATATTTTATATTTTATATTTTATATTTTATATTTTATATTTTATATTTTATATTTTATATTTTATATTTTATATTTTATATTTTATATTTTATATTTTATATTTTATATTTTATATTTTATATTTTATATTTTATATTTTATATTTTATATTTTATATTTTATATTTTATATTTTATATTTTATATTTTATATTTTATATTTTATATTTTATATTTTATATTTTATATTTTATATTTTATATTTTATATTTTATATTTTATATTTTATATTTTATATTTTATATTTTATATTTTATATTTTATATTTTATAGTTTTTATTTTATAGCTTTTATTTTATATTTTTTATTTTATATTTTATAGTTTATTCTTTTTTCCTTAATGAAAAATTGAACTTCTTTAATACAATGTATTTTATTTAGTCTTACTTCCAATACGAAAAATTCTGTCTAAATTTTAATCATTTATCAGGATCACTTCTTCTCAATTTCCTCTCTGCTTATCTCTAGGGACCTTATTCCGTAAATTACATACCAATAAAAACATTTTAAAATTACAGAATATCAATGTTTTATTGTTCTACAATCAGTGTCGGCCCTCTTTAATGCTGATGGCGACAGCTCTTAGAATAGGTGCTAGACTTAGCGTTTGCTCTTTTTCTTCCGCCTTTGACGTAATGTTGTTGCCTGATTGTCTTCACGTTGGCTGTGTTTTTCGTTAATGGCTTATTTTCATTGTTTTTATTGTTGTTACTAATTGGCGTAAGAGACACCATCACCATCATAAATATATGGACGGCGATAAGTCGTTCTTCGCTACAATGTGTTAGGTAGAACTTCAAATTTGCTTCTTCTTCAAATCTGTAGAACTTCAATTTTGTATAGAAAACATTTAAATTTCATTTGAATTTTTATGACTGTCTTTCTTCGCCTTTACCATTTTCGATGGCCATAAATGGTCAATTGGAAAATGATTTGAATTTGTCGTTCGCCTCACAGGTAGGTAGGTGGTGGGTAGGTAAATGGAATTCCTGGCAAATGAGAATAGGTAAGGCGTAATGGTAGTAGGGAGGGCAACAAGCCATCATCATTAAACATGGCTAGACGCTTAAATGTAAATTGTCCGCTAATTGGAGAGTTTAGTATATTAGCAGCAGCAGCCACAGTAGGAGGAATGGAATGTCAATTTAATGTACGGATTTTAGGAATACATTAGAGCGAAATTGATACAAAATTTGCAATTAGAAATGCGTTTGGGAAATTGCAAGAGGCTGTCTTAGAAAGAAACATTGAATAACACATGACAAGACCTGGTCTATACGTCTTAATATGTAAAACTCGGTGTTTAAGAAATTTCATCAACCTTGAGAATAGCCAAAAACATCGATGAAAGTCTTCAATTTGGTGAGAAAACTTATGGATGTGGCGCTTACAAGTCTAAGTAACTTGGAATCCTAATCTTTGTATCTAAGCACAGTTAAAATTTTAGACGTTTTTTGAAGTATGAAGGGATATCGAAACGAATTTTCAACTTTTAAAAGATTTTCATTCTCCTTCTTCTTTAGTTCAATATTTCTTAATAAACATCATGATTATCAACTGTGTCAGCAAATTCATCATCATCGCCATTATCGTTACCCGAAACAATAGCAACACACACAAACACACAATAAAATCAACATTAAACGACCTTCCTCCAGCCGGCTTAACTTGCAACTATGTCAGCAGAGAGCAACAAGAAGCAACATCATTTGAGCGCGTCTATACAGATTATTTTGAAGCTGATAAGATTTTGATCTTGATACGGAATTCTATACAAGTATATTCACTCGAATTTTAAGTTTCTTTATTTTCATTTCTTAAAGGGGTTTCATTTTCAGTTCAGTTTTAAATGTTAATAATATTCAGCGATTCATAGCTGATATTATTTGCTTTGTTTCTGTTTTTTTTTCCTTGAAGGAGATTTTTTATTGTGATAATGGATTTTTTTTTTCGTTTTGGGCTATTAAGTCTGGATTACTTAACCCTCAAAGTAAAGGGGGCAAGATCAGATCAGAAGTTTTATACAAAAATCATAAAAAATAGCCGTCTTTGTTAAAAATTCAATTTTTTAAACAGTTATTTTTGAAGTTTTTTTTTGTGGCAATTGGTTATTTGCATTATGGGTTAACCAAAATACAATTATACTACCAAATATTTTAATTCCCACATTCCCTGTTTTGATTGCTTAGTCTAGCCGTAATGAATGCAAAAACTCACCTCTATTCAATTATCAATAAAACAAATCGAAAAATGGTGCATTGATTCATGCGAAAATAAAATTGAAACTTAAAATCGAAAGGTTAAGTAAGCAAAAAATTGTGGTTAATGAACGAACAGATGTTGTGTTCAAAAACCAGGCGAAAAAATGATTGATCAGCAACAACTGTGCATGGGAACGACGATCAGCACCGTTGCGTTTTGTTTAAACTTTCATTTTCAATTATTTGTTTTTTTAATTATTTCATGAAATAAATAATTTAATCAATAATCATCTAACGAAGGTCAGTGGCGATTAGTTAACTATGTTTTAGGTTAAATCAAAAGATTAAAAAAAAAAAAACAGCAAAGAAAGGACCCAACACCGCTGCATAGTGATGCCACTTGTATGGGGAGGTGCAACAAAAATATTTCTAATCGTCGGATAGATCTGCTTTTTTCAGTAAATGCTTAAAATAAGTTAAAATTACTTTAGCCAAAAATCATCAATATGGGTCCAGATTTTCCTTTAACTCCCATATAACGGTACCAACCGATTTCAGGTATTTTAAAGCTTTTAACTACATTTTCGGTCCAAATTGGCTGTAATTTGGTATTTAGGGTTCCCAATAGTTAGAAACCTTCTACACCAAAAATTTTGGACATAGATCTAGGTTTTGGTATAGTCTCCATATAACGGTACCTGCCGATTTCAGGTATTTTGAAGCTTTTAACTATATTTTAAAAGTGTGGACATATGTAGGTCCAGGTTCTGGTATAGCCCCCCCCACCCCCATTACGGTACCATCAGATTTCAAGTTCTTTAAAGTTTTTACATTTTCAGAATAAATTGGCTGTAATTTGTGGTCAGAAAACGTCTCCGCCTGAAAATTAACTAATTATTCCATTTCAGGTCAGAATATTTCATGTTGGGGGTATAATAAAGTTAGGTCCAGCCAAACTTAACATTTTTACTTGTTTTTCACTTTGTATGGAGAATCATATATAAATGTGCCGTTGTAAATGGGCCGCTAGGATGACGTACTGAAAAAGAATCAAAACGATCCGAGAGGTGTTCTTAAACTTCACTTTTTTTCGAATTTTGTGTGGGAGGTACCCGAATAAGTGGACCGATATAGTCCATATTCCAACCTGATAAATAACTGGATGAAATAGTATGATGTGGAAAGTCTGCACCAATCAGAAACTCCCTGCGAGTACTATTTTGCGGATTTGCCATTTTGGTTGGTGCCATCAGGTTTTCTTGGAGCTTTTAGGCTATTATCTCAGGAAGTATGGACTTGCGCCTACCAAAAAAATTGTACCGCCGTAAGGGGAGAAGCAAGGACAACCTACTGAAAAAAAAAAATCAAAACGATCCAAAAGCAGCTCTTAAACTTCACTTTATCCGAATTTTGTGTGGGAAGTACCCGAAGGAGTAGACCAATATTGTCAAAATTCTAACCTGATAAATGACTGGATGAAATAGTTCAAAGTGCAAAGTCTGCACTAATCAGAAACTCCCTGAGAGTATTATTTTGGGGATTTGCCATTTTGGTTGGTGCCGTCAGGGTTTCTTGGAGCTTTTAGGCTAATATCTCAGGAAGAATGGACTTGCGCAAGAAGAAAATGTGTACCGTCGCAAAGGGAGCGCAAAAAAAACCAACGGAAAAAATTCAAAACGATCCGAGAGGAGCTTTTAAACTTCACTTTATCCGAATTTTGTGTGGGAGGTACCCGAAGGAGTGGACAGATATAGTATATTCGAGCCCGAAATATATATAATACGAAGTGCAAAGTTTGGACCAAATCAATTGCTCCCTTCGAGAGTTATCGTTCACACCATTTTACAGACAAATTTTGAAGTTTTGTGGGGAAGGTACCCGAAGGAGTGGACCGATATGGTCCATCTTTGAACTTAAGCTAAGTTTGGGTAAAAAATTATGAAGTGCAAAATTTGCTTCGAATCGGCTGATCCGTTCGAGGGTTGTCGTGCTCACCAGCCAGACAGACAGACGGACGGACGGACATGACTAAACCGGTTCCAAATTGTCTGAAACGAATTTCGTCCAAACATATGTACTTGGGATCTAAAACGGTTATTTCGATCAAGCATATTTTTGGTCATATCAAAGTGTATATGAGGCGCTCAGTGGCAAATGGCCTAACCCACGTGCCCAAAAAAATCAAACTGAATACAAAGATTTAACCGGAACCTTTAGAAATAAATACTAAAAAACTCCATATTGCATTATTTTAAACGGCTCTATAACCCAGTGTTCTATAATGCAATATAGAGTTTTTTGAGTAGTTATTTCAAAAGGTTCCGGTTAGATCTTTAAAGTAGTTTGTTTTTTTTGGGGCATATGGGTTAGGCCGTTTTGGCGCTGGGTGCCTCATATACCCTCGTTAGCCGAAAGGCTGAGGGTATAAACATACAATTAATAAAGCTAACGAAACTGCGAGGAACCCAGCGATTTCCATTCATTTCCCTCAGATAATATATCATTGAATTGGAAAGGCAGACATTTAAGTTATCTTTACCATATTTATTCTGTTTCGGACTTACCAAATGTGACTTCCTTATACTTTTATTGTAGTATTGAAAATATTGAACCCAATTCAGTATACAATTTTGACTTTGTAAATTGTTTCTATCGATTTCTTCATAAGAATATTTTTGGAGCTCTAAGGATATATCTTCATCATATTCCAAGACCAATATTTGTTGACAATGGAACGCCTCACGGCCTTTATTTTTAATTATAAGTTATTTTTTGTAAAAGTTGTCCACATCTGACAAAGAATTTGTGCAAATTCTTATGGTGGTTCTATCCTGGTGAACCATTAAAAAATGCTATTTTTTTTTACTTTTTTCATAAAGCGAGGAAAAAGTACCGTTATAAAGAATATATGAAACATGTTAGGTATTGAAAATATCGGATACTATACACGGTGCTCTTGAAGCAAATTTAAATGGAAGGTGCTTACACCTGGGAAGTTTTTGCAGATTTTGAAACTACAATGTTCGTAGATGAGAAAAATCAAAAAACCAAAAAAATCGCCGGAGCGCTTTTTAAATAAATCACGATTCAAATTGACATTTTTAGGGATTGTTTAGGTTTTTGCGATGTTGCTTGGAAATCACAAGCTCTATCAAAATGGGACTAAAGAAACTGTTGTAGCTATCAAAATTCTCTACAAGATTGACATTTATGGTATTCTCGTCGGTTTTACCGTTTTTGAGATATAGAAGTTCAAATTGGGACAATTAAAATTAAATTCAATTCTGTATCGCCCCCTTATTAAACAATGTCATGAAGGGTGCGCCTTAACTAACTTTTATTGAAAAACGTTTACACAAGGGACATTTTTCTGAATTCTGAAACAGCAATGTTAATAGATGAGAAAAATACAAAAACAAGAAAAAATCGCTGTAGGGATTTTGAAATAAATCGCGGTCAAAATTCACATTTTTAGGTTTTTTTGAGGTTTTCACGATTTTGCTTGGAAACCGCAAGTCCAATCGAAATGGAGCTAAAGAAAATGTTGTAGCTGTGAAAATTCTCTAGACGATTGACGTTTATGATTTGTTCCCAGGCTGTACCATTTTTGAGATAAAGAAGCTTAGTTTACATTTTTTGGTTTTTTTGTTAGGGTTTCGCGATTTTGCTTGACTACGGCAAGTCTTATCGATATGGGACCTGAGCAAATCTTAAAGCTGTGAAAATTCTCTACGTGACTGGCTTAAGTAACTTATCCTAGGTTGTACCATTTTTTAGATATATAAGTTTAAGTTGGGAATTTGCAGTCATGACATTGTTTTATAAGGGGGCGATACAGAATTGAATTGAATTTTAATTGTTCCAATTTGAACTTCTATATCTCAAAAACGGTAAAACCGACGAGAATACCATACAGGTCAATCTTGTAGAGCATTTTGATAGCTACAACATTTTCTTTCGTCCCATTTTTATAGGACTTGCGGTTTCCAAGCAGCATCGCAAAAACCTAAACAACCCCTAAAAATGTCAACTTGAATCGCGATTTATTTAAAAAGCGCTCCGGCGATTTTTTTAGTTTTTTGTTTTTTCTCATCTATGAATAATGTAGTTTCAAAATCTGCAAAAACTTCCCAGGTGTAAGCACCTTCCATTTAAATTTGCTTCAAGAGCACCGTGTATACTCTACATGCCCACAAAAATATAATTTTCAATTCCTCTCATATCGTTAGATATAACGGTATTTGTAGGCAATATTGGTTGGTTCTATTCAGATGAACCGGAGTGTATATAGCGTGTTTGGTGCAGGAAATTCACTTCCGCATTCTCGTATCGGCCGAAAATATATATGGGAGATATATCCAAATCTGAACCGATTTTTACCAAAAGCAATAGCGTTCTTCCTGTGGCTAAAAAATGATATTTCCTAATTTTGAGCTGAATCGGACAATAAATGCGACTTGTACGTTGCGAACGGACGGGTCAAAAGTGTACCGGAGAAGGTACTTAAAGGAATTTACCGATTTGGTCCATTATGGAAGTGGATCTTGTTTTGGGAGTCATACATTTTCGATAGATATGGCGCCCACTAGTCATTTCAGTGGGTCATCTTATAACTTTTGGACCAGTATGTCAGAAAGCATGGACTTGCCCACGGAAAAAATTAAATATCGCTTTAAACACGACCACAACGAACAGGATCGGTATACATATGCAAAGGATCTTTGAACAGACCCTAAACTGCACTTAGACAAAAATGTTGAACTTTTGTCACTTTAGAAACATTTTTTTAAATATTGGGAACATGAACGACTAGCAAAAACTTTAAATTGTTTTTATTCTTGTTATACCCTCAGCCTTTAGGTTAATTTTGATACAAACACAAATGTGCCTCATCGGTTTAGCCCTGTCCCTCTGTCTGTAAGGCTGGTGCGCACAATAATTCTCGAACGGATTCCATCTATTTGGTCCAGAATCTGCTTCTCGTAATATTTTGTCCAAACTAAGAAGTACTACACTAAGAGAAACAGCTTCATAATATAAACGAAATTTTACGTTCCATTAATGAAATTTATCATTGATTTTGAACCAACGTAGAGATTCATTGAATAAACGAAAAAATTGCATTGATTTTCTTTGAAGTAAAATTAACGAATTTGTTCATTAATGCAATGAAACATATTCATTGATGCAATGCAACTTTTTCATTAATGCAATGAAACTTCTTTATTGATGCAATGGAATTTCTTCATTGATGCAATGAAACCTCTTCATTAATGCAATGAAATATTTTTATTAATGCAATGAAATATTTTCATTAATGTAATGAAATACTTTCAATAATGTAATGAAATACTTTCATTAATAAAATGAAATACTTTCATTAATTCAATGAAATATTTTCATTAATGTATTTAAATGGGTTCCAACGTAGTGCAATGGTATGCACACCCGCCTTGCACGCTGAAGGTCGTGGGTTCGATTCCCCGGCCAGACAAACATCAAAATTTTCAACGTTGGCAAAGTACCCCTCAGTAATGTTGGCGACATTTTCTGAGTATTTCAGCCATGTAAACTTCTCTACAAGTGGTGTCTTAGGACGCGCCGTTCGGACTCGGCGATAAACTGTAGGTCCCATATCATTGAGCTAATATGAATCGGGGTGCATTCACTGATATCAGAGAAGTCTCCCTTGTCCCGTATGGGATGTTTGTGGAACAATTATATATATTATATGTAATTAAATGCGTTCATTAAAGCAATGAAACCTTACGTTGGTTCAAAATCAATGATACATTTCATTGATGTAACGTACTATTACATTTATGTTACGAAGTCATTAATTAAGTCAATGTTGGATATGTTTAATTCATTTTATTGAAATTAGTTTTGACCATTGAAAGAATAAACAATTTGTTAAAAAATTAACTGGTTTCCTAAACAATATCATATTTTCAATACTCACATATTTATACCCTCAGCATTTATGCATACGGGCAAAATGTGCCTCATCGAAATAATGGTTTTAGACCCCAAGTATGTTTGGACGAAATGTGTTTCAGACAATTTGGAGTCGATTGAGCAATGTCTGTCCGTCTGTCTGGCTGGAGGGTGCACACGATAACTCTCTAACGGATCTACCGATTCGATCCAAAATTTGGCATTCGTAATATTTTGTCCCAACTTAGTTTAAGTTCGAAGATGGGTTATATCAGTCCACTCCTTCCGGTACCTCCCCCACAAAAGTTCAAAAATGTTCAGAAGATTTGTACGTACGATAAATCTTGAAGGGAGTAACCGATTCGGTCCATACTTTGCAAATCGTGAAATTTCTACCAGACTTAGATGTGTTTCCAATATGGACTCAATCGATCCACTCCTTCGGGTACCTCCCACACAAAATTTGGGATAAGTTCAGTTTAGGACCTGCTCTCGAATCGCTTTGAATTTTGTTTTAGCAACTTGTATTGACTGCCTCCATACGACGGTACAAGGTTCATCAGGCGCAAGTCCACACTTCCTGAGAAAATAGCCTGAAAGTTGCAAAAAATCCCTATGACACCGTGTGAAGTGGTTGGAGCACAAGGTAACTCTCGAACGGATCTGCTGATTCGGTTCAAAATTTGGCCTTAGTAATATTTTGACATAACATAGTTTTTGTTCGAAGATAAGCCATTTCGGTCCACTCCTTCAGGTACCTCCCCAACAAAAGTTCAAAATGTTTGGAAAAATTGTTCGTACGGTAACTCTTGAAGGGAGTGGCCGAATTGCTCCATACTTTACAGATCTACCAGATATAGATCAGGTTTAAGTATGGACTATATTTGTCCACTCCATCCGGTACCTCCCACACAAAATTTCGGATAAGTTCACTTTAAGATCTGCAATCAATCACTCTGATTTTGTTTTAGCAACTTGCATTCGCTGCCTCAGTTACGATGGTAATTTTTTTTTTCAGGGGCAAGTCCATACTTCTTAAGCAAACAGCCCGGAGGGTGTAAAACCCCCTGTGGCACCATATGTAGTTGCTGGAGATCCACTTCCATAATGGTTAATGCCGATCCATTACTTTTAGTATCCCCGAAAAAATTCTTTATCTTTAATCCTAATTAACATTTTTGTCGGTTCATACATCCACAATTTTAAAAACCCCTAAATACATAAGTTTTTTGGGATTTTTTTTTTCAATATACACAGGCTGAGGGTATATCTCTGTCGGCAAAGCTGACTGATACTGTTTTATTTTTTTTTGTTTTTATTTAAAGAAACAAAAATTTTCATTTCATCAATGAAATCCGTTTCATTTATACAGTCTGTCGCAAAAGTTAGTATACACCGTTGAAACCAAAATGTATTAGGGATGAAAAGCCCAATAAGTTATTGAAAACAACAGGCAATTAGTTTTATTTGATAGACAAGATGGTTGTCTTCCGTAATAACAATTTAAAACTGCGCAATATTTGCATACATTAGCAAATGTACGGTTCGAATCCCAAAAAGACCAAAATTTATGCCACAAAAGTTAGTATACAACGTAGAATCCTCGTGGAACTGTGTAAACAGTTCTTGATATTTTTGAACAAAATGAAACTAAATCTGTACCTAAGATCATAAAGAGTATATTAATTGGTTTTAAAGGCAGTTATAGTACTTATAGTGACAAGTCCAACGTACACTGGATCGTAAAATCCACAAAAATTGGTCATCTACAAATACAACAACTGTAGCGACAAAATTCCGAGTGTTATGTCCAGTTTATGAATTCTAAAGCCATAAAATGCTCACAAAAGCTCTAAAGTTTCAATATGGGGTGATCTTGATCGAGTTTTGACTTGTCCTGTTTGAAAAAAAGGGAATTTCTTGAAGGAAACCCATACTTTTGATATCATTGTCCTTTTGAAACATGTATTAATCCCTAATCCTTACACATAAGGACTTTCCTTTTCGGTTAATTTTCTCACAAATTATGTCCCTTTTCACATTCCCACCAAAATAAATAGTAGAAGAACCTCAAGTTCTGGTTTAAGCCCTACAGTGATACTCCAGCACCACAGACGGATATGATAGCTAATTTAAAATTTTAATACAGAGCTTTCTCTGCTGTTATAACGCATGGATTGTGGAAAAACGTTCTGAAAAGCTGTGTTCGCTTCACTTAGGACCAAAATACAACTAACTGGATCAGTTAGAAGTAGTTCATTAGACATTAGTAGTACATTAGACACTAGGGACACGAGAAGAATGTCCGATACTGCTACAAGGCCGGTAGGACAGTATAATTGTAGGGCCTACAACGGACCTTGAGGTTCTCCTACTATTTACTTTTGGTGGGAATATGAAAAGGGGCATCATTTGTGAGAAAATTAACTCGAAAGGAAACTCCTTATGTGTAAGGATTAAGGATTACTACATGTTTCAAAGGGACAATGGCCTCAAAAGTATGGGTTTCCTTCAAGAAATTCCTGTTTTTTTTCAAACAGGACAAGTGGAAACTCGATCACGATTACGCCACATTGGAACTTTAGAGCTTTTCTGAGCATTTCATGGCTTTAGAATTCATAAACAGGACATAACACTCGGAATTTTGTCGCTACAGTTGTTGTATTTGTATATGGCCAATTTTTGTGGATTTTACGATCCAGTGTACGTTGGACTTGTCACTATAAGTACTATAACTGACATTAAAACCAATTAATATACTCCTTATGATCTTAAGTACAGATTTAGTTTCATTTTGTTCAAAAATATCAAGATTTTTTTACACAGTTCCACGAGGATTCTCCGCTGTATACTAACTTTTGCGACATACATTTTGGTCTTTTTGGGATTCGAACCGTACTTTTGCTAATGTATGCAAATATTGCGCACTTTTAATTGTTATTACGGAAGACAACCTTCTTGTCTATCAAATAAAACTAATTGTTTGTTGTTTTCAATAAGCTATAGTGATATTTATCTCTAATACATTTTGGTTTCAACGGTGTATACTAACTTTTGCGACAGACTGTACAATGAAACCAAAAATCATTAAATTTTAGGTAACGTAAGGTTTCACAGCATGAACGGAACGAATTGTATTAATTGTATTAATGTAACCCATTCATTGATACAACGAAGCATTTTTCTTTCAATATAATAAGGGTCATATCGGTCCACTTCTTTCGGTACCTTGTCACAAAAGTTCATAATTGCTGTTTAACTGCAGTTTAAAGGCGGTACGATAATAGTTTTGATAATCGATAATCCTTGTGAAGGCACTCCTTTGGTCCTATTTACAGCAATAAAAATATGAAGGAGAAGATACAAAAATAAATGTTCATTTCTCTCTATTTGTTGCTTTACATTCCCAATTTTGAATATCGATATATGTGGCCTCGTCTATCTTCCTCGTCGTTTGTTTGACGAAATATGGCTTTGTTCTTAGACTGCTACTAGAGTTGTTACCACACGTTATATTTCATGATGTTACTCATACGTTTTGGAACTAGTACAAGGAACTAGGAACTAGATTACCCAACTCTAACTGCTACCACACTTTTACTTATTTCACAACTGATATTGCTTCTTGTGTTTATGACGGTGCCGAATTAGACGAAGTCTTTATCTACCTCAAAAATTATAGGTACCAACTTCCACAGTTGGTCCGAGTTCTGTGCAGGTATTGTGTCAGACCAACTATAGCAGATTCTCTCTCTTCGTTGGACCCATGATTCTTGTCCGCTTTACCAGGTTATGTAAATGGTGTAAAGAATTCAGATGATTGATTTCCCATTCTAATCTGCTAAGCCCTTTTTCTTCTTTAAAATTCTATTATGCACACTATACTCTACACACCTTGTTTAGCTATCAGTCTTTGCTACTACGTTTTCTTATTATATTGTTGGGATTAACACAATGGACATAAGGTCTCTGAGTGAAGCAGTCGTGACAAACTAACCTAAACTAAGTGCTAACAAGTAAAAAATAATCTGTAGACTTTGCCGACAGAAATCTTTTAGACGTTTGTGGGGATAGGAATCTCAAACACCGGGTCTACTCAAATAAAATATATTCCCATCAAAGGAGGAGTGGCCCTACATATACAGATATGTGATGGAAATCGTTTTCGATCGCAAAACGAGTGAAAAACGGCTGTAAGTGTGATGTATGTGCATTAGGGATATAACTTTTTGCACTTTTTTGCAAATATGAAAAATACCACCACATAGCCGTGTAGAGTATGAAAAACTACTATGAAATGTGGTGTCAATTTTTCTCTACCGCGAAAAAAGTTTCCGCACCAAATGCATTGAAGTTCTGTAATGCATTTTTTAATTTTATCTGTGATAACAACATATTTGCTTATCATTAAAATTTTTATTTTTTTGTAATCTAATTTAAATCATTATCAAAGCGTTCTGGACCAATTTGTTCTAAAATCGCGCCATTTCGGATGATATTAAGATTTTTTGACACTATTGCAATTTTTGGTTTTTCTTTATAAACTCGTGAATTTTATGTTTATTTTTTTTTAACCTATCGGACAAGAGAATATGGAGTCATTTGCAACTAATTCGCGAAAGTTACAGGCTGTTTTTGTTGACTTTGCCTGTGGGAATTGTATTTGTTTTCTATAAATATTTATTCAAACAAAGCAAATTTAAAATTATAAGTACAAAAAGCATCAAAAGGGTTTTAGTAATCAAAGTTGGTGCGGAGACTTTTTTCACCGAATCGATCTTAGAAACGCGTTTTCATTATTAGGACAAAATTCCCCACATGGTAGTGGTGTTGTATTTTTGTAGAAAACAAATACGATCCTCACAAGCAAAGTCAACAAAAACAGCCTGTAACTTTCGCGAATTCGTTGCAAATGACCCCATATTCCCTGGTCCGATGGGTGAAAAAAATAGAAACATAAAATTCACGAGTTTATAAAGAAAAACCAAAAATTGCAATAGTGTCAAAAAATCTTAATATGGTCCGAAATGGCGCGATTTTAGAACAAATTGGTCCAGAACGCTTTGATAATGATTTAAATTAGATTACAAAAAAATAAAAATTTTAATGAAAAGCAAATATGTTGTTATCACTGATAAAATTAAAAAATGCATTACAGAACTTCAATGCATTTGGTGCGGAAACTTTTTTCGCGGTAGAGAAAAATTGACACCACATTTCATAATAGTTTTTCATGCTCTACACGGCTATGTGGTGGTATTTTTTTGGTTATAGCCCTAATGTGCATTTTCCGATTTCGAATTGTTTTCTATAACGGTTTCATATTCCATTGTGTTCTATAGAAAACTTGATCAAAACAACGGGTGATGCAATCCGATAATCGTTTATTTTTCTCGTTTTGAAAATTGTGATATTTTTGTGGTCGATTGATAAACGAAGTAATGCTTTTTAAGATTTTTTTTTGGATAAAAAGCTTGAAATTTAAACACGGATATAGAATAGATAAATTTACATTTATTTTCCTTATTTTTGGTATATTTTGTTACGAAAATATTTGATATTTCTATAAAAAAACACATATCAAAAAAATCTAATTTTAACATGTTTGTTTTCTCCAAATTGGTGAACACCCGCTTAATATGTTGTTTTTACTGTTTATAAATAATTTCGACAAGAATCTTCCATAGAGGCCAATTTAATAAGAACATACATTTATTTTATTTCTTATTAATTTTTTTCGGCTTTTGCCATCGCCAAGACTAAATAGGTGTTTTTTATTTATATTTGTCTTCTTTCAACTGCAGATTAGGGATCACTATTCTGTTTTTTGTTTATGGGAATTTAAGGAAATTCAAACAACGTGGAATTGGAATTCGGTGCGGTTCCAATCACATCTAAAACCAATTCACTCGTTTTGCGCAAATCGTTTTCATTGCAAATCGATTCGAAATTCATCACATACCTGGTTGCGACATTTTGAAGTCCACAGATCGGGAACTATTGACTTAATCTTGTTCAGGAGGATTGTGTGCTATTAAAATTTCAACACTATACCCGAGTGCTCTTAAACTGGATTAAATCGCAAAAGTGCGAGGGACCTGAACATGGTTTACGTTTGGGAGTCACTCTTCTTCACAGTTTTTGTGGTCAACTGCCATAGTTGTGGTTTGTCGCGGTATGATTTCTTAATGGTTTTGGAGCATTATGTAAGAAAGCATGGACTTGCCAACGAAACACTTCACATCGTTGTAAACAGGGCCACAAGAAGTACCTTCGATGAAAGCAGGCCTTAAACAGCACCAACGCGAAAATGTTGCTCTTCGTCAGGGAGGAAATTTCAGAACTAAATTTCTCTTCGATATATGGTTTGCTGGGTATGGATTAGTGTGACCCAAAAAACAAATTTTTGTTTTGATTTCCTACCTCTTTTTCCATTTGATCCAAAAACCTTATATATGAAAGTTTATGAATTTTTTTTAACCCGTGCCAACCTAGCGATCTTTGTTTCCATAGTAATTTGTATAGGACCAACAGCTCATTTTCACTAAAATTCTCTAAAATATCGCTAGGTTGGCACGGGTTAACGTTAAATGATCGCCATCAAATTTCATATATCAAGCTTTTTGTAGAAAATTAACTTATGTTGAAACTGAGGTATGGGGTATTGTAACTCGCGATCAGTTTTACTATACCATAACTTTTGACCGCATTTCGGCAAAATAAACTGTTTTAGCCCGATTCACCGAAGGGTTTCTTAAAATAATAATTTGAGCGGAAGCTGTGGTCGTACTAATGGAAAAAAATCGGAAAAAATCGTTGAAATAAATGAGTTTCATTATGTTATTTTCCAATTAGTGGTTTTACAACACAATGTAGAGCTTAATACTCAAAGGAGAAGTTAAAGAGCACACTTCAGAGTTGAAGTTTCTAATGTATGATTTTTCAATATAGCCACTGTATCTACCTCAAACGGATGCTGACATTTTGAAACCTGAAAAATGGGGTTTTATGAATTTTTGCTCTAATCGGGACGCGCAGCTGGATTTCCCTAAAAGCATATTATTGGATTGTAGTACTCGTGATTTCGCATTTTTTAATGGATAACATGAGGGTGTAGCCCTCACAGGATCACAGTAATCTGCGCCTAAACACGAAATTTTTGTGCGTAAATTTTTCTCAAAAACCTATTTTTTTGGTTTAAAATTTACAAACGTCATTCGATTTCCGTGGAAACCCGCGTAAATTTAGTTTTTTTACGTTCTGAATCTAACAAGCCACGACGCGTAAAAATCCACCCACTAGATCGGCGGATATGATACCCCTCAAATTTTGAAAATTTGCAAAAAATTATTTTGAAAATATCGCGTATTAAAACGCGTTTTGGATGTGTCAGTTCTACTTAAATAAATAGATCGATACGCGTGTTTAAACTGCGCGAAAACAGATATTTAAAAACTCTCGTAAATCCAGAGATATAATAGATTTTTTCTAAAAATTGAGTGCGCTGCTACATCCACGGTTCTTAATGGATCGCATTGAAACGGCATAGAAGGATGTATTTTTTAATGGTGATTATTGAAATCGGATGCGCATAAAATGTAAATGAACTTCGCGGAAATTATGACCATTTTACTGTATTTTGCACCCTTAAATGCAGCAGATGCTACATCGTGGCCGCCAAATAGAATTTGACAAACTGTACATCAAATAAAAGGGATTGATTCGCTGTGTTGGAAAATCGCATGCGCATCATGTCATTTTCATAATTACGCGGTTTATATGAGTCTCAAATGTTGTAATATTCAATATAACATTATTTTAACGTTATGCCACAATTGGAATTCCTTGTGATTTAATATAAGGTTCTAATAATATTATCAAATAGGAAGACTATAATTGAAACACTTGTTACAACGGAATATCATCATTATTTCGTGAAATTTTGACGAAAATGTCGAAGAACTCAAACATTTTTTCTCCAACTTTTCCTATAAAACCATAAAAAATAAAATTAGAATAATATGATTTTAATTTTTTCGTAATATTTTCTTTGTATTTTTGCAAATAACATGAATAGTATAGCTCTAACCTTCACAACTTAGGTTTCGTTTTATTCCTCAAAATGTCTGGATGCTGTTATAATTTGTTTTATATATTTTTTGTAACTATGAGCGCTATTGTTTCAAAAATATGTTTGTAAATACGTGAAATTATTTAACAAATTTGATTTTTAGCGAATCCATTGAGACTTCGCGATTATTTTTTGCATCATCGCAAAGGTTACGAATTCAGTTAACGATTATAGGATATAACAGCTAACTATATTAAGCCGCGATTTTTTTAGAATTTTTTCTAATTATCATAATTAAAACCGTCATATCTTTTGCGCGCAACGATCAAAGTTAGTAACGAAAACAGATTTGGAATGCTGATTTTTTTATTAATCTATGTACCAAAAATCATTGATGTAGTATCAAAAAATTTTTTTGATTTTTTTGAAATGGAAAAGACAATTTTAGGCATTTTTCCTGATATAAGGTTTTTGGATCAAATGAAAAAAATGTAGGGGTAGGAAATCAGAAAAAAAGGATTTTTTTTTTGGTTCACCTCAGTATGGATGTATAAAGTGAAATATGCCAGTCATCATCATAATCATCTACTAGGATCTATCACAACTTCGGAGACTGTAGGTCAGGGGCATTTAGAGCTTTTTAAATACCTTATTTCAAGAAGTATTGACCTTCTTACCAGAAGATATAAAATTCTTTCTTTGTAGGATCCTTGCTTCGGATCTAAATTGTGACTCGTGGAGTGATTACAAGTTGTAATGGTTGTTCTTAAGGGATAAATACCCGACTCACCTGGACTCATTCATATGAGGCCTTTCGATGGCGAATATTGAAATTAGTTTTCTGATAGTTATATTAGTTTTGCCTCGTCGACTGTAACTGCTTGTGTTACTTGTTTTATTTTAGAACAAGTAAAAAAGCATTAAGTTCGGCCGGGCCGAACTTTTCATACCCTCCACCATAAAATATTCTGAACTAAAATGGAATAATTAGTTTTCATTCCTGTTCCCAACTTTAAGTGGGTACGTTAAAATGTCAGATAATGTACATAAAATGCTTCATTCGGGAGACCCTTTTTTATGGTGCCTATATCTAACTATGTATGTTGACAATTTTTGGTGGGCTAGAAATTGGGAGGCACCGTTATATAGGTGTTATAATAAAACATGGGCCTATGTTGACAGTTTTTGAGCCTTTAATGTCAAATAACTCCTAATTCGGTTAAAAATTTTAGCTGGAATCCTCAAAATACCGAAAATCGGTAATATTATAACTAATTCGGTCTAGAAATGTGACTTAAAACGTCAAAATACCTGAAATCGGGCGGTAACGTTATATGGGGGCTATTCCAAAACATGGACCTATGTCCACTAGTTATATAAGTTTATTGACACTTAAAAACCCTAAATGTCAATTTATAGCTAAATCGGTCTGAAAATGTAGATAAAAACGTCGAAATACCGTAAATCGGGGGGTACCGTTCTATGGGGGCTATACCAAAACGTGGACCTATCTCCACAACTTTTGTTATATAAGTTTATTGATACTTAAGAACCTAAAATGTCAAATTATAGCTAAATCGGTCTGAAAATGTAACTAAAATCGTCAAAATACCATTAATCAGCGGGCATCGTTATATGGGGGCTATACCAAAACGTGGACCTATGTCCACAAGTTTTATTATATAAGTTTACTGACATTTAAGAACCCTAAATGTCAAATTATAGCTACATCGGTCCGAAAATGTAGGTAAAAAAGGTCAAAATACCGTAAATCGGGGGTACCGTTCTATGGGGGCTATACCAAAACGTGGACCTATGTCCACAACTTTTGTTATATAAGTTTATTGATACTTAAGAACCCTAAATGTCAAATTATAGCTAAATCGGTCTGAAAATGTAGCTAAAAATGTCAAAATACCGTAAATCGGGGGGTACCGTTATATGGGGGCTATACCAAAACGTGGACCTATGTCCACAAGTTTTGTCATATAAGTTTATTGACATTTAAGAACTTTAAATGTCAAATTATAACTACATCGGTCTGAAAATGTAGCTAAAAACGTCAAAATACCGTTAATCGGGGGGTACCGTTATATGGGGGCTATACCAAAACGTGGACCTATGTCCACAAGTTTTGTCATATAAGTTTATTGACATTTAAGAACTTTAAATGTTAAATTATAGCTACATCGGTCTGAAAATGTAGCTAAAAACGTCCAAATACCGTAAATCGGGGGTTTTATGGGGGCTATACCAAAACGTGGACCTATGTCCACAACTTTTGTTATATAAGTTTATTGATACTTAAGAACCCTAAATGTCAAATTATAGCTAAATCGGTCTGAAAATGTAGCTAAAACCTTCAAAATACCGTTAATCGGGGGGTAGCGTTATATGGGGGCTATACCAAAACGTGGACCTATGTCCACAACTTTTGTTATATAAGCTTATTGACATTTAAGAACCCTAACTGTCAAATTATAGCTACATCGGTCTGAAAATGTAGCTAAAAACGTCAAAATACCGCAAATCGGGGGTACCGTTATATGGGGGCTATACCAAAACTTGGACCGATATAGCCCATCATCGAACTTGATCTTCCGACGGCTAAAAAAATGGTATTCCCCAATTTTCAGCGAAATCGGTCAACAAATGCGACCTGTATGTTGCGAACGGACGGACGGACGGACATGCATAAATCGACTCAGAAAGTGATTCTATGTATATCCCTAGAAGGAACTATGGATCTATCTCGCTTCTTTTTGTATGTTACATACAAATGCACTAACACTTAATACCCCTTACCACATAGTGGTGTAGGGTATATAATCAGAATACCTGTCTTTTACAATTTATTACCACAAAAATAATGACTCTAAAGTAATCTCGAAACACAAAGACACATTCACACACACACTTACAGACACAACTAACGGAACTTAATCCATTCACAATTTGATTCAATGAAAGTCACATTTTCACTTCCAGTAAAAAACTTCTGATATCATTTGAAAACCTCACACAATGGCAAAGATACTTACAATGCACTTTTCCTACTATCTTCCCCTTTTTCTCTCTCCTTGTAGTGGGTGGCTGGTAACCCCTTCACAAGTTCTTTGAGAGTCACAAAAATAACACAATAAGATACACCATGAGAAGAACAGGTCCCATGCAACTATTTTATTCATCTTCACTGCGCTCTCTCTCCCCACTCTGCATCAGAATACAATTTCTCTATTGTATATTTATGTCCTCCTCATAGTTATCCTGTTTTAATATAAATGCGTGCAATGTGGGCCCTCATTTCGTTCTGGCTTTCTCTCTGTATTTGGTTTGACTCTTTTCCGTTTATGCGATTGTAAGTGATAACAAAATGTGGGGTGGTGGTGGTAATAGAAGGTACAAGGGGTATTGTGGGAGTTGGAGATGGAGGTTGGAGAAGATGAATGGTAGCCAGATTTTTGGTACCGGTGGTACTGATGATGCGATGCCGATGCCCAAAGCAAACTGTTGTCCTGGTCCTGGCAAAGATAACAAACTGTTGTACTCATTGTCGGTAGGTTGCTGCTGCTACTGTGGGTTGGTCGGTAGGACATTTATTTGCAAGATGAATCCTTTTTTTCTGTTGTTGTGTGTATAAGATTTTACTTGTTGTAGTTGTTGTTGTTGATGATATTTTTGTTACTACTGCTACTGCTGCTGTTGTTGTTCGGTACTGATAACAAAATGAAATGTGTACACAGGGTAAATGCTCGACTCGACTCTACCCGACACACAGTGAAGGTAAAACTGATAAGTAATGGGAGCAAAGAAATATCTGCATACAACAGCAACAGAATACAACATACCAGGAGACTAACACCACCACCACCACCTCCATTCGGGTAGATTACCCCAAAATATTCCAAAGCTGCAAACGAAGGACTTTAAGGATAATAAATATACACAACACAAACAAAGCCAAATGATTTCTTTCTCTACAAAACAATGCACACAAACTATAAAATATTTATTTTGGAAAAACCGATAATTTTGTTTGAAATTTATGGATTTGCTTGTATGGAGAGGTGGCGCTGCAGGTTAACTTTTAATACAGCTTCGTTAAAGCCTTAATGAGTAAGTTAAACATGACATTTTTGTTCATAATCTCTTGATGTTGTTCGTTGCGTTTTATTTGGAATATCTAATCAGTTTGGGCTGATTCATAAGTGACCATTTTTATGGGTGTTTATGGCTGAAAGACCCTTATGGCTGTACAAAAGAAATTCCAAAGGAATTTAACCTTTATTGTTGGTTTGGAAGGATTGTTTGACAAAAAAAAAAAACAAAGAAGAAATAACCACAAAACGCAATGTTTTCGGACACACCTCTTTCACTGTTCTCGATTGTGTGCACAGTGGACAGTGGACAAAGCATGCTATGCTACATACATATTGTAGACCTACCCCCAAATCATCCATCAAGGAATCACCAGCAAATTCAATGATTGGCTTCAAAAATTCGTTAAAAATCCACGTTTATGGAGTTTCTTTGATGGTTGAAAAATTCTTTAAAAAATCCACGTTTATGGAGTTTCTTTGATGGTTGAAAAATTCTTTAAAAAATCCACGTTTATGGAGTTTCTTTGATGGTTGAAAAATTCTTTAAAAAATCCACGTTTATGGAGCTTCTTTGATGGTTGAAAAATTCTTTAAGAAATCCACGTTTATGGAGCTTCTTTGATGGTTGAAAAACTCTTTAAAAAATCCACGTTTATGGAGTTTCTTTGATGGTTGAAAAATTCTTTAAAAAATCCAAGTTTATGGAGCTTCTTTGATGGTTGAAAAATTCTTTAAAAAATCCAAGTTTATGGAGTTTCTTCGATGGTTGAAAAATTCTTTAAAAAATCCACGTTTATGGAGCTTCTTTGATGGTTGAAAAATTCTTTAAGAAATCCACGTTTATGGAGCTTCTTTGATGGTTGAAAAATTCTTTAAAAAATCCACGTTTATGGAGCTTCTTTGATGGTTGAAAAATTCTTTAAGAAATCCACGTTTATGGAGCTTCTTTGATGGTTGAAAAATTCTTTAAAAAATCCACGTTTATGGAGCTTCTTTGATGGTTGAAAAATTCTTTAAGAAATCCACGTTTATGGAGCTTCTTTGATGGTTGAAAAATTCTTTAAAAAATCCACGTTTATGGAGCTTCTTTGATGGTTGAAAAATTCTTTAAAAAATCCACGTTTATGGAGTTTCTTTGATGGTTGAAAAATTCTTTAAAAAATCCACGTTTATGGAGTTTCTTTGATGGTTGAAAAATTCTTTAAAAAATCCACGTTTATGGAGTTTCTTTGATGGTTGAAAAATTCTTTAAAACATCCACGTTTATGGAGTTTCTTCGATGGTTGAAAAATTCTTTAAAAAATCCACGTTTATGGCGTTTCTTCGATGGTTGAAAAATTCTTTAAAAAATCCACGTTTATGGAGTTTCTTTGATGGTTGAAAAATTCTTTAAAAAATCCACGTTTATGGAGTTTCTTTGATGGTTGAAAAATTCTTAAAAAATCCACGTTTATGGAGTTTCTTTGATGGTTGAAAAATTCTTTAAAAAATCCACGTTTATGGAGTTTCTTTGATGGTTGAAAAATTCTTTAAAAAATCCACGTTTATGGAGTTTCTTTGATGGTTGAAAAATTCTTTAAAAAATCCACGTTTAACGAGTTTCTTTGATGGTTGAAAAATTCTTTAAAAAATCCACGTTTATGGAGTTTCTTTGATGGTTGAAAAATTCTTTAAAAAATCCACGTTTATGGAGTTTCTTTGATGGTTGAAAAATTCTTTAAAAAATCCACGTTTATGGAGTTTCTTTGATGGTTGAAAAATTCTTTAAAAAATCCACGTTTATGGAGTTTCTTTGATGGTTGAAAAATTCTTTAAAAAATCCACGTTTATGGAGTTTCTTTGATGGTTGAAAAATTCTTTAAAAAATCCACGTTTATGGAGTTTCTTTGATGGTTGAAAAATTCTTTAAAAAATCCACGTTTAACGAGTTTCTTTGATGGTTGAAAAATTCTTTAAAAAATCCACGTTTATGGAGTTTCTTTGATGGTTGAAAAATTCTTTAAAAAATCCACGTTTATGGAGTTTCTTTGATGGTTGAAAAATTCTTTAAAAAATCCACGTTTATGGAGTTTCTTTGATGGTTGAAAAATTCTTTAAAAAATCCACGTTTATGGAGTTTCTTTGATGGTTGAAAAATTCTTTAAAAAATCCACGTTTATGGAGCTCCTTCGATGTTTGAAAAATGCTTTAAAAAATCCACGTTTATGAAGCTTCTTCGGTGTTTGAAAAATTCTTTAAAAAATCCACGTTTATGAAGCTCCTTCGGTGTTTGAAAAATTCTTTAAAAAATCCACGCTTTTGATGTTTGAAAAATTCTTTAAAAAATCCACGCTTTTGATGTTTGAAAAATTCTTTAAAAAATCCACGTTTTTGATGTTTGAAAAATTCTTTAAAAAAATCCACGTTTATGAAGCTTCTTCGGAGTTTGAAAAATTCGTTAAAAAATCCACGTTTATGAAGCTTCTTCGGAGTTTGAAAAATTCGTTAAAAAATCCAGGTTTATGAAGTTCCTTCGATGTTTGAAAAATTCTTTAAAAAATCCATGTTTATGGAACTCTTTCGATGCTCGAAATTTTCTTTAAAAAATCCACGTTTATGGAGCTCCCTCGATGTTTGAAAAATGCTTTAAAAAATCCACGTTTATGAAGCTTCTTCGGTGTTTGAAAAATTCTTTAAAAAATCCACGTTTATGAAGCTCCTTCGGTGTTTGAAAAATTCTTTAAAAAAACCACGCTTTTGATGTTTGAAAAATTCTTTAAAAAATCCACGTTTTTGATGTTTGAAAAATTCTTTAAAAAATCCACGATTTTGATGTTTGAAAAATTCTTTAAAAAATCCACGTTTATGAAGCTTCTTCGGAGTTTGAAAAATTCGTTAAAAAATCCAGGTTTATGAAGCTCCTTCGATGTTTGAAAAATTCTTAAAAAATCCATGTTTATGGAACTCTTTCGATGCTCGAAATTTTCTTTAAAAAATCCACGTTTATGAAGCTCCTTCGACGCTTGAAAAATTCATTAAAAGCCCACAGCTGTGTAACTCCTTCGATATTTCAAAAATTCGATAAAAATCTAAAAAAATCGTTAAACAACTATTTAAAAAATCCAAATCAATAGCTTCACCAAACCGAAACCAAAAATTCCGTAATAATTACACCCCACAATCTCTAGTTTTTTTAGAAATCCTCGAGTATGCCTAGCATAGCCACTGTCTGTCTGAAAAGTCATGTTCTCAAAATTCCCACTACCCAATTCATTCCTTTTCTCTCTTTAGACTTTTATTCTTCTTCATCTTTTTTCGTTTTTCATCACGATTACGATTTTGACTGACGGTAGTTGCGATTGTGATGTTGGCGGTAGTAGTAGCGGCGGTAGAGTGCCGGTAGTTGTGTGTTGTCGTACATTCTCTATTTGAAATCTCTCTTTACTTATCGCACACTATGGCTGATTGATGGCCATAGATAAAACAGTTTGTGCCAGTCGCGGCGCTCCATTCCGTTTATTTTCTCCAGTCACAGCAGCAGCACCACCACAACAAACAACATTATCAACAATACATGGAATACATGGAATGAACACAATACAAACACGCAGTAGTGGAACCCACTCAACGTCCTCCTTGTGAAGGCAAGCTTTTGGGGGCAACATTTAGTAGCATGTCCTTAGAAGAGAAAGCGCACACAGAAAAACTGTTAGGATATAGTAAGACGACCAATATGTGGTAGGATAGGTCGGGTAAAGTAGAGTTGATAACGTGGACCACTCTTGGATTGTTTTGTTCACTCAAGAGGTCTTTATAGCAGTTTCCTCCCATTTAGGAGACCTTCTATCCATAGAATAGAGACCTTATTTACATATAAGCACATAGAGGATCCCCTTAGGACGTCTTCTATTCACAGAAGTCCTCTTTAGGAAGTCTTGTAACCATAGAAGACCCTTTGAAGAGGTCTTCTAGCCGTAGAGAACCCCTTAAGGCCTCCTTAAGGAGTTCTTAGGAGATATTCTATTCACAGAAGGCAAATTTAGGAGGGTTTCATCCATAGAGGATCCCTTTAGAAGGTCTTGCATCCACAAAGAACGCTAAGAGGCTTTCTATCTATAGGGGACCACTTTAGGAGGCCTTATATCCACAAAAGATCACACGAAGAGGTCTATTCCTAGGGGACACCTTTAGGAGGCTTTCTATCCATAATAGAACCTTTGGAGCATTGAAAATTCGTTTAAGAGGTCTTTCTATAGACCTCTTTGGGGGCATTCTCTCCATAAGGGACCCCTTTAACTTGTCTTCTATCTACAGAAGACCCTTTAGGAGTTTTTTATCCGTAGAAGGCCCCGTTTTAGGAGGTCCTCCATTCACAGAAGGTTTCTTTAGGTGGCCTTCCATCCATAAATGACCTCTTTGGGCGGTTTTTTTATCCATAGAAAAACCCTTTAGCAGACCCTCTATCCATAGAAGCCTCCTTTGGTGGCACTCTCTCCATAGAGGACCCCTTTAAGAGGCCTTCTATTCATAGAATACCCCTTCAGAAGGCCTTCTATACATAGAAGATCCATTAAGGAGGTCTTCTATTTATAGAGGTTCCCTTTAAAATGTTTTTTATTTATAGAATATCCCTTCAGGAGGTCTTCTATTTATAGAAAATCCATTTAGGAGGTCTTCTATCCATCGAGGACCCCTTTGGGAGGTCTTCTATCTATAGAAGGCCCCTTTAGGAGGTCTTATATCCATAAAAGACACTTTAGAAGACCTTTTTTAATGGGAAACCCATTTTGGAGGTATTTTATCTGCAGAAAATGCCTTCTGGATGTGTTCAATAGAATACCCTCTGTGAGACGCCTTAAAGAGTTATCCTATCCTTAGAACACTTCTTTAGAGGGGGTTTTATCCATAGAAGATCTACTTACGAGGTCTTATATTTATAGAATACCTTTTAGGAGGCATCCTACCCCTAGAATACCCCTTTAGAAAGTCTTATAACCATAGCAGATCAATTTCGGTGGTCTTTTATTTATAGAAGACCCCTTTAGGAGGCCTTCTATCCATAGAAAACCCGTTTAAAAGGTATTTTATCCATAGAGGTTCCTTCCAAAGAAGACCTCTTTAGGAGGTCTTCTATCCGTAGAAGACCTTTAAGAGGCCTCATATTCATAGAAAGTCTTCTATCCATAGAATAGCCATTTGGAGGTCTTCTATTTATAGAAAAACCCTTTAAGAAGGTCTTCTATCCATAGAATACCCGTTCAGAAGGACTTCTATCCGTAAAAGGTTCCTTAAGGAAGCCTTCTATCCATAGAAGACCCCTTTTGGAGGTCTTTTATCCATAGAGGGCCCCTATAAGAGGTCTTCTATTCACAGAAGACCCCTTTTGGAAAATTTCGCATAGAGCACTCCATTAAGAGGCCTCGTAATCATAGGGGACCCCTTTAGAAGAACTTATATTCATAGGAAATCGATTTTGGAGGACTTCTTTTTATAGAAGGCCCCTTTAGGAGATCTTCCATCCAAGAAGACCTTTAAGAGACCTCATATTTATAGAGAACCCTTTAGAAAGCCTTCTAACCATAGAGGAGCCATTTGGAGGTCTTCTATTTATAGAAGATCCCTTTAAGAAGGTCTTCTATCCATAAATGACCCCTTTACAAGGTCTTCTATCCGTGAAAGGTTCTTTAAGGAAGCCTTCTATCCACAGAAGACCCCTTTTGGAGGTCTTTTATCCATAAAATACCCCTTTACAAGGTCTTCTATCCGTAAAAGGTTCTTTAAGGAAGCCTTCTATCCACAGAAGACCCCTTTTGGAGGTCTTTTATCCATAGAGGGCCCCTATAGGAGGTTCTCTATTCACAGAGGACACGCATTCTCTTCATATATGACTCTATAAGATGGCTTCTATCCATAGAACACCCCTTTAAGTGGTTTTCTATCCGTAGAGGACCTCTTTAGGAGATCTTCTATACACAGAAGACTCCTTCGGGAAAATTTCTCATAGAGGACTCTATTAAGGGGCCTCGTAATCATAGAGGACCCCTTTAGAAAATCTTCTATTTATAGAAGATCCATTTAGGAGGTCTTCTATTTATAGAAGATCCCTGAAAGAGGTTTCCTATCCATAGAAGACCACTTTGGAAGGTCTTCTATACATGAAAGACTCCTTTAGCAAGCATTCTATTCATAGAGGTCCCATATAAGAGGTCGTATATTCACAGAAGACCCCCTTTGGGGGCATTCTATCCACAGAAGACCTCTTTAGGAGGCCTTTTATTCATGGCAGATCCCTTAAGGAAATTTTCGATACATAGAAGACAACTTTAGAAGGTTTTTTTATCCTATTTATCTATATCTATATGAGGTCTTCTATCCACAGAAGTCCGATTTAGTAGGTCTTCTTTGGATAGCAGATCCCTTTAGGAGGACTTTTATCGAAGGAATGCCAATTTAGGACGTCTGCTGTCCCTTGATGACCCCTTTAGGACACATTCTATCCACAGAAGACCCATTTAGGAGTGTTCCAATTGGTATTTAGTTGGTTTGATTGCTGAGTTGAATCCTACTACAATTTGATGGAATTGTGGCATGTTCTGGGGTACACCTTCTTCCCATAACTGCTCACTTGCCCCTGTATGTAAATGTTACTGCGTTCATTCATCGTCGATACAACGACGACGACGATGTTTACTTTAGCAGCCATTGTTTGGTCCCATTAGTGCGCGAGAATGTTATCAGTAAGGCTGTCGTGTTGATTTCTCATACTTTTTTTCTTATTGTTGTTTTCGTTTTTTTGCTTGTGTCATTCTTCTTTGGATTGTTTTTGTTTTGCCGGTACAAATGTGTGTGCGTGGGTGGGTTTGCAACAATTATGAGTGTATATGTGTCTGTGTACGTAAGCTTTATGCTGAGTGTGGAGTTGATGATAAGAATATGAAAAACATATAAAAATATATCAAACAAAAAGTAAGCAAATACTGAAGAATGTCCTGTTTCTTCCTATCTTCGCTCACTCTTCACTCTTCTACCAGTTGTCATCATCATTGTGGTCTTGTTGTTTTGTTCTTGCTTATTCCCGATTATTCAAACGCTGCTGTTCAACTAAAGGGTTTATTTGGATGGTTTTACTTCACTCTCCTGTTGGAATAGTTGGTACTGGTTCTTTGTGGCTCGATGTTGAGGTGTATTTTTGGTAAAGTTTTTGTTTTATTTATATCAGTAGAAACCGTACACATTTGCAGTTTATTGGTCGTATTGATTGAAACGTGATCTATGCATTTATAGCACTTAAGGTCAATGGCAGTTAAGAAGGTGTTCATCGAACATATTTTATCCTCAATCTCAAATCTCAATCTAAGTGAGCGTTTAGGGAAAGGAAATTATTTGCATAGTCCATTTATATTTTAGTCCATTGATAATGGACTCTGCGAAGTCCGAACGGGTAGTATGACACCACTCTTGAATAGCCGAAAAATTCAAAAACGATCAACTGAAGGCCGCTTTAGGGTCTCTCTATATATAGAAGTTAATGAGTCCACTTTAGGACGTCTATAAGCATCCCTTAACGAGGTTTTCTACCTATGGAAGACCACTTAAGGAGGTCTTCTATCAACAGAAAGCTTCTTTAGTAGGTCTCCTATTAACAGAAGGCCTCTTTATGAGGTCTTCTCTTAATAGAGGATCCATTTAGTATCCTATAAATACAAGGTAGTTTTAAGAGGTCTTTCAAAAATAGAAGACCCCTTTAGGAGGCCTACTTTTCAATTGAAGCCCCCTTTAAGAGGCCCCCTTAGAATATGTTTTCTACCCCTTTAGAAGGTCATTTCTCAATAGAAGACCACTTTGTTGGTATTCTCTAAATAAAAGGTCACTTTAGGTAGTCTTCTATCAATGGAAGGCCTCTTTAGGAGTTCTTCTATCAATAGAAGGCCCCTTTAGGAGGGCTTCTTTCTAGGTCTTCTCTTAATAGAGGATCCATTTGGGATCCTATAAATACAGGGTCGTTTTAAAAGGTCTTCCAACAATAGAAAACCGCTTTAGGAGGCCTATTTTTCAATTGAAGCCCCCTTTAAGAGATTCGCTTAGAAGATGTTTTCTACCCCTTTAGAAGGTAATCTCTCAACAGAAGACCACTTTGATGGTATTCTCTAAATAAAAGGTCACTTTAGATAGTATTCTATAAATGGAAGGCCTCTTTAGGAGTTCTATCAATAGAAGGCCCCTACAGGAGGTCTTCTATCAATAGTAGGACCCTTTGGGATGTCTTCTATCAATAGAAGAACCATTTAGGAGGTCTTCTATCAATAGAAGGTCCCTTTAGGAGGTCTTCTATCAATAGAAGGTCCCTTTAGGAGGTCTTCTATCAATAGAAAGCCCCTTTAGGAGGTCTTCTATCAATAGAAGGTCCCTTTAGGAGGTCTTCTATCAATAGAAGGTCCCTTTATGAGGTCTTCTATCAATAGAAGGTCCCTTTATGAGGTCTTCTATCAATAGAAGACCCCTTCAGAAGGTCTTCTATCAATAGAAGATCCCATTAGGAGGGCTTCTATCAATAGAAGGTCCCTTTAGGAGGTCTTCTATCAATAGAAGATCCCTGTAGGAGGTCTTCTATCAATAGAAGATCCCTGTAGGAGGTCTTCTATCAATAGAAAGCCCCTTTAGGAGGTCTTCTATCAATAGAAGACCTTTTAGGAGGTCTTCTATCAATAGAAGGCCCCTTTAGGAGGTCTTCTATCAATAAAAGGCCTCTTTAGGAGGTCTTCCGTCAATAGAAGGCCTCTTTAGGAGGTCTTCTATCAATAGAGGGCCTTTTTAGGGGGTTTTCAACCAATAGAAGGCCTCTTTAGGAGGTCTTCCATCAATAGAAGGCCTCTTTAGGAGGTCTTCTATCAATATTAGGCCTTTTAGGAGGTCCTCTATCAATAGAAGGTCCCTTTAGGAGATCTTCTATCAATAGAAGGCCCTTTTAGGAGGTCTTCTATCAATAGAAGGCCCCTTTAAGAGGTCTTATACTAATAGAAGGCCCTTTTAGGAGGTCTTCCATCAATAGAAAGCCTCTTTAGGAGGTCTTCTATCAATACAAGGGCCCTTTAGGAGGACTTCTAGAAGGCCTCTTTAGGAGGTCTTGTAACAATAGAAGGCCTCTTTAGCAGGTCTTCTAATAATAGAAGCCCTCTTTAGGAGGTCTTCTATCAATAGAAGGCCCCTCTAGGACGTCTTCTATCAATAGAAGGCCTCTTTAGGAGGTCTTCTATCAATATAAGGTCCCACTAGGAGGTCTGCTATCAATATAAGGTCCCATTAGGAGGTCTGCTATCAATAAAAGGCCCCTTTAGGAGGTCTGCTATCAATATAAGGTCCCTTTAGGAGGTCTTCTATCAATAGAAGGCCCTTTCAGGAGGTCTTCTATCAATAGGAGGTCGCTTTAGGAGGTCTTCTATCAATAGAAAGCCCCTTTAGGAGGTCTTCTATCAATAAGAAGACCCTTCAGAAGGTCTTCTATCAATAAGAAGACCCCTTCAGAAGGTCTTCTATCAATAGGAGGTCGCTTTAGGAGGTCTTCTATCAATAGAAGACCCCATTAGGAGGGCTTCTATGAATAGAAGGTCCGTTTAGGAGGTCTTCTATCAATAGAAGATCCCTTTAGGAGGTCTTCTATCAATAGAAAGTCCCTTTAGGAGGTCTTCTATCAATAGAAAGCCCCTTTAGGAGGTCTTCTATCAAAAAAAAGCCTCTTTAGGAGGTCTTCCGTCAATAGAAGGCCTCTTTAGGAGGTCTTCTATCAATAGAAGGCCTTTTTAGGGGGTTTTCAACCAATAGAATGCCTCTTTAGGAGGTCTTCCATCAATAAAAGGCCTTTTAGGAGGTCCCTTTAGGAGATGTTGTATCAATAGAAGACCCTTTTAGGAGGTCTTCTATCAATAGAAGGCCCCTTTAAGAGGTCTTCTACTAATAGAAGGCCCTTTTAGGAGGTCTTCCATCAATAGAAAGCCTCTTTAGGAGGTCTTCTATCAATAGAAGGGCCCTTTAGGAGGACTTCTAGCAATAGAAGGCCTCTTTAGGAGGTCTTCTAACAATAGAAGGCCTCTTTAGGAGGTCTTCTAATAATAGAAGGCCTCTTTAGGAGGTCTTCCCTCCATAGAAGGCCCCTCTAGGACTTCTTCTATCAATAGAAGGCCTCTTTAGGAGATCTTCTATCAATAGAAGGCCTCTTTAGGAGGTCTTCTATCAATATAAGGCCCCTTTAGGAGGTCTGCTATCAATATAAGGTCCCATTGGGCGGTCTGCTATCAATATAAGGCCCCTTTAGGAGGTCTGCTATCAATATAAGGTCCCTTTAGGAGGTTTTCTATCAATAAAAGGCCCCTTTAGGAGTTCTTTTATCAATGGAAGGCCCCTTTAGGAGGTCTTCTATCAATAAAAGGTCCCTTTAGGAGTTCTTATACCAATAGAAGGTCTGTTTAGGAGGTCTTCTATCAATAGAAGGGACCTTTAAATGTCTTCTAACAATAATAGAAGGCCAATAGAAGGCCCCTTTAGGAGGTCTTCTATCAATAGAAGGCCCCTCTAGGGTGTATTCTGTCAATAGAAGGCGCCGTTAAATGTTTTCGATCAATAGAAGGCCCCTTTAGGAGGTCATCTATCCATATAAGATTACTTGAAATGGTCTTGTATCTATAGAAGGCCCCTTTGATAGGTCTTCTATGAATAGAAAGTCCCTTTAGGAGGTCTTCTGTCAATAGAAGGCCCCTTTATGATGTATTCTGTCAATATATGAGCCCTTTTGGGGGGTCTTCCATTTGTAGATGGCTACTTAAAAAAAGGTCTTGTATCAATGGAAGGCATCGTTAAGGGGTCTTTTAACAATATAAGGCCCCTTTAGGACGTTTTCTATCAATAGAAGGCCCCTTTAGGAGTTCTTCTATCAATAGAAGGCCCCTTTAGGATGCATTCTATCAATAAAAAACGCCTTTAAATGTCTTCTATCAATAAAAGGCCACTTTAGGAGGTTTTCTATCAATATAAGGCCCCTTTAGGACGTTTTCTATCAATAGAAAGCCCCTTTAGAAGTTCTTCTATCAATAGAAGGCCCCTTTAGGAGGTCAGCTATCAATAGAAAGCCCCTTTAGGAGGTGTTCTATCAATATAAGGCCCCTTTCATCATTAGAAGCCCACTTTAGGATGTCTTATATCAATATCAATCACCTTCAGGGGGACTTCTGTCAATAGAAGAACCATTTAGAAGGTATTCTTTGTGGAGAAGAGCCCTTAGGAGGGCTTTTATTGAAAAAAGGCACGGTTAAGAGGTCTTATATCAATAGGAGAACTCTTTAAGTGGTCTTCTATGTGGAGACCCCTTAAGAAGTTCGTCTATCAATCGAACACCCTCAGTTTAAGAGGTTTCATATCAATAGATAGATGATCTCCGTAGCAACTATTGTATCAACAGAAGACCTCTTAATAATTAATAGAAAACTCCTCTAGGAGGGAATCTTCTATCTATAGAAGGTCACTGTAGGAGGTCTTATATTTATAGACGATCGCCTTATGAAAGATGCTATTAGGACGTCATATATTATTTATTTATTTTATTTATTTTTTGTTTATATGTTGCGAAGAAGCCATTTGGCCTATTAATATCACAACATGCAAAAAAACTAGAAATTAAACGTAGATCCCTTCACGAAGACTTCTATCAATATGATACGCTTTTGGGAGGTCCTCTATAAAAAACACACCTTTATCAACAGAAGAATCTCAAAAGGTCTTCCATCAATAAAAGACCTCTTTAGTAAGTTTTCTAGCAAAAGAAGACCCCTTTAGCCGCCCTTCCATCTGTTAGAAACACCTTTACGATGTATTTTATCTATAAAAGATCCCTTTAGGAAGTCCTATGTCAATATAAGACGTAGTAATGAGGTTTTCTATAAAGAGAAGTCCCAGAAGTCTATAAATAGAAGACGTCTTAAGGAAGACTTCCGTTTACAGAAGAACTCTTTATTAGGTCTTCTGTCAACAGAAGACCCCTTAAAGGAGGTCTTTTATCAATAGAGGCGATTAGGAGTTCTTCCAAAACTAGAAGAGCCTTCTATTTATTATTGTTTATAGCTAGGAAGATCGCTTCCAACAAACTAGTTCTAATATATTTCCATTTATAAATTGCAGTTCAGTATTATATGACCCACTAGTTGTTACTCAATCTTTCACTTCTTCTATCACAATATTCGCTGCACAAGCTTCGCGGCAGCTGTCACTGCGACCTCCTCTGCTGGCTGTTCTCATGTGTGCTTTTTGTCACTCATTTATCATAGGAATGCATAAAATGTGATAAGAATTTATGGTACGTATTTTTGTCATTGTGAATATTTCCACACAACAACAACAGCACGAACAGATATTTCTTCATTTCTTTTGTGTTTATAAAATATTTCCAGCAACAACAACAACATGAAAAAAGTAGTGGTGGACGGCTTGGTTTGGGTATGAATGGTACCAAAATGATAACATGTTGCAGCAGCAATATCAATGTGACAACAATGAGAGAATGATGCCTAGGAGGGGAGGTTGAATGGATGAGTACCCATCCATCCACCCACCATTTTATTTCAAACATGAATGGTATGCTGTCGATATCCTCGCCGACTGACTTCTTTCATCTCTCTATAAGAACTTAATCCTTAACTCATTATTGGTATTTTGTATATGGGTGACTGGAATTGTTATTGTCTTCTTTTGTTTCTTATCCTTTTCGCATCATGCCATACATGATTTTCGTTCGTTCGGTCAGTAGTCAACCAATAATCATAACAGTTTAAAACAATTTGTAAATTGTCATTTGAAAACCCCCCGAGATAGAAAGGAAAATATCCATTGGGAGTAAACTATATTTGGAGGTATTGTGTTTTTATCCGATCAATGTTGGTTATATTTTTTTAGGGAGGGCATGGAATCAACACGTAATCGTGTACTTATTTTTGGAGATAATTTGCAACGTATTGTTTTGGGACATTGACATTTTTAGATTAGAAATTGTCATATAAAGTAAGGATTTGGTAACAAATTGACCACTGACAACAACATTGGTTTAGTGACGTAAATAAACAGCATCTCTTTCGCAACATACAGTTGAATCTACCGGGATTTTAGAACCATTCTGAAAGAAAGGGTGCTTCATTAGACCCCTTCAGAAATAAAGGGTGCTTCATTAGAACCTTTCGGAAAGAAAGGGTGCTTCATTAGACCTTTTCGCAAAGAAAGGGTGCTTCATTAGACCCTTTCGGTAAGAAAGGGTGCTTCATTAGACCCTTTCGGAAAGAAAGTGTGCTTCATTAGACCCTTTCGGAAAGAAAGTGTGCTTCATTAGACCCTTTCGGAAAGAAAGGGTGCTTCATTAGACCCTTTCGGAAAGAAAGGGTGCTTCATTAGACCCTTTCGGAAAGAAAGGGTGCTTCATTAGACCCTTTCGGAAAGAAATGCTGCTCCATTAGACCGTTGCGGAAAGAAAGGGTGCTTCATTAGACCCTTTCGGAATGAAAGGGTGCTTCATTAGACCCTTTCGGAAAGAAATATTGCTTTATTAGATCCTTTCGGAAAGAAAGGGTGCTTCATTAGACCCTTTCGGAAAAAAGTGTGCTTCACTAGAACCTTTCGGAAAGAAAGGGTGCTTCACTAGAACCTTTCGGAAAAAAGGGTGCTTAATTAAATCCTTTCGGAAAGAAAGGGTGCTTCATTAGATCCTTTCGGAAAGAAAGGCTGCTTCACTAGACCCTTTCGGAAAGAAACGGTGCTTCATTAAACCCTGTCGGAAAGAAAGGGTGCTTCATTAAACCCTGTCGGAAAGACAAAGACAGGATGCTTTAGTAGACCCTGTCGGAAATAAAGGATGCTTTATTAGACGCTTTCGGAAAGAAAGGGTGCTTCATTAGATCCTTTCGGAAAGAAAGGGTGCTTCATTAGATCCTTTCGGATAGAAAGGGTGCTTCATTAGATCCTTTCGGATAGAAAGGGTGCTTCATTCGATCCTTTCGGACAGAAAGGGTGCTTCATTAGACCCTTTCGGAAAGAAAGGGTGCTTCATTAGATCCTTTCGGAAAGAAAGGGTGCTTCATTAGATCCCTTCGGAAAGAAAGGGTGCTTCATTACATCCTTTCGGAAAGAAAGGGTGCTTCGTTACATCCTTTCGGAAAGAAAGGGTGCTTCATTACATACTTTCTGAAAGAAAGGGTGCTTCGTTAGATCCTTTCGGAAAGAAAGGGTGCTTCATTAGATCCTTTCGGAAAGAAAGGGTGCTTCATCAGATCCTTTCGGAAAGAAAGGGTGCTTCATTGGACCCTTTCGGAGTGAACGGGTGCTTCATTAGACCCTTTCGGAGTGAACGGGTGCTTCATTAGACCCTTTCGGAGTGAAAGGGTGTCTCATTGGACCCTTTCGGAGTGAAAGGGTGCCTTATTAGACCCTTTCGGAATGAAAGGGTGTCTCATTAGACCCTTTCGGAAATAAAGGGTGCTTCAATATACCCTTATCGGATGAAAGGGTGCTTCAATATACCCTTATCGGATGAAAGTGTGCTTCATTAGCCCCTTTCGGAAAGAAAGGGTGCTTCATTAGCCCCTTTCGGAAAGAAAGGGTGCTTCATTAGACCCTTTCGGAAAGAAAGGGTGCTTCATAAGACCCTTTCGGAAAGAAAGGGTGCTTCATTAGACCCTTTCGGAAAGAAAGGGTGCTTCATTATACCCTTTCGGAAAGAAAGGGTGCTTTATTAGACCCTTTCGGAAAGAAAGGGTGCTTCATAAGACCCTTTCGGAAAGAAAGGTTGCTTCATTAGACCCTTTCGGAAAGAAAGGGTGCTTCATTAGACCCTTTCGGAAAGAAAGGGTGCTTCATTAGACCCTTTCGGAAAGAAAGGGTGCTTCATTAGACCCTTTCGGAAAGAAAGGGTGCTTCATTAGACCCTTTCGGAAAGAAAGGGTGCTTCATTAGACCCTTTCGGAAAGAAAGGGTGCTTCATTAGACCCTTTCGGAAAGAAAGGGTGCTTCATTAGACTCTTTCGGAAAGAAAGGGTGCTTCATTAGACCCTTTCGGAAAGAAAGTGTGCTTCATTAGACCCTTTCGGATAGAAAGGGTGCTTCATTAGACCCTTTCGGAAAGAACGGGTGCTTCATTAGACCCTTTCGGAAAGAACGGCTGCTTCATTACACTCTTTCGGAAAAAAGGGTGCTTCATTAGACCCTTTCGGAAAGAAAGGGTGCTTCATTAGACCATTTCGGAGAGAAAGGGTGTTTCATTAGACCCTTTCGGAGAGAAAGGGTGCTTCATTAGACCCTTTCGGAGAGAAAGGGTGTTTCATTAGACCCTTTCGGAGAGAAAGGGTGCTTCATTAGACCCTTTCGGAGAGAAAGGGTGCTTCATTAGACCCTTTCGGAGAGAAAGGGTGCTTCATTAGACCCTTTCGGAGAGAAAGGGTGCTTCATTAGACCCTTTCGGAGAGAAAGGGTGCTTCATTAGACCCTTTCGGAGAGAAAGGGTGCTTCATTAGACCCTTTCGGAGAGAAAGGGTGCTTCATTAGACCCTTTCGGAGAGAAAGGGTGCTTCATTAGACCCTTTCGGAGAGAAAGGGTGCTTCATTAGACCCTTTCGGAGAGAAAGGGTGCTTCATTAGACCCTTTCGGAGAGAAAGGGTGCTTCATTAGACCCTTTCGGAGAGAAAGGGTGCTTCATTAGACCCTTTCGGAGAGAAAGGGTGCTTCATTAGACCCTTTCGGAGAGAAAGGGTGCTTCATTAGACCCTTTCGGAGAGAAAGGGTGCTTCATTAGACCCTTTCGGAGAGAAAGGGTGCTTCATTAGACCCTTTCGGAGAGAAAGGGTGCTTCATTAGACCCTTTCGGAGAGAAAGGGTGCTTCATTAGACCCTTTCGGAGAGAAAGGGTGCTTCATTAGACCCTTTCGGAGAGAAAGGGTGCTTCATTAGACCCTTTCGGAGAGAAAGGGTGCTTCATTAGACCCTTTCGGAGAGAAAGGGTGCTTCATTAGACCCTTTCGGAGAGAAAGGGTGCTTCATTAGACCCTTTCGGAGAGAAAGGGTGCTTCATTAGACCCTTTCGGAGAGAAAGGGTGCTTCATTAGACCCTTTCGGAGAGAAAGGGTGCTTCATTAGACCCTTTCGGAGAGAAAGGGTGCTTCATTAGACCCTTTCGGAGAGAAAGGGTGCTTCATTAGACCCTTTCGGAGAGAAAGGGTGCTTCATTAGACCCTTTCGGAGAGAAAGGGTGCTTCATTAGACCCTTTCGGAGAGAAAGGGTGCTTCATTAGACCCTTTCGGAGAGAAAGGGTGCTTCATTAGACCCTTTCGGAGAGAAAGGGTGCTTCATTAGACCCTTTCGGAGAGAAAGGGTGCTTCATTAGACCCTTTCGGAGAGAAAGGGTGCTTCATTAGACCCTTTCGGAGAGAAAGGGTGCTTCATTAGACCCTTTCGGAGAGAAAGGGTGCTTCATTAGACCCTTTCGGAGAGAAAGGGTGCTTCATTAGACCCTTTCGGAAAGAAAGGGTGCTTCATTAGGCCCTTTCGGAAAGAAAGGGTGCTTCATTAGGCCCTTTCGGAAAGATAGTGTGCTTCATTATACCCTTTCGGAAAGATAGTGTGCTTCATTATACCCTTTCGAAAAGAAAGGGTGCTTCATTATACCCTGTCGGAAAGAAAAGGTGCTTCATTAGACCCTTTCGGAAAGAAAGGGTGCTTCATTAGACCCTTTCGGAATGAAAGGGTGCTTCATTAGAACCTATCGGAAAGAAAGGGTGCTTCATTAGAGCCTTTCGGAAAGAAAGGGTGCTTCATTAGAGCCTTTCGAAAAGAAAGGGTGCTTCATTAGAGCCTTTCGAAAAGAAAGGGTGCTTCATTAGAGCCTTTCGAAAAGAAAGGGTGCTTCATTAGAGCCTTTCGAAAAGAAAGGGTGCTTCATTAGAGCCTTTCGAAAAGAAAGGGTGCTTCATTAGAGCCTTTCGAAAAGAAAGGGTGCTTCATTAGAGCCTTTCGAAAAGAAAGGGTGCTTCTTTAGAACCTTTCGGACAGAAAGGGTCTAATGAAGCACCTCTTTAGACCCTTTTGGAAAGAAAGGATGCTCCGTTAGACCCTTTCGAAAAGAAAGGGTGCTTCTTTAGAACCTTTCGGAAAGAAAGGGTGCTTCATTAGACCCTTTCGGAAAGAAAGGGTGCTTCATTAGACCCTTTCGGAAAGAAAGGGTGCTTCCTTAGACCTTTTCGGAAAGAAAGGGTGCTTCATTAGACACTTTCGGAATGAAAGGCTGCTTCATTAGACACTTTCGGAATGAAAGGCTGCTTCATTAGACACTTTCGGAATGAAAGGCTGCTTCATTACACTTTCGGAATGAAAGACTGCTTTATTAGACACTTTCGGAATGAAAGGCTGCTTCATTCAACAGACTCTTTCGCAAACCTTTTAAGGCATTTCGTTAAATAAATGAAAGCTCCATTATTAACCCTATCATTTTTGTTCACAAGAAAACTTGTAGGTGTATTCCCCCATCCTCAAGAAACACTTCTGTTTATATCAACACTAATTATACCCGGCCGACTTAATCTTCAAAACCATCACTCAAAATAAACACTCATCATTTTGATAGTGTACACGTGGAGTGTTTGCTGCACATGTTCAACCAAACAACAGCCTAAGCCGCGCCGCCAACCGACCTTTGGAAATAATCATAGTGCCGCAACAATACAAATAATACAAAACCCGAATTAAACTCGCTCAGAGAGACGGGCGACAAGGTAAAGGAATATGAAAAATGTCTACTTGGTATAGTTATTTCCTGATCAACGCTGATAAGCAAATGAAAATTTTTTCATGATGACGCGTTTGTTCGCTCAGATGATGATAATGATAACAATGACGATAATGATGATTGCAATAACAATGATAGTGATGATGACGGCGACAACTACAATAATGTTGATGCCCCGATGATGACGGCAACGATGTCTTTGCTACATTCAGAGATTTTGTCATGAAGATAACATTTAGATACTAAAAGTCTGAAAATACATTTTTGATTGTCGACATTGTTTAAAAGCTTAAAAAAGTGTTGTGGAAAAAAAATATTAACTGAAAAAATTTTAAGAATGTAAATTTGATATCTTAAGTAACAATGGCTACAATCAATAGCATTCAACGATAATATAGTGTATAACGGAGAGTAAAATGCTTATTGATTTAGGGGACGATAACAGAATGTTAGCTTTTGAAATATGTTTTTATAACCTCAGCCTTTATGCTTAACTTCGAAATTCTTATGATCAAAAATGTGTCTCATCGAAATGATAGTTTTCGACCCTAATGTATGTTTGGCCGAAATCCGTCGAAATCAGTCCAAATTACAAATAACTTTTATTAACTGCAGCTTAAAGACAGGTGTTGAAACATGTTGTCCTTGTGGTCCTGGTACATCTAAAATGACTGATAAGTACTTCGTGATATTATGGCCCATAAGTAATAAAATCTTTTTCGGGACCAACCTAGATTACTGATGAGCATGTGTACTTACGAATTGAGTATCCGATTTGCATCTCGTATATCCAAGAAGGTATATTTCGCAAAGAACATATTTCCTATAAATCAAACTAAGAATAAATGTCCGCTCCTCTCATTTTGTTGCTTTATTATCCAATGCTGATTTTTAAATCTCGTCTTTGACTTTTTTACGCCATCAGAGCTTTGGCTTTCCCTTTCTGCGTGTAACGCCCTTTTATACCCTCAACATTTATGCTACGGCAAAATATTAATAATTACTTTAGACCCCATGTATGCTTGGACGAAATCCGTCTGTCTGCCTGGAGCGCACGATAACTCTCGAACGGTTGAGCAAAGTTGGTCCAAAATTTGGCTGTGGTAATATTTTGTGACAAATATAGTTTAAGTTCGAAAATGGGCCATATCGGCCTACTCCTTTGGATACCTCCCACAAAAAAGTTCAAATTTGTTCGCATGTGTTGTGGATGGAGCGCGCGGTAACTCTCGAACGGGAAAACCGATTCAGTCCAAAATTTGGGAGTCGTAATATTTTGGAAATTAAAACAACTTCTAAGATGGGCCATATTCCTCAGGTCCCTGAGGAGGTTTTTTCGTATAGGAAAAAATTCCTCAGGTCCCTGAGGAGGGTTTTTCGTATCGAAAAAAATTCCTCAGGACCCTGAGGAAGGTTTTTCGTATCGAAAAAAATTCCTCAGGTCCCTGAGGAGGGTTTTTCGTATCGAAAAAAATTCCTAAGGTCCATGAGGAGGGTTTTTCGTATCGAAAAAAATCCTCAGGTCCCTGAGGAGGTTTTTTGTATAGGAAAAAAATTCCTCAGGTCCCTGAGGAGGTTTTTTCGTATAGGAAAAAATTCCTCAGGTCCCTGAGGAGGTTTTTTCGTATAGGAAAAAATTCCTCAGGTCCCTGAGGAGGTTTTTTCGTATAGGAAAAAATTCCTCAGGTCCCTGAGGAGGTTTTTTCGTATAGGAAAAAATTCCTCAGGTCCCTGCAAGACGTTATAGGGTTAACATATTTTACAAAAAATATTTTGCATTTAAACATTTTATTAAAAAAAAACAAAAAGACCCCTTTAGCAAGACGTTATAGGGTGAACATATTTTACAAAAAATATTTCTCAGAGCATTCTCAGTAATACTGCCAAAAACACTATATACCTAAAATGCAAGGATTACGAGCAATCTTTCTCCGAATATTTCCAAAACAGTTCACAAATCGAAATATTGGACCCCCTATTTAGGTTATCTCCCGTTGTAAACTTTCAAAATCCCTATTCACATGTCTTCTATTTTTCGGTCCTCTTTCATAATCTGCCCGATTTTACCTGTGATTATTTTTTGTGTTGTACAGTATTATGGACAAAATCGGACAACTTACACATAAAAGTTCAAAATTTTCGTTTAACGAAGGCTCGAGGAGAGCTATTCTACGTAAAAGGCCTACGCATGGAAAAAAAGCCACTACGAAAATTTTGATTAAAAGTTTCATCACCATATTTTAAAATATTACAAACATATTGGGAAAATATTTATCAAACATGAAAATGTTATTAAAAAGCGACCGATAAACGATTTCAAACAAATAATTCATTGAAATTTGTTTAAGTTTTTTAACCAATATTTGTTGTTATAACGTTCGTCACATGTTTTCGCTCTCAAGAGCGAGAGAAAATAACTTTTTATGGCATAGAGATATTTTCGGCTACAACAATGTGCTGTGTCTGTGTGTGTCGTTGCTATGTTTATGTCAAAGCATGGGTATGACATTTTTGCGGCATGGAGGGAACGTGTGTGTGGCGTTTAGTTTATTGATATATTTGTTGCCCCGGTGATTGCTTGTATGTATATTAAAACTTTGGTTTGTTGTTTTTATGAACCTAACAAAAGAAGAGGGAAAGAAAAAACATGTTTTGTTCTGTTTCGATAATGCAAGAAGCATTTATTATACCCTCAGCATTTATGCTAAGGAGGGTATATACACTTTCATACGGGAAAAATGTGTCTCATCGAAATAATGGTTTTAGACCCCAAGTATGTTTGGACGAAATGTGTTTCAGACAATTTGGAGTTGATTTAGTCATGTCCGTCCGTCTGTCTGTCTGTCCGTCTGTCTGGCTGGCTGGAGCGCACGATAACTCTCGAACGGAGCAACCGATTCGGTTCAAAATTTGGCTTTCGTAATATTTTGCCCAAACTTAGTTTAAGTTCGAAGATGGGTTATATCGGCCCACTCCTTCTGGTACCTCCCCCACAAAAGTTCGAAAATGTTCGGAAAATTTGTGCGCACGATAACTATTGAAGGGAGTAACCGATTTGGTCCATACTTTACACGTCCTAATATATCTACCAGATATAGATCAGGTTCGAATATGGACTAATTTTGTCCACTCCTTTGGGTACCTCCCACACAAAACTTCGGATAAGTTCACTTTAAGACCTGCTCTCGAATCACATTGATTTTTGTTGAAGCAACTTGCATTCGCTGCCTCCATTATGACGGTAAAGTTTTTTTTATACCCTCAGCATTTATGCTAACGAGGGTATATGGCAAATAACAAAATTCCTTTGCAATTCCATTTGAAAAAAAATTTTTCGCGAGCACATCTACGATTTTTGGTATAGAGTTAAAGGAAAAAAATCTGGTTTCAAATCTGCTCGCGTTCACGAAATTGGCCGATGCGCGCAAAAGTTATAGCGGCTTTTATCCTCTTATAAAGAAAAAATATTTTAAAATTTCTTATTTTTTGTATTGAGAAAATGTAAGCATTTCGCGGAAAATCAAAAAAAAAAAAATTAAAAAAATCTGGCAATAAATTTAAATTATACTAACTCAGAGTCCGTATAAATCTCTAAAAACTAAATTAAAACAAGTAAAAAAGCATTAAGTTCGGCCGGGCCGAACTTTTCATACCCTCCACCATAAAATATTCTGAACTAAAATGGAATAATTAGTTTTCATTCCTGTTCCCAACTTTAAGTGGGTACGTTAAAATGTCAGATAATGTACATAAAATGCTTCATTCGGGAGACCCTTTTTTATGGTGCCTATATCTAACTATGTATGTTGACAATTTTTGGTGGGCTAGAAATTGGGAGGTACCGTTATATAGGTGTTATAATAAAACATGGGCCTATGTTGACAGTTTTTGAGCCTTTAATGTCAAATAACTCCTAATTCGGTTAAAAATTTTAGCTAGAATCCTCAAAATAGCGAAAATCGGTAATATTACAACTAATTCGGTCTAGAAATGTGACTTAAAACGTCAAAATACCTGAAATCGGGCGGTAACGTTATATGGGGGCTATTCCAAAACATGGACCTATGTCCACTAGTTATATAAGTTTATTGACACTTAAGAACCCTAAATGTCAATTTATAGCTAAATCGGTCTGAAAATGTAGATAAAAACGTCGAAATACCGTAAATCGGGGGGTACCGTTCTATGGGGGCTATACCAAAACGTGGACCTATGTCCACAACTTTTGTTTTATAAGTTTATTGATACTTAAGAATGTCAAATTATAGCTAAATCGGTCTGAAAATGTTGCTAAAAACGTCAAAATACCGTAAATCGGGGGGTACCGTTATATGGGGGCTATACCAAAACGTGGACCATGTCCACAAGTTTTGTCATATAAGTTTATTGACATTTAAGAACTTTAAATGTCAAATTATAGCTACATCGGTCTGAAAATGTAGCTAAAAACGTCCAAATACCGTAAATCGGGGGTTTTATGGGGGCTATACCAAAACGTGGACCTATGTCCACAACTTTTGTTATATAAGTTTATTGATACTTAAGAACCCTAAATGTCAAATTATAGCTAAATCGGTCTGAAAATGTAGCTAAAACCTTCAAAATACCGTAAATCGGGGGTAGCGTTATATGGGGGCTATACCAAAACGTGGACCTATGTCCACAACTTTTGTTATATAAGTTTATTGACATTTAAGAACCCTGACTGTCAAATTATAGCTACATCGGTCTGAAAATGTAGCTACAAACGTCAAAATACCGCAAATCGGGGGGTACCGTTATATGGGGGCTATACCAAAACTTGGACCGATATAGCCCATCTTCGAACTTGATCTTCCGACGGCTAAAAAAATGGTATTCCCAAATTTTCAGCGAAATCGGTCAACAAATGCGACCTGTATGTTGCGAACGGACGGACGGACATGCATAAATAGACTCAGAAAGTGATTCTATGTATATCCCTAGAAGGAACTATGGGTCTATCTCGCTTCCTTTTGTATGTTACATACAAATGCACTAACACATAATACCCCTTACCACATAGTGGTGTAGGGTATAAATACGTACAGAAACTAGATAATGCGTAAAAAAATTTGAAACCAAAATTATAAACATTGGCTTTATAAATTGCATATTATAACAACAAAAGAGAAACAACTCATTGTTGGAAAATATTGTTACAAATATATTTTTTGGTTTGTTTCGAAAAATTAGACAAACATTTTTGAGAGTTATCCAACTATTTCGCTAAAATCTAATACATAAATTAAATTATTCTGCTAAAACTTTATCAAAATATATGGTTTACCATCGTGAAAGCTTAACTGCTTACTGTGATTACTTATAAGGATAGGAAATTAAGAGTAATATTGAAATTACTAACATTTAAAAGATATTAAAAATTAAAAAGCCTGTAATTCGCGAATTAGTTAAAGTCGGTTGATGCGCATCCGATTTTGGATAAAGTGAATCAATCTCTTTCAATATTTATGCATGTTTCGATGTTTCACTCAGCGGCCATTGTGTGCCGCCAGTTGCATCATACACTGCAAAAAACCTTAAAGTTGGTAAAAGTCGCGCACTGTGCATACGATTTTGATGCGCATCCGGTTTCATCAGCGCCTATCAAAAATACGTCGATATACACCTATTTCAAATAGATTCTTCAAAAACCGCGGATGTGCCTTCACATTCAATTTTTTACGAAATACCCATGTTACTCGTGTATCCCTGTTTTTTTATGATACGTGTTTTCGCAAATATTATAATCGCGAGTAAAGGATTCCATTTATGTAAAAAATTTTAAAGAAAATTGCGGTTTAGTACGCGGATTTGTGAAAATATATTTTTGGTGATTTTCCAATATTCAGGGTATCTATATCCGCGGTTTTAGTAGATGAATTCGATCACGGAAGACTTCATTAGAACCGTCGCGCAAAAAAACTAAATTTGCGCGGGTTACAAAGGAAATTGAATGACAGTTGTAAATTTTACACGCAAAAAATATGTTTTGTAAGAAAATTCACGCATAAAATTTTGGCCTTTCGACTCCAATTACTAGGATGCTGTAAGGAGCACACTCATGAGATATGCACCAAACGACGTAAAATCACGAGTTCTATAATCGTGTTATGAATTTGGAATATTATCACCTTGCGCGTCCGGATTATTAAAAAAATTCATAAAACCCCGAAATTCCGGCTTGAAAATGTCAGCATCAATTTTAGGTGAATGCAGTGGATATATCGAAAAATCATACACCGCTATCTTATTGCCCATGGAGTATTCTGTGATTCATTCTTTGGGAATAGGTCTATAAAATGTAAGGTTAAGCCAGAAATCGCATGGGAACATAAAAAAACTTGTTGACTTCAACCCATTTTTCTACATTGATGCCAACACAGCTTCCACGAAAATTAATTTTAATGGTCGACATTATGGGATCCTTCCTAAAACACTTCATTTTAAATAATTTCAATCATACTATATAGAATATGTTAACAGTTCGCGGATTCTGAATGGGTGAAACTCGGATTCATCGATTGTAAAACATTTTTAGTTTTCGCCATATACACTTTCATACGGGCAAAATGTGCCTCATCGAAATAATGGTTTTAGACCCCAAGTATGTTTGGACGAAATGTGTTTCAGACAATTTGGAGTCGATTGAGCAATGTCCGTCCGTCCGTCTGTCTGGCTGGCTGGAGCGCACGATAACTCTCGAATGGATGAGCCGATTCGGTCCAAAATTTGGCTTTCGTAATATTTGTCCAAACTTAGTTTAAGTTCGAAGATGGGTTATATCGGTCCACTCCTTCCGGTACCTCCCCCACAAAAGTTCGGAAAATTTGTACGTACGATAACTCTTGAAGAAAGTAACCGATTCGGTCCATAATTTGCAACACGTGAAATGTCTACCAGACTTAGATGAGGTTCCAATGTGGACTCGATCGGTCCACTTCTTAGGGTACCTCCCACACAAAATTTCGGGTAAGTTCAGTTTAGGACCTGCTCTCCAATCTCTTTGATTTTTGTTTTTGCAACTTGTATTCACTGCCCCCCATACGACGGTACAAGCTTCATCAGGGGCAAGTCCATACTTCCTTAGAAAATTGCCTGAAAGTTGCACTAAACCCCTATGACCCCGTGTGAGGTGGTTGGAGCGCAAGATAACTTTCGAATGGATCTGCCGATTGGGTCCAAAACTTGGCCTTAGTAATATTTTGTCCAAACATAGATTAAGCCATATCGGTCCACTCCTTCAGGTACCTCCCCCACACAATTTCAAAAGTGTTCAGAAAAATTGTTCATACGGTAACTTTTGAAGGTATTGGCCGAATTGGTCCACACTTTACACATACTAATATATCTACCAGATATAGATCAGGTTCTAATATGGACTATATTTGTCCTCTCCTTTTGGTACCTCCCACACAAATTTTCGGATATGTTCACTTTAGGACCTGTAGTGCGATTCTCTAACACATTTTTTGAGTTACCGACAAAAATCGGTAAAATTGAAATGCTTATATTTTCGATAAGTAACAATATTATTCGGTAAGTTAGCTACCAATAAAAAATAGTCATAAAGTTCTACCCATAACAACAGTGTTGTCAAATTTTACTTGAACTTTTCACTCATAATTTTCTGTTTTAATGTTAACGATTTTTGTCGGTAACTTAAAAAATGAGTTGGAGAATCGCAATACTGCTCTCGAATCATTTTGATTTTTGTTGAAGCAACTTGCATTCGCTGCCTCAGTTACGAGAGTAAAAGTTTTTTGAGGGGCAAGTCCATACTTCTTGAGCAAACAGCCCGAAGAGTGTAAAAACCGCCTATGGCATCATATGTTGTGGCTGGAGATCCACTTCCATATCGGTCAATGTCGATCCATTCCTTTTAGTATCTCCACCGCAAAACTTTTGATCTTTAATCCTAATCAACATTTTTGTCGGTTCAAACGCCCAAAATTTTTAAAACCCCCTAAATACATACGTATTTTGGAAAAAAATGTTTCAATATACACAGGCTGAGGGTATATTTTTACTTGTTTTCTTTCCCTCTACTTCATAAAAACAACAAACCAAAGTATTAGTAGAACTACAAGCATTCGCGGTGGCAACAAGTAGATAAATAAATACCCTCCATGCCGCCAAAATGTCATACCCATGATTTGATTGAACATAACAACGAGACACACAAACACAGCACATTGTTGTAGGGGAAAATCTCTCCATCCCATAAAAAGTTATTTTCTCTCGCTCTTGAGAGCGAGAACATGTGACAAACGTTGAAAACCATTATAACAACAAATATTGGTTAAGAAACTTAAACAAATATCAATGAATTATTTGTTTGAACTCGTTTATCGGTCGCTTTTTAGTAACATTTTCATGTTTGATAAATATTTTCCCAATATGTTTGAAATATTTTATCGACATTCAACAAAAATAGGGTGATGAAGTTTTTAATCAAAATTTTTTTTCTGTGTTTGTTGTTATAATGGTTTTCAACGCTCTCAAGAGCGGGAGAAAATAACTTTTTATGGCATAGAACAGTGTTGGGCAGAAATGCTCGCCTCATACACAAAAGTGTAAAAAATACATGAGTCTCTCGCAATTTGACCACCATTGGCATAGAACAGCAATCGGTATACAATAACAATTTGAGCAAACACTATTGTTAGTGCATGTTTTTATACCCTCCACCATAGGATGGGGGTATATTAAGTTTGTCACTACGTTTGTAACTACTCGAAATAATCATTGTAGACCCCACAAAGTATATATATTCTTGATCAGCGTGCAATTCTACATCGATATAGCCATGTCCGTCCGTCTGTCCGTCTGTGGAAATCACTCTAGCGTCCGAACGGATTGTCGTAGGTTGATGAAATTTTGGGAAAATATGTTATTTTTATGTAGGACTTTTGGTATTGAAAGCGGGCTATGTAGGTCCACGCTTTCGTATAGCCCCCATATAAGGCCCCATATAAAGTACGCGTCGTCGTTTTAAGGAATTTTTAAGATATTTGGCCCATTTGATGACAGAATTGGTTGAAATTTGGTATTTTGTGTCTTCAGAGGCCAGAAAACCTTCCTACTAAAGTTGGGTTATATAGGTCCACGTTTTGGTATAGCCCCCACGTAAGGCCCCTTATAAAGTACGCGTCATTTTAATATATTTTGAATGTATTAGACCCATTTGACCAAAGAATCGGTCGTAACTTTGTATTTTGTGTTTCCAGAGGCTAAGAAACATTTCTACCATAAAATGTTTATATAGGTCCACGTGTTGATATAGTCTTTTTTTTCGATATTTTCGATATTTTGAACATTTTATCCTCATTATCACACCGAGATGGCTGATATTTGGTATTTAGTCTTCTTTAGGCGTATAAAACTTTCCCCAGAAATTTGTAGGTATAGGTCCACGCCATCATATAGCCCCCATAGAACGGTACCTTCCGAATTTCGGTATTTTGAAGGTTTTGGCCTCATTATCACACAGAGATGGCTGAAATTTGGTATTTAGTTTTCGTTGGGGGTATAAAACTTCCCCCAGAAATTTGTAGGTATAGGTCCACGCCATCATATAGCCCACATAGAGCGGTACCTTCCGATTTTCGGTATTTTGAAGGTTGTGGCCACATTAATCCACCGAAATGGCTGAAATTTGTGGTGGAGGGTATAAAAAGTTCGGTTCGACCGACCTTAACGCTTTTCCTACTTGTTATATCAATTTTTTTGTGTATAGAATGTCTTCTACGTTTATAAGATCTATAGATGGACTTCTATGTATAGAAGACTCTATAGCAGATCTTCTATACGTAGGAAACCTGTAAATGTATAATACATGTATGTCTTCTATGTGTCTACGTCTACATATTGTTACGGAATTAGGTTTAACTAATCTCCGTGTAGACGTTGTTTTATTCCCCAGTACGATTTGTACCAAATAAAACAGGGTTCGTTTTAGATTACGTTTCTACAATGCTTTATTTACTTTATTACACTTATTCAGAACCGACTTTAATTACTAAGCACACAGCAAGTCTCTAGTTAGCACGCAGCTCTTATTTAACCGATCTGTTCAGTTCAACGCTTAAAACACAACTCAACTCAATGTTGCCATTCGTAACTCTATTTATACCCAAAATCTCCTTGGTCTAGAAATATCTAGAAATATGGCAACAACTCGAATCTGTGCAGCGAACACACAGACGCACATTCGCACTAAGCATCCATACTCACATACATACAAGCACAGTAATGACGTAACTACAACAACAAACAACTACACGAAATACAAGAAGTAGGAACTAAACGATAATTACATTATTGTTGCAAAACAAAACAAACAAAAGAACATTAACAAAAGGTAATGTAACGACTAGAATGATGAAGAGAGTTCTACATGGTAGTTGTTGTTGCTTAAATAAAGTAACTGCGTAATAAAAACTTTACGTTACAATTCAAATTTTTAAATTAACGGAAATTAAACTAAACTAACTTAAACCTATCAGTTACATTCGTAACAATATGTATCTATGTTTAGAAGACCTATAGAAGGTGTTGTACGCACAAAAGACCGATATAAGGTCTTAAATCAATAAAATACATATAGAAGAAGCATAAAGAGTCTACTATTTATGCAAGTTCATCTCTCCATTGAAGATCTATAGAAGGTCTTCTATCTGTGAGAGAAGTATATGTATACATATATTCGACTATCTTTAAAAGACCTTACTCTACTATGTATAACACACTTGTAGAAGGTATTCTATCGACATATAGACCTATAGAAGGTACTCTATCCCTTGAATACCCGAATATCAGAATATCCTCCATCTATAGAAGACTAATAAACCCTGTGTATTTATATCCTGGCTTCCTTGAGTTTATGTTTTTTATGCACAAATATTGTCAAACACAATCAAAATCCTTGCTAGAAAATTAAATCATTATTTAATTCCCTCTCTCTCTCTCTCTTTGGTGATATATGGATTTGGTTGGCTAAACTTACACACCTTGAACATTTTTCATTTTCCTAAGTCTGATATCTGCCTTCAAAAGTTCAGATAATGAAAATGAATGAATGAAATGTAGGTATTTGCTTGTTGTGTCACTTTTTTGTGTTGAAGTTTGTGTGTGTCGTTGTGATAGTTCTTGTTTTTTGTTTCAAAACTGCCAATCCATATCCAATTCACACCCACCCACAAAATAACCCCTTTTGCCATTATTTCAAATATTTAGCCATGTAGTTGTAGGAAAAAAATGTGGGTATTTCTCGGATTTTTTTTGCTTTTGGAAAAAATAGTTTTACGACTGCATGTCGCACATACTTTAGGACATTTGAGACAAAACACACACACAAATACCCTCTCAACACACATGATAGAACGAACATTCACAAACAAGGTATGACAATCGATATTTAGTTTGCTGTATTGCAATGGGCCTCAGTATCAAAGCAAACTTTTGTTTGTGTGTGCAATTCGATAATGTCATAGTGTTTGCCATTGGGTGGGTGGAGTATATTTGTGTGTGAGCTGGGCAAACGGGTGTTGGGTTGGGTTGGGGGGGGAGTATAAAAAGCTCTTATCATTTGTAAAACAGCATGGCATGCCATTCATATCCATGTGATATGGCTAAAGTGATAAGAATGTTCCTGGTCGGTCATTCAGCAGTCGCAGCACAACAAAAATAATAAGAACAACAACAGAGGTATGTTGTTGTAGAGGCAACAGCAGCAGCACTATCAGCAAAACAGTGTCGCAGCAAAAGCAACAACAAGAACAACAACAATAATAATAACAATACGACAAGTCACATATAGTATTTTTATAGGGGTGTTGCATGAGTTACTCGTTGTACGAGATATACAACCAACGAATCAGCCAACCAGCCATCCAGCCCTAAGGTTAGTTGACAACAATTGCTGTGGGAGTTAAGCAAAAGGAAGCCGACAAAAAAACAAACAAATAGCAAAACCTTCACAGAAATAGGTGACTTAATCAGTGATGAGGAATGGTAATGCCATTACAAACGGTGTTTTGCCGATAACGGCTATGCATTAGTGCGGATCGAGAGATATAAATGTAAATTTTGTTTTTGTGGTAATACTCTGTAGAGAGTAGATAACCCTTTTGAAGGCAATGACATATTTGTGGCATTGTGGTCTCAAAACATGGGTCACGAAATGTTAATAAAGGCTGTATAGAAGGGGTAATAGAGGAAGAAACATATCTCCAGAGACTAATGTGAAGTATCATACTCATAGTTGTGATGTCAGTGTCCATCGGAAATGACGATTCCGGCCAAAATTTGACCTTCGTAATATTGTTTCCAAACTTAGTTTAAGTTCGTAGATAAGCCATATCGGTCCACTACTTCAGGTACCTACCCCACAAAAGTTCAAAAATATTCGGAAAAATTGTGCGCACGATAACTCTTGATGGGAGTGACCGATTTGGTCTTGAGAAAACAGCCCGAAGGGTGTAAAAACCCCCTATGGCACCCCCATGGTCTATGTCGGTCCATTCCTTTAAGTACCTTTTCCGCAAAATTTTTGAACTTTAATCCTAATCAACATTTTTGTCGGTTCATACGACCAAAATTTTGAAACCCCCTAAATATATAAGTTTTTTGTGAAAAAAGTGTTTCAATTTGCACAGGCGGAGGGTATATCTCTGTCGGCAAAGCCGACTGATACTTTTTTACTTGTTTTTTGTTTGGTGGGTAGGATTGTAGTCTTTAAGACAACAGAATCTTTTAAATATATTACCGTAGCGTTTACACGAAGTGAGCCATTTTATTTTTCCTCAGGTACTAGATTTTAGTGAAATGCCAACTTTGGTGGACTAGAACTTTTAGGAAACAGCCTGGAACAAAGTTTCGATGTCGCAGAATGATGCCTGAAAGAGTCCCCTTTCTGTCAATTAATACTTTTGTACCAGTACCGCTCCGCCCGTTTAACACATTTGTATACCCTCAGCCTTTAGGATAAAGATGGTATATACACTTTGATACGATGAAAATGTGCCTCATCGAAATAATGTTTGGACAAAATATGTTTCAGACAATTTGGAGTCGATTTAGCAATGTCCGTCCGTCTGTCTGGCTGGTTGGAATGCACGATAACTCTCGAACGGATGAACCGATATGGTCCAAAATTTGGCTTTCGTAATATTTTGTCCAAACTTAGTTTAAGTTCGAAGATATGCTATATCGGACCACTCTTTCGGGTACCTCCCCCACAAAAGTTCGAAAATGTTCGGAAAATTTTTGCGCAAGATAACTCTTGAAGGAAGTAACCGATTTTATCCATACTTTGCACATCGTGAAATTTTTAAATGATTTTTTTTTAGATTTAGATGAGGTTGGAGCCTCATTGGTCTCAATTGGTCCATTCCTTCGGGTACCTGCCACACAAAATTTCGGATAAGTGCAAATTAGGACCTGCTCTCGAATCGCGACGGTACAAGTTTCATCAGGGGCAAGTCCATACTACAGAAAATAGCCTGAAAGATGCAAAAAGCCCCTATGACACCCTGTGTAGTGGTTGGAGCTTAGATTACTCTCGAACGGATCTTCCGATTCGGTCCAAAATTTGGTTGTCCAAACAAAGTTTAAATTCAAATATGGACTATATTTGTCTACTCCATCTAATACCTCTCACACAAAATTTTGGTTAACTTCACTTTAAGACCTGCTTTCGAATCACTTTGTTGAAGCGATTTGCATTCGCTACCTCCATTACGAAAGTAAAAGGTGTACAAAAAACCCTACGTCACCATATGTATGGCGGTCTTCGTCATATTATATCCAAACATAGTTTCATGGGGCAATACCGGTCCACAACTTCCGGTACTTCTCTCCAATATTTAAAAAATGTCACTAAAATGCTAGTACGATATCACTTGAATTGGGCAACCAATTTGGTCCTAACTTTGGATCTCCTAATATTTTGTCAAAATTTAGTTTAACTTCTAAAATGGCCCATATCGGTCCTCCCTAAGGGTACCTCCCACACAAAACTTCAACATTTGCGTCTTAGTGCAGTTAATTCTTAATCCAGATTTTTGTCGGCAAGTTCAAATATCCAAAAAGAGCCACAAAATTCTGAAGAGACCTTAAATACATTCGATCTCACTTTTCGGCTTTTTCAAAGAAACACCAAAATCAAAATATTTTGCAACATGTCAGTACGTATCAACTAAGAATTTTTCGGGATGAAATCATGATATTGGTAGCGATCAGTAAAATTTTGCAACACTGTCAGTTCGTTTTGAAAAACATTACTCTCTGTAATAGAGGGTAATAAATGACGTTGAGCCAATGGGGAATACTCCATTCAAACAATCGAAAATGAGATTGAATCTTCAATAATAAACAAAACAAACAAAAAACAGCCGAGGCACGGGCGAATGAATGGAGCTTTGTTAAAAACAAAAAAACAAAATTCCAATAACAACCTCACAGGCAACTGTGTTGGTGTTCTTTTCAACTCACAGAATTCGAAGAATTCTTAGTTGATACGTGCTGACATGTTGCAAAATATTTTGATTTTGGTGTTTTTTTGGAAAAGCCGAAAAGTGAGTGTGATTCTCATTCATATGAGAATACTAGACACTTAAAGAGTTCGGTTTTTCGCTAAAAAGGCATCATTTCAAAAACTGTTGTAGCCAATTGATAATTCCCTTCGCCGGGATGAAATCATGATATTGGTAGCGATCAGTAAAATTTTGCAACACTGTCAGTAAGATCAGTAAAATTTTGCAACACTGTCAGTTCGTTTTGAAAAACATTACTCTCTGTAATAGAGGGTAATAAATATATGATTTTTTTTTAATTTTTGAACAATTTTTGAATTAAAAAAATGAAAATTTATTTAAAAAAATAATTTTTTAGCTAGCAGACCCCACGGGGTCCGTGTTGCAGGCCCGTCGTAATGTGTTTCAATGACAACTTTTTATGGACTATATGCTTGACAATTCGAACAAGTAAAAAAGTATCAGTCGGCTTTGCCGACAGAGATATACCCTCAGCCTGTGTATATTGAAACAATTTTTTTCCAAAAAACGCATGTATTTAGGGAGTTTTAAAAATTTTGGGCGTTTGAACTGACAAAAATGTTGATTAGGATTTAATATCAAAAGTTTTGCGGAGGAGATACTAAAAAGAATGGATCTCCAGCCACTACATATGGTACCATAGGGGTTTTTTAGAACTTCAGGGATGTTTGCTCAAGAAGTATGAACTTGCCCCTGAAACAACTTTTACCATCGCAATTGAGGCAGCAATGCAAGATGCTTCAACAAAAATCAAAGTGATTCGAAAGCAGGTCTTAAAGTGAACATGTATCCGAAATTTTGAGTGGGAGGTACCGGATGGAGTGGACAAATATAGTCCATATTTGAACCTGATATATATCTGGTAGATATATTAGGATGTGTAAAGTATGGACCAATTCGGCCACTCTCTTCAAGAGTTATCGTACGCACAATTTTTCCGAACATTTTTGAACTTTTGTGGGGGAGGTACCTGAAGGAGTGGACCGATATGGCTTATCTTCGAACTTATACTATGTTTGGACAAAATATTACTAAGGCCAAACTTTGGACCGAATCGGCAGACCTGTTCGAGAGTTATTTTGCCCTCCAACCTCCTCACACGGTGTCATAGGGGTTTTTTGCAACTTTCAGGCTATTTTCTCAGGAAGTGTGGACTTGCCCCTGATGAAACTTATACCGTCGTATGGAGGGCAGTGAATACAAGTTGCTAAAGCAAAAATCAAAGCGATTTGAGAGATGTTCCTAAACTGAACTTTTCCAAAATTTTGTGTGGGAGGTACCCGACGGAGTGGACCGATTGAGTCCATATTAAAACCTGATCTAAGTCTGGTACACGCTCCACGATGGGTAAAGTGTGGACCAAATCGGTTACACCCTTCAAGAGTTATCGTGCGTACAAATTTTCCGAACATTTTCGAACTTTTGTGGGGGAGGTACCGGAAGGAGTGGACCGATATAGCTCATCTTCGAACTTAAACTAAGTTTGGACAAAATATTACGAAAGCCAAAATAGTATAAGTTCATCCCTTCGAGAGTTATCGTGCGCTCCAGCCAGCCAGACAGACAGACAGACGGACGGACATTGCTCAATCGACTCCAAATTGTCTGAAACACATTTCGTCCAAACATACTTGGGGTCTAAAACCATTATTTCGATAAGGCACATTTTGCCCGTATGAAAGTGTATATACCCTTCATAGCCTAAAGGCTGAGGGTATAAAAATAAAGGTATTTTCTATATCACTTCTTCGGTCCATTGTCAAACCAGGAGGATTTTAAATTTACAAACAAATGTTGTCTGTAACCTTTCATTTTTATTACAGACTTTGTCGGATTTTTTCACTCATTGATACTGTTTAAGATTTATTGTCGTCCATGTTCGCTGTCTTTATCCTAAAGCGATATAATTATAAAAGTAAAAAAATGTTTAAGTTGAATTCTCCCGCTTATTGAGACTTAACATATTTAAAAAGGCGTGGTCGGGCATTTATGCCGCAAAGAAGCACATAAATTAGATTAATCCGTAAATGTTTAAACCGAAACATGCATATTTTTTGCAAATATAACGTTTTTATAAATATAGCATAGCGAAGGAGTCCCGCCCTCTCTGGAATTCAATAAAATATGTAGCCTGTTTCCGGGGGTAATCTCTGTACATTCCCTGACAATTTCAGGAAAATCGGTTCAGTAGTTTTGTAGATGTAACATATTTTAAACAGTGGGCGTGGTCAAGTCTTTGGGTTCTAAAAAAGTAGGTAAGCTCGGATACACAACCACAGTTGTGTCCCAAGTTATTTTAAAACCGATACATTCGTAATTATTGTAAATATATAATTTTTAAAAATTAGGGTATTGTTGCCTATTTTAACCGGGGGCAAGACCTGTATATTTCCTGACAATTTCCGGAAAATCGGTTAAGTAGTTTTTGTAGAAAATATTAAAATAGAAAATTTGAAAAAGTGGGCTTGCTCAAATGTTCTTTGCATAAAAACCTAAGTTGGGTTATAGCGCATTTCACAAAAAGAATTATCCAAAATTTGAGGCGTTATCTCGATTAGAACTATTTTTGACACTTCTTTCCATACAAGTGGGACCACTGTGCACTCCTTCGGGTACCTCCCACTAGAGTTGTGTAGTTCAGGAATGAACTACTTCCAAAGAACTATTCCGGTCAAGGAACTATTGGAACTATATCCGGCTCTTGCATTCATATAGTTCCAACCGTTCATATAGTTATACCTTTCATTTGTATAATTTATTTTCTTAATTTTATTCCACACTTACTTCCATCTTTCACGTTCGGTTTCTTCACCGCTCAGAGGCGGCCACATTCTTAAATATACGTAAAACTTTTCCTCGTTACATTGCTGCAATTTACTTATTTTTATGTCAATTCATCCACCAAAAGAGAAAAACAAAAAGAAAGAGAAATATTCGTTCAACTACATCACTCTCGGAACTATTTGCAACGAAGGAAATAAAAAGAACGACGAAAGAGAAAGAATCATTGAACTATATCATTCTCGGAACTATTTGGAATGAAGAAAATATAAAGAACGATTAAAGTGAAAGATTCATTGCACTATATCACTTGCGGAACTATTTGGAACTATGGAACTATATTAAGGAACTAGTTCCTTTTGGGAAAAGGAACTAGAAAGATCGATCCGCTACAGAAACTAGATTGCTAAAAACAACCTCCCACACAAAATTTCGGAAAAGTTCAGTTTATGACCTGTTCACGAATCGCTTTGATTTTTGTTGAAGCAACGTGTATTCACTGCCCCCTATGACACCCTGTGTAGTGGTTGGAGCGCACGATAACATTCGAACGGATCAACCGATTTCGTAATATTTTGTGCAAATTTAGTTAAGGTTCGAAGTGGGTTATATCGGTCCACTCCTTCAGGTACCTCCCCTGAAGGGAAAAATTATGCGCACGATAACTCTTGATGGGAGTGACTGATTTGGTCTATACTTTACACATCCTAATATATCTACCAGATATAGATCAGGTTCCAATATGGACTATATTTGTCCACTCCTTCGGGTACTTCCCACACAAAATTTTGGATGTATTCACTTTAAGACCTGTTCTCGAATCACTTTGATTTTTGTTGAAGCAACTTGCGTTCGCTGCCTTCATTACGGCAGAAAAAGTTTTTCAGGAGCAAGTCCACACTTCTTGATAAAACAGCCCGAAACAGCTGGAGAGCTCAAACCGAATACTCCGTTCGTCCATACTTTGGATATTCAAATATTTCATCGAATACTAGATGCAATTCGAAGATGCTGCTTATAGGTCCACTCCTTCCGGTACCTCCATCACAAAAGTTCGATAATATATCGCTAAAATGGTACGCGCGACTTCTCATAGACATAGCAGACGATTTGATCCAAACTTTGGATCTCTAAATATTGTCGAAATTTAATTTATGTTCAAATTTGGGCCCTATCTGTCCAATCCATCACTTTTGTGTGGTTCGAGGATCTTTTGGACATTTTACCGAAGGTTTTCCTAGTGGCCTGGTTTACAGCGATATTATGTGTTTCGTAGGCTAGTATGATAAAAAGCCCTATCTATCGATATCCCCGCCCAAAATTTTGAAAAATTTTCAATCCGCACAGGCTGAGGGTATATTTCTGTCGGCAAAGCCGACTGATACTTTTTTACTTGTTTTGTTTTACTTTTTAAGTTCAAGAGCAAAAAGGACATGGAAGAAACTGAGCTAGAAGGACAGCATATTTGACAGAAAGGTTCCTCATTCCATTGAACTGAAAACATGTCATATAAAAACAAGTAAAAAAGTATCAGTCGGCTTTGCCGACAGAGATATACCCTCAGCATGGGCAAATTGAAACACTTTTTTCACAAAAAAACTTATGTATTTAGGGGGTTTCAAAATTTTGGTCGTATGAACCGACAAAAATGTTGATTAGGATTAAAGTTCAAAAATTTTGCTGAAAAGGTGCTTAAAGGAATGGACCGTCATAGACCATGGGGGTGCCATAGGGGGTTTTTACACCCTTCGGGCTGTTTTCTCAAGAAGTATGGACTTGCCCCTGAAATAACTTTTACCATCGTAATTGAGGCAGCTAATGTAAGTTGCTTCAACAAAAATCAAAGTGATTCAATAGCAGGTCTTAAAGTGAACTTATCCAAAATTTTGTGTGGGAGGTACTTGATGGAGTGGACAAATATAGTCCATATTCGAACCTGATCTATATCTGGTAGATATTATGAGAATGTGTAAAGTATGGACAAAATCGGTCACTCCCATCAAGAGTTATCGTGCGCACAATTTTTCCGAATATTTTTGAACTTTTGTGGGGTAGGTATCTGAAGGAGTGGACCGATATGGCTTATCTACGAACTTAAACTAAGTTTGGAAACAATATTACGAAGGCCAAATTTTGGCCGGAATCGGCATTTCTGTTCGAGAATTATATTGCGCTTCCACCCATAAACATGGTGTCATAGGGTTTGTTTTTCAACTTTCAGGCTATTTTCCAGGAAGTATGGACTTGCCCCTGAGGAAACTTGTACCTTCGTATAGGGGACAGTGAATACAAGATGTTACAACAAAAACCAAGGCGATTCGTGAGCAGGTCCTAAACTGAACTTTTCCGAAATTTTGTGTGGGAGGTACTCGAAGGAGTTTACCGATTGAGTCCATATTGGAACCTCATCTAAGTCTGGTAGAAATTTCATAATGTGCAAAGTAATGACCAAATCGGTAATTTCCTTCAAGAGTTATCGTACGCACAAATTTTACTAACATTTTCGAACTTTTGTGGGGGAGGTACCGGAAGGAGTGGACCGATATAATCCATCTTTGATCTTGAACTAAGTTTGGACAAAATATTACAAAAGCCAAATTTTGGACCGAATCGGCAGATCCGTTCGAGGGTTATCTTGCGCTCCAACCATTACACACGGTGTCATAGGGCTTTTTATAACTTTCAGGCTATTTCCTCAGGAAGTATGGACTTGCCCCTAATGAAACTTACAGCGTCGTATAGAGGACAGCGAATACAACTTGCGTAAACAAAAATCAAAGCGATTCGAGACCAGGTCCTAAACTGAACTTTTCCGAAATTTTGTGTGGGAGGTACCCAAAGGAGTGGACCGATTGAGTCCATATTGAAACCTCATCTAAGTTTGGTAGAAATTACACGATGTGCAAAGTATGGACCAAATCGGTTATTCCCTACAAGAGTTATCGTGCGCACAAGTTTTGCGACAATTTTTGAACATTTGTGGGGGAGGTACCTGAAGGAGTGGACCTATATGGCCCATCTTCGAACTTAAATCGAATCTGGACAAAATAATTCGATACCCAAAATTTGAACCGAATCGATTGATCCGTTCGAGAGTTATCGTGCGCACCAGCCAGCCAGACAGACAGACGGACAGACAGACAGACGGACGGACATTGCTAGATCTACTCAAAATTGGCTGAAACGGATATCGTACAAACATACTTGGGGTCTAAAACCATTATTTCGATGAGGCACATTTTTGGTCGTATCAAAGTGTAAATACCCTCTTTAGCCTAAAGGCTGAGGGTATAATGATGAAACAATATCTCCAAACAGAGATATAAAGCTATTTTCTCAATGATTGATGGGGGTCAATCAAAAAAAAACATTATGTCATGACTCAGAAATTTCAGCTATGGGATCCTTTGGGGTTCCCAATTAGGGCTTTCATTCCCAAAAGGAATTTTCCTCCCCCAGACCTTAAATTCCATTTTGTGTCACAGGGTATTCCATAAGATTTCCCATAGAGACCACAATGTCTTTAATAGAAGACTATGATGACTTCTCATAAAAAACAAGATGAGAATACCAATAGACCTTTGTGAGAAGACCAGTAAGACTTCTGACGAAAGAGGATAAAGGTCCAATCTTAATACGAATGATAGAATTTTACTTTTGTTAGCAAAAATGTAACGAATCAATTGGATCAACAAAACAGGTCTGAATAGACTACACTTCAGAGGATAGTAAATATCCTGTGAACTGTCCTTTAACTTAATATAATATATAATTTGCATATATATGTTCTTATACCTTTCTTTTAAAATAAATAATGATAATGAATTTCAAAAACTGAAAAGCCAATTGATAATTCCCTTCGCCGGGATGAAATCATGATATTGGTAGCGATCAGTAAATGTTGCAAGCTGCCAGTGCGTTTTGTAAACATTTTAAGCCAATGGGGGAAACTCCAGACTTAAACAATCATATGATTGAATCTTCAACTAAAACAAAACAAACATAAATAATGATTTTTAAAAAAATGTTCTTGTTCAAAATTTAATGTGATATTTCTATAACGTGGAAAAATGTTGCCCGGAGTCGAGTTTTTTTTCGACTCAGACTCCGACTCCAGCAAAATGGATCGACTCCAACTTGTAGACTCCGACACCGAAACCCTGGTTTACAGCGATATTATGTTTTCCGTGGCCAAGTCGAGTCCAAGGTCCGTAACGGAATATGTCGGTCCATTCCTTCAAGTACCTCCTCCGCAATACTTTTGAACTTCAATCCTAATCCACAGTTTTGTCAGCAAGTTCAAATGTCTAAAAAGGGCCACCAAATTCTGAAAAGACCTTCAATACAATCGAACTCTCCGTATATGAAAGTTTCAATTCACATAGGCTTAGGGTATATCTCTGTCGGCAAAGCCGACATATACTTTTATACTTGTTATGTATTTATAAAGATGTCATTTTTGCACAATATCTCACACTGTAACACTATACACGGTGCTCTTGAATCAAATTTAAATGAAAGTTTACATTTTTAAGAGTTGTTTAGGTTTTCACGATTTCGCTTAGAAACCGCAAGTCCTATCAAAATGAGACTGCAGGATGTTGTAGCTATGAAATTCTCTACAAGATTGACCTTTACGGTATTTTCGTAGGTTTTACCATTTTTGAGATATTGAAGTTCAAATTGGGACAATGCACTGACTGTATCGCCCCCTTATAAAACAATGTCATGAAGAATGCGGCTGAACTAACTTTTAATGAAAACCGCTTACACAGGGGAAGTTTTTGTGAATTCTGAAACAGCAATGTTCATAGATGAGAAAAATCCACAAACAAGAAAAAAATCGCTGTAGGGATTTTTAAATAAATCGCGGTCAAAATTCACATTTTTAGGAGTTTTTTTAGGTATTCACGATTTTGCTTGGAAACCGAAAGTCCAATCGAAATGGCGCTAAAGAAAATGTTGTAGCTGTGAAAATTCTCTACAGGATTGACGTTTATGATTTGTTCTCAGGCTGTACCATTTTGGAGATAAAGAAGCTCAGTTTACATTTTTAGGTTTTTTTTTGTTAGGGTTTCGCGATTTTGCTTGAATACGGCAAGTCTTATCGGCATAGGACCTGAGAAAATCTTAAAGCTGTGAAAATTCTCTACAAGACTGGCTTATGTAATTTTTCCTAGGTTGTACAATTTTTTTAGATATATAAGTTTATGTTGGAAATTGCAGTCATGACATTGTTTTATAAGGAGACGATACAGAATTGAATTGAATTTGAATTGTCCCAATTTCAACTTATATATCTCAAAAATTGTAAAACCTACGAAAATATTATTAAGGTCAATCTTTTAGAGAATTTTGATAGCTACAACATTTGTTTTATTCCCATTTTGATAGGACTTGCGGTTTCCAAGCAAAATCGCAAAAACCTTAACAACCCCTAAATGTCAACTTGAATCGCGATTTATTTAAAAAGCGCTCCGGCAATTTTTTTGTTTTTTGATTTTTCTCATCTATGAACATTGTAGTTTCAGAATCCGCAAAAACTTCCCAGGTGTAAGCACCTTTCATTTAAATTTGATTCAAGAGCACCGTGTATACCTACCTATTCGTTCTTTAGAAAGTACGTACATCAAAATATTTGCATTGATTAAGCAATTTTCCCAAATAAGTGTCTTATTAATCTCCAAACATGCGATGGCACGTGTGTTGTTGCTGCTGCGGGTAATAATGAAGAAAATGGCATGCTGTGAAAAAACAAAACGAAAACAAACAAAACGTTTTAAGTTCGGTTTGTAACGTGTATTTTTTATGTATGTATGTACGTATAGCACGTGCCAATGATCTGTATTTTTTTTGTTTTAAATTTTTTTTTTCACTTGTGCCATGTGGGATGGGATATTGGCCTCAGCCAAGTTCATATTGTTGTAGCCAAAATGGAGATGTAGAAAGTAAAGATAAAAAGATTAGAGAAATTTTCAAAATAAAACAAAAACGCACACTTTCAAACATATTCTTCGACTATGATTGGAAGCTTTACAACAAATATGTTTGCCTCATCATCTCTTCTCATGTGGTTTGTTTGCATTGTTGTTATTGTTTTTTATTATTTTTCTTATCTAAATGGCTTCAGTTCAAATTGTTACACATTTTGTTTGATATATGGGAAGGGGGAGGAGAATTAAGCGATTTGGAAGGAGTGATTAAAAATTAAGTATTTATATTATTTAGAAAGTAAAATTTATTTATTTTGTGTGTGTGGAGTCATTAGATGTACGTGTATCAGAGCAAAAAATACCGCGGGAAGCTGTTTTGTTTTTATTGGTCAATAAATACAAATTGTTTATGTTTTAAAGAAAATTTTAATTTCAAATTCCATACGTTGTGATCAACCATTTATTCGAAGATAATGTGTAATTATGTTACATTATTAAGCACTAATTTTAAAAACAATTACCATTGATTATGTATTACCTTTTAATAAGAAATGACTTTTAATTTTAAATTCAAATGCTATTTCGATATTTATTATCTTTTAAGTTTATTTCGAGCAACGGAAATACGTGCATAAGGTATTATAAATTGAGCGTGATCTAAAATTTTGTAAAATATACATATAACAAATATTGGAACAAAATATACAGCTAGACAATGAAATGTTGGCAAAACAAAACAAGTAAGCTCAGGCTATAGTAGGACGGGGCCGACCATGTGATACCCACTACCCTTGAGAATTAGCTTTCAGCAAATCAAAATTCCTTTTTGGAACAAATAAACTTATTGTAAGAAATATGTTTGCGGATTGTGCCACCTTATCACATCAATCTTAAAAAATAATTGTTCCACAAACATTCCAGAAGGGACGGGAGTGCGCACCGATTTATATTAGCCCAATGATATGGGATCTATTGTTTATCGCCGAGTCCGAACGGCGTGTCCTAAGACACCACCTGTAGAGAAGTTTTACATGGCTAATGTACTCATTAAATGTAGGCAACATTACTGAGGGGTATATTGCTACCGTTGAAAATTTGATGTGTAGAAAATCCAGGTCAGGCCACATTTACTTATATCGAGCGACATGCCCTTGTTATAACAATGAGTAGACATCGGATTTTGCATATTTATACCCTCAGCATTTATGCTGACGAGGGTATATACACTTTCATACGGGCAAAATGTGCCTCATCGAAATAATATTTTTAGACCCCAAGTATGTTTGGACGAAATGTGTTTCAGACAATTTGGAGTCGATTTAGCAATGTCTGTCCATCTGTCTGGCTGCTGCGCACGATAACTCTGGAACGGATGAACCGATTTGGTACAAAATTTTTCTTTCGCAATATGTTGTTCAAACTTAGTTTAAGTTCGAAGATGGGTTATAGCGGTCCACTCCTTCCGGTAACTCCCCCACAAAAGTTCGGAAATGTTCGGAAAATTTGTGCGAACGATAACTCTTGAAGGAAGTAACTAATTTGGTCCATACTTTGCACATCGTGAAATTTCTACCACACTTAGATGAGGTTGCAATATGGACTCAATTGGTCCATTTTTTCGGGTACATCCCACACAAAATTTCTGAAAAGTTGAGTATAAGACCTGTCCACGAATCGCTTTGATTTTTGTTGTAGCAACTTGCATTCACTGCCCCCCATATAACGGTATAAGCTTCATCAGGGGCAAGTCCATACTTCCTGAGAAAATAGCCTGAAAGGTAGAAAAACCCCTATGACACCGTGTGTAGTGGTTGGAGTGCAAGATAACTCTCGAATGGTCCACAATTTGGTCTTTGTAATATTTTGTTGTAACTTAGTTTAAGTTCGAAGATAAGCCATTTCGGTCCACTCCTTCAGGTACCTCCCCCACAAAAGTTCAAAAATGTTCGGAAAAATTGTGCACACGATAACTCTTGATGGGAGTGACCGATTTGGTCCGTACTTTACACATCCTACTATATATCTATAAGATATAGATGAGGTTCGAATATGGACTATATTTATCCACTCCTTAGGGTACCTCCCACACAACATTTTGGATAAATTCACTTTAAGACCTGCTCTCGAATCACTTTGATTTTTGTTGAAGCAACTTGCATTCGCTGCCTTAATTATAACAGTAAACGTTTTTTCAGGGGCAAGTCCATACTTCTTGAGAAAACAGCCCGAAAGTTGTAAAAAACCCCTATGGCACCATACTAAGTGGCTGGAGGGCTCGAACTGAATATATTGCCGAATATAGCTATATTTTGTTGTTCGCAGGCTAGTGTGATAAAAAAGCCCTATTTATCGATATCCCCGCAAATTTTTGAGCTTTCCATACTTTTGTCGGTGCATACGGCCAAAATTTTGAAAACCCCCCTATATACATAAATTTTTGTTGTTTTTGGGAAAAAAGTATTTCAGTCCACACAGGCTGAGGGTATATCTCTGTCGGCAAAGCCGACTGATACTTTTGTAGTTGTTTTTATTAATAAAGATACAAAAATTCTGATTGGACCAAAATTCGTTTCCAAGAAAACTGAATGCAATGACAAACTTATATTTTTTTATTTGTTAGCATATCTACATATTTTGCATATGCAAAAAATATGCAACATATTCAACACATTAAGTCAAAGAAAATATTGAATTTTACATTAAATCTTTCATATTTTATTAAATATTATATTTTTGCACTGTTCAATAATAAACAAGTAAAAAAGTTTTAAGTTCGACCTGTTCGAACTTTTTATACCTTCCACCATTATATACACAAAAAAAGTAAAAATGGAATAATTAGTTTCCCTTCCCTCCCTTTATATGGGGGCTATACAAAAAGGTGGACGTGGAATTTTTGATAAAATGTTTTTTGACCTACAGATACCCTAAATGCCAAATTGTATCTAATCCGGTCTGAAAATGTAGCGAAAACACCGCATTAAACCAAATTATATATTGATTTTTCAAAATAGTCTGGCTTAATCCCTTTTGTTGTTTTAATATTTAAAACAACAAAAGGGATTAAGCCAGACTATTTTGAAAAATCAAAATTGTAACAGCTATCCCAATTAAATAAACGCCACCAATGTTCCAAATTATATATTTTTGAAATAAACTTCAACAATAAGTTTTCGTCTTTTGTTGTTGCTGTAATATGCATGCAATGAACCCAATCTTTATAATTTTGGTCTCACATTTGTCTATGCGTTGTCTAGATTCTGTACGTATTTTTAATTTATTTTTTAGAGATTTTTATGGACTCTGAATTAGAATAAATAAAATTTACCCCAAGATTTCTTCACTATTTTTTATTTTCCGCGAAAATAAAAATAAATTTTGCAAATATTTTAGCATCTACGGATAGATATCAAATTCTGTTAACGATTTATGTATACATTTTTTTATTACAACCCAAAGGGAACTTTTAAATATTTTTTCTTTATAAGGAAACAAAACCCCCTATAACTTTTGGGTGCAGCATCCAATTTTGTTAACGCGAACATATTTGAAACCACAATTTTTTTCTTAACGTAAGTACCAAAAATCGCGGGTGTACTCGCAAAAAAAAAAATAATTTTTTTTCGATGGTATTGAAAAGGAAATCTATGTGAATTTAAACTCTCATCTACGGACAAATCGAATGTATTTAGGGTTATTCAGAATTTTTTGACCTTTTTTGCACATTTGTGCTTGCCGACAAAAATGTGGATTAGGACTAAACTTCAAAAGTGTTGCGGAGTAGGCACTTAAAGAAATGGACCGACCTGGTCCATTATAGCAGTGGAGTCATATCTTTTCGATAGAGAACGGGCCCACTAGTCATTTCAGTTGGGATTCGTATAAATTTGGATCATGGACTTGTCCACGGAAAACACAATATCGCTGTAAACAGAACCACAACGAACAGCGTCGGTATACATTCCCAAGGATCTTCGAACAGACCTTTAACTGCACTTGAAAAAAAATGTTAAACCATTATAGAAGTTAAACTAAATTTGGAGAAAATATTAAGAGATCTAAAGTTTTGACCAAATCTGTTGCCCTGTTCAACATATCGTCGGTGTCGTGCTTAAGTGTTCCATACGCCATTTGCCTGATTCGAGAAAAACTCAAGATAATGTTTAAGGTCATACAGGATGAAATAACCCAATACTTTAAGAGCTCAGTTCTACTTAACTAAACTCATAGAATATATCAGTAGTTTATTTTAGTCAGATATCTGTGATAGTCTAGAAGTTATAACCAATTTTTATAATTGCAAAAAGTTGCTGAATTGTTCCATGGAATCTTTTTTTCATGTTTTTGGCAGTTTGTGTCACATGGAACACGTTTTGTCACATTTCAACCAAAACACTTTTTAGTAATCGTGTTCCACCTCCCTTATATAAAGTGCTACTGTGGAGTTTAAAAATCAGGACTTTAAATGAAACATTTATTTTTCTCATATAAATACAATAAGGACCATTATTATATGTTTCCTTAACATTTATTTAAGGAATTCCCTCCACTTATCACTATTTTTTGTGGAAAAAATTTCGATCGGACAAAACGGATTGATATTTTGCATTTCTAAGGTAACATAAAACATTTAAACACGTTTTTCTTATAATACCATTTTTGTAGTCGGTGTCCACACTAGCTGGAATAGACGCTTTATTGTATATTTTTGTGGACTTACATCAAATTTTTTTGTCTTTAAACTAGGGATTTCTTGTTTAAACGATTGATAAATTGTTGTTTTCATATAACAATACAATATTCGAAAATATTTGGATTTAGAAACTATTATTCTTCAGTTTTTAAACCATGGCCTTTAAAACAATTTGTCCCATATTCGTAACTTGGTAAATGGGCAATATTTTGTTCCAAACGCCATCATTTTTGATGAGGAACAATTCGTTTGTGTCTATTTTGGTCCATACGCCAAACGACATGGATATGGAACTAAAAAGTTTTGTTCCATACGACAGGCTTTATGAATATGGAACAAAACGACAAGATTTTTTGGGTCATACTGGCATCTAAATATCTCAGAAACTATAAGAGATAGAGAAAAACCGACCTAAAAATCTCAAAATGTCAAAAATGGCCTATAGAACACTTAAGCATGACTCCGACGATATATCGTGCGTACCATATTAGTGACATTTTTTAGATATTGGGGGAAGTATGGGAAGTTGTGGAGCGGCATTGCCCATCTTCCAACAGAAACAACGTTTGGACAAAATATGACGAAGGTCAGATTTTGGACCAAATCCGTTGATCAGTTCGAGAGTTATCGTGCTCTACAGCCACTACTTATGGTGCCACAGGGGTTTTTTACACCTTTCAGGCAGTTTTCATAAGAAGTATGGACTTGCCCCTGAAAAAGCTTTTAGCGTCGTAATTGAGGCAGCGAATGAAAGTTTCTTCAATAAAAATCAAAGTGATTCTAGAGCAGGTCTTAAAGTGAACTTATCTAAAATTTTGTGTGGGAGGTACGTGAAAGAGTGAACAAATATAGTTCATATTCGCACGTGATCTATATCTGTAGTGCGATTCTCAAACATATTTTTTGAGTTACCGACAAAAATCGGTAACATTAAAATGCTTATAATTTCGGAAATTAACTATATTTTTCGGTAAGTTGGCGACGAATAAAAAGTAGTCGTAAAGTTCTACCGATAGCAAGAGTGTTGTCAAATTTGGTTTGAACTTTTCATTCATAATTTTGAGTTTTAATTTTAACGATTTTTGTCGGTAATTCAAAAAATGAGTTAGAGAATCCCACTACTGGTAGATATATTAGGATGGATGGACCAAATCGGTCACTCCCTTCAAAGGTTATCGGGCGCACAATTTTTCCGAACATTTTTGAACTTTTGTGGGGAGGTATCTGAAGGAGTGGACCGATATGGCTTATCTTCGAACTTAAGCTAAGTTGGGACAAAATATTACGAAGGCCAAATTTTTGATCGAATCTTCAGATCCGTTCCGACAGTTGTTTTACGCTCCAACAACTACACACGGTGTCATAGGGATTTTTTGTGCAACTTTCAGGCTATTTTGTCAGAAAGTATTTACTTGCCCCTGATGGAACTTATACCGTCGTATAGGGGGCAGTTAATACAAGTTGTTACAACAAAAATCAAAGCGATTAGAAAGCAGGTCCTAAACTGAAATTTTCCGAAATTTGTTGTGGGAGGTACCCGAAGGAGTGGACCGATATGACCCATCTTCGAACTTAAACTAAGTTTAGGCAAAATATTACGATACAAAAATTTGGTTCGAATCGGTTGATCCGTTCGAGAGTTACCGTGCACACCAGCCAGCCAGAGAGACAGACAGACGGACATTGCTAAATCAACTCCAAATTGTCTGAAACTGATTTCGTCCAAACATACTTGGGGTCTAAAACCATTATTTCGATGAGGCACATTTTGACCGCATGAACGTGTATATACCCTCGTTAGCATAAATGCTGAGGGTATAAAAAACTTCATCGTGAACACTGGAACAAATATTTATTTCAAATGCAATGATATTTCGTTCGAACTAGTTAATTCCAATTATTGCGTATGTCGTTAAGTACAGTCAACCCTCTAGTTTAATACTGTACTAAGGTTTCACAGTTTCTTTGAAGTCAATTTTTTTATTTTCTGCACGCTAGATCGGTATTTTTTCCCACTGTGTGCCTGTTCTTTTATGTCAGTTTTACCATTGCTGAAACCTGCTTTCAATTGAACATAATTGCCCATCATATCCTGCACAAAGAAGTTCTTCATGTTTGCTGATTTATTCGACCCATGGTACTAATTAGAGATGGTTTTTACCGGGTATTTACCCGGTAAATACCCACACGGTGGGTAAATACCGGGTAAATACCCATTTGTGGGTATTTATTTGGGTATTTACTATATTGAATGGCAAATACAACATTTTACACCCTATTCCTGGGTTTAGGTTGTAAATTCGTTTCAAATGGATAGTTTTACAATACTTTAGACTAGTGGGTAAATACTTGGGTAAATACCCGAGTATTTACCCTAGTGTTGGGTAAAAACTCATTAACTGCCGAACCAATTGACGTAGGCTGACAAAATTTGGCTTACGTCTTTCTTATGTCAACAGAACTTCTGGTACTGAACATGGGGTCTCTGGGTCCATGTTTTGATATAGCCCCCATATAGCCGTACCTCCCGATTTAAGGTATTTTTCATCTATTAGCCACATTTTACAACCAAATTGGCTGTAATTTGGCACAGTGAGTCTTCAAGGAGCAGCAAACATCCTTGCAGAAATTTGTCAATATAGGTCCACGTTTTCTAATAGCCCCCATATAAGGGTACCCCGATTTCGAGTATTTACCCAAATTTTGGGTAAAAACTCCTTAACTGCCGAACCACTTGACGTAGGCTGACGAAATTTAGCTTAAATCTTACTTTTGTCAAGAGAATATCTAGCATTGAAAATGGGGTCTCTGGGTCCATGTTTTGATATAGCCCCCATATAGCCGTACCTCCCGATTTAAGGTATTTTTTACCTATTAGCCTCATTGTACAATCATATTGGCTGAAATTTGGCATAGTGAGATCTCAATATGTAGAAAATACCCTTGCAAAAACTTGTCAACATAGGTCCACGTTTTCTAATAGCCCCCATATAAGGGTACCCCGATTTCGAGTATTTACCCAAATTTTGGGTAAAAACTCTTTAACTGCCGAACCACTTGACGTAGGCTGACAAAACTTGGCATAAATCTTACTTATGTCAAAAGAACTTCTGGTACTGAACATGGGGTCTCTGGGTCCATGTTTTGATATAGCCCCCATATAGCTGTACCTCCCGATTTAAGGTATTTTTCATCTATTAGCGACATTTTACAACCAAATTGGCTGTAATTTGGCTCAGTGAGTCCTCAAAGAGTATAATATATCCTTGCACATATTTGTCAACGTAGGTCCACGTTTTCCTGTAGCCCCCATATAAGGGTACCCCGATTTCGAGTATTTACCCAAAATTGGGTAAAAACTCATTAACTGTCGAACCAGTTGACGTTGGCTGACAAAATTTGGCTCAAAACTTTCTTATATCAATAGTAATAAGGGTATTGAAAATGGAGCCCCTGGGTCCATGTTTTGATATAGGCCCCATATAGCCGTACCTCCCGATTTAACTATTAGCCACATTTTACAATCATACTGACTGTAATTTGGTACAGTGGGTTCCCAATATGTATAAAATATCCTTGCAAAAAATTGTCGACGTAGGTCCACGTTTTCTTGTGGCCCCAATATGGGTTTCTGAAATCGGGAGGTACGGCTATATCAAAAAGTGGACCCAGGGACTCCATTTTCAATACTTTTAATACTATTGATATAAGAAAGTTTCTAGCCAAATTTTATGAGCCTATGCCAATGGTTCGGCAGATAAAGAGTTTTTACCCAATATTTGGGTAAATACTTGAAATCGGGGTACCCATATAAAGCGTAGACCTACGTTGACAAATATTAGCAAGGATATTAAATGCTCATTGAGGACTCACTGTGTCAAAGTACAGCCAATTTGGTTGTAAAATGTGGCTAATAGATCAAAAATACCTTAAATCGGGAGGTACGGCTATATGGGGGCTATATTAAAACATGGACCTAGAGACCCCATTTTCAATACTAAATATTCTCTTGATATAAGTAAGATTTGAGCCAAATTTCGTCAGCGTACGTCAAGTGGTTCGGCAGTTAAAGAGTTTTTACCCAAAATTTGGGTAAATACTCGAAATCTGGGTACACTTATATGGGGGCTATTAGAAAACGTGGACCTATATTGACAAATTTTTGCAAGGATATTTTCTACTCCTTGAGGACTCACTGTGCTAATTTACAGCCAATTTGGTTGTAAAATGTGGCTATTAGATGAAAAATACCTTAAATCGGGAGGTACGGCTATATGGGGGCTATATTAAAACATGGACCTAGAGACCCCATGTTCAGTACCAGAAGTTCTTTTGACATAAGAACGATTTATGCCAAGTTTTGTCAGCCTACGTCAAGTGGTTCGGCAGTTAAAGAGTTTTTACCCAAAATTTGGGTAAATACTCGAAATCGGGGTACACTTATATGGGGGCTATTAGAAAACGTGGACCTATGTTGACAAGTTTTTGCAAGGGTATTTGCTACATATTGAGAACTCACTATGCCAAATATCAGCCACTATGATTGTACAATGAGGCAAATAGACAAAAATAACTTAAATCGGGAGGTACGGTTATATGGGGGCTATATCAAAACATGGACCCAGAGACCCCATTTTCAATGCTAGATATTCTCTTGACATAAGTAAGATTTGAGCCAAATTTTGTCAGCCTACGTCAAGTGGTTCGGCAGTTAATGAGTTTTTACCCAACACTTGGGTAAATACTCGGGTATTTACCAAAGTATTTACCCACTTGTTTAAAGTATTGTAAAACTATCCATTTTGAATCGATTTTATAGCCTAAACCCAGAAATAGGGTCTAAGATGTTGTATTAGCGATTCAATATTGTAAATACCCAAATAAATACCCACAAATGGGTATTTACCTGGTATTTACCCAATTTACCCAATTTACCGGGTATTTACCCATTGGGTATTTACCTACTGTCCATCTCTAGTACTAATCGCCCGTGAAAATACGAAGTACGCGATCGGCTTATGGCACTGGCTGGTGCCTTGGTTGTGGGTTGACCATTCTCTTCGAACATTTGCTGCAGTCTATCTACAATGTCTGTATTTAGTTTGTTTTGCCTAACATTCATGTTACACCGCGAAATATTCATCGTAGACCTCTCATGTGGTGTAACATTTTTCATATCTCAATGAGATAAAACGATTTAGCGATGTGTTTCCTCGGTCCATTTACAGTGCAAAGGCATCCTAAATAAAAGAAGGCCACCCAAAGGGGTTTCTTACAGATAGAACATTTCCCAAAGGGGTCATCTATAGACAGGAGATTTACTAATTGGATGTTCTATAGATAGAAGACTTCCTAATAGGGGTCTTCTATGAATAGATTACCTCCCAAAGTAGTATTCTACATAAAGAAGTCGTTTGAAGGGGTCTGGGTAGATAAAAGACATCGCAATGGATTCTTTTATATATAGAAGTCGTAGAATTTTCGCTTCCTAAAGGCTGCTTCCTTAAATATTAGACCTTTAATTGGGGTCTTCTATATATAGAAAATGTCCTAAAGGGGTCCCGATACTGTTCTGTATTTTATTTTTGAGTAGATAGTCGCAACTGACGCCTCGTCGTTTACTTGGAGATAAAAAAAAGTACCAATTCTCATTAATTGGGCGACAGTTTGGTACTAGTACTGCTTAAAACTAGTTCTGGAGTAATTTAATTGCAACAATTGAAATTTCCATTGCTAGCGGGTCTTAAAAAATCTACGTTTTGTGACCGCTTTGCTTGTTACTTGAGTCCACATAGTGTGCTCTATAAACACAACAGGTGTAGCGTCCAACATTGGTCGAGTTTTAGAGCCTTCTCTTGCCTGTGTTATATTTCAATTTATATTACAAATAAAAAACCCAGCCGCTCACTTCGATATAATTTGTTTCGCTATATGTGTTGTTGTTAAATGTTAACTTCAATTTCGATATTTACTTTAGATTTGTTTATTTATATAAAAAGAGAATTAATGATGATTGCTTTTGATTGATAAGGTGGTCAGTTGGTTGGTCGTTTGTTCGACTGGTCGGTTTAAAAACAAATGTATGAAACAATTTTTTATTATTATTTCTTTTTGATTTTATTCAAACCACAGTCATTCATACGCTGCCGCTGATACGTTTCTCTTCTCATTTTTTTGGTTTTGTTTTAGTTTCACTGGCATTTGAATTCTTCTCCACCTCCTCCTTTAACACTCACTTCATGTTGGCGGATTTCGATTTATATTTCATTTGCTCTTTTCTGTGTTGCTGGGGGATTTTTTGTTTTTTAATTTGACCCAAAAAATTTAAACGAAAATGTTTTAATCGTCGCCTGGCGGCATTTTGATGCCAATTCTTGATAGTACTGATGGATTTTTATATTTCAATGATAAAGTTCTTTTTTTAATTTTTTATTCTTCAATTTTTATTTATTTTTAATGCAAACAACAAATACCAGCCGGCAGGCCATACAAAGAAAAACCACAACACAAAAAAAACCAACAACAACCACCACCACAATGTGACGGAAGGATGGTCAGTGAATGGACGGACGTCGGACCTATGGTAGAGCAGCACCGGAATAGGCAGACATACAGACAGATTTTTGTTACTTTCTTGTTTTTGTTGGTGTGGTGAATGAGTCCATTGTTACGATTACGCATTAATGGGAATATGGAAATTTCGATGATAAATGGTTTTCATCAACAATTCTCCGTGGTAGTGGTTAAGGTGATGTATGTCATTGTTGTTGTGGTTTTACTGGGGAAGCAGACACAAATACTTACATACACATACATAAAAAATCAAGTGACAAAAGGTACAACAAATAGATATAATGGGTCAAAAGGAGGTGATAAATGTAATTTGATTTAAAAATCCCTCCATGTGTGGCCGATGTACCCACAAACAACCCTTGTCATAAACCCGATCGACCCTCTTAACAAATAAATAAGAAAACTTTATTAAAATACTTAAAATATTAACACAAATATTAAAAATATATTACGAAATCCACGTTTCACGCTCACTAAAAACATTAAAAAATCTTGTTTTATGCTCACAAAAAACATTAAAAAAATTCACGTTTTATGCTCATAAAAAGCATTGAAAAATTCACGTTTTATGCTCACTAAAACATTAAAATAAAAAAATCCATGTTTTACGGTTTCCAAAAATATTAAAACAATTCTACGCTTTACGGAATCTAAAAATATTAAAAAGATTCACGTTTAACGCTTTCTAAAAATGTTTAAAAAAGCCGTTCAACGGTCTCTAATAATATTTAAAAAATCCACGTTTTACGGCCTCTAAAAATTTTTAAAAAATCCACGTTTTACGGCCTCTAAAAATATTTAAAAAATCCACGTTTTACGGCCTCTAAAAATATTTAAAAAATCCACGTTTTACGGCCTCTAAAAATATTTAAAAAATCCACGTTTTACGGCCTCTAAAAATATTTAAAAAATCCACGTTTTACGGCCTCTAAAAATATTTAAAAAATCCACGTTTTACGGCCTCTAAAAATATTTAAAAAATCCACGTTTTACGGCCTCTAAAAATATTTAAAAAATCCACGTTTTACGGCCTCTAAAAATATTTAAAAAATCCACGTTTTACGGCCTCTAAAAATATTTAAAAAATCCACGTTTTACGGCCTCTAAAAATATTTAAAAAATCCACGTTTTACGGCCTCTAAAAATATTTAAAAAATCCACGTTTTACGGCCTCTAAAAATATTTAAAAAATCCACGTTTTACGGCCTCTAAAAATATTTAAAAAATCCACGTTTTACGGCCTCTAAAAATATTTAAAAAATCCACGTTTTACGGCCTCTAAAAATATTTAAAAAATCCACGTTTTACGGCCTCTAAAAATATTTAAAAAATCCACGTTTTACGGCCTCTAAAAATATTTAAAAAATCCACGTTTTACGGCCTCTAAAAATATTTAAAAAATCCACGTTTTACGGCCTCTAAAAATATTTAAAAAATCCACGTTTTACGGCCTCTAAAAATATTTAAAAAATCCACGTTTTACGGCCTCTAAAAATATTTAAAAAATCCACGTTTTACGGCCTCTAAAAATATTTAAAAAATCCACGTTTTACGGCCTCTAAAAATATTTAAAAAATCCACGATTTACGGCCTCTAAAAATATTTAAAAAATCCACGTTTTACGGCCTCTAAAAATATTTAAAAAATCCACGATTTACGGTCTCTAAAAATATTTTAAAAATCCACGTTTTACGGTCTCTAAAAATATTTAAAAAATCCACGTTTTACGGTCTCTAAAAATATTTAAAAAATCCACGTTTTACGGTCTCTAAAAATATTTAAAAAATCCACGTTTTACGGTCTCTAAAAATATTTAAAAAATCCACGTTTTACGGTCTCTAAAAATATTTAAAAAATCCACGTTTTACGGTCTCTAAAAATATTTAAAAAATCCACGTTTTACGGTCTCTAAAAATATTTAAAAAATCCACGTTTTACGGTCTCTAAAAATATTTAAAAAATCCACGTTTTACGGTCTCTAAAAATATTTAAAAAATCCACGTTTTACGGTCTCTAAAAATATTTAAAAAATCCACGTTTTACGGTCTCTAAAAATATTTAAAAAATCCACGTTTTACGGTCTCTAAAAATATTTAAAAAATCCACGTTTTACGGTCTCTAAAAATATTTAAAAAAATCCACGTTTTACGGTCTCTAAAAATATTTAAAAAATCCACGTTTTACGGTCTCTAAAAATATTTAAAAAATTCACGTTTTACGGTCTCTAAAAATATTTAAAAAATCCACGTTTTACGGTCTCTAAAAATATTTAAAAAATCCACGTTTTACGGTCTCTAAAAATATTTAAAAAATCCACGTTTAAAGGCCTCTAAAATAATTAAAAAATCCACTGTTAAAGGCCTCTAAAAATATTTTAAAAAAAATCCACGTTTAAAGGCCTCTAAAAATATTTAAACAAGTAAAAAAGTATCAGTCGGCTTTGCCGACAGAGATATACCCTCAGCCTGTGTATATTGAAACAATTTTTTCCCAAAAAACGCATGTATTTAGGAATTTTGGGCGTTTGAACTGACAAAAATGTTGATTAGGATTAGAGATCAAAAGTTTTGCGGAGGAGATACTAAAAAGAATGGATCTCTAGACACTACATATGGTACCATAGGGGTTTTTTACAACTTCAGGGATGTTTGCTTAAGAAGTATGGACTTGCCCCTGAAACAACTTTTACCATCGCAATTGAGGCAGCGAATGAAAGTTGCTTCAACAAAAATCAATGTGATTCGAAAGCAGGTCTTAAAGTGAACATGTATCCGACATTTTGTGTGGAGGTACCGGATGGAGTGGACAAATATAGTCCATATTTGAATCTGACCTATATCTGGTAGATATATTAGGATGTGTAAGTTTGGTCCAATTCGGCCACTTTCTTCAAGAGTTAATCGTACGCACAATTGTTCCGAACATTTTTGAACTTTTGTGGGGGAGGTACCTGAAGGAGTGGACCGATATGGCTTATCTTCGAACTTAAACTATGTTTGGACAAAATATTACTAAGGCCAAACTTTGGACCGAATCGGCAGACCTGTTCGAGAGTTATTTTGCCCTCCAACCTCCTCACAAGGTGTCATAGGGGTTTTTTGCAACTTTCAGGCTATTTTCTCAGGAAGTATGGACTTGCCCCTGATGAAACTTATACCGTCGTATGGAGGGCAGTGAATACAAGTTGCTAAAGCAAAAATCAAAGCGATTCGAGAGATGGTCCTAAACTGAACTTTTCCAAATTTTTGTGTGGGAGGTACCCGACGGAGTGGACCGATTAAGTCCATATTAAAATCTGATCTAAGTCTGGTACACGCTCCACGATGGGCAAAGTATGGACCAAATCGGTTACTCCTTTCGAACATTTTCGAACTTTTGTGGGGGAGGTACCGGAAGGAATGGACCGATATAGCTCATCTTCGAACTTAAACTAAGTTTGGGCAAAATATTACGAAAGCCAAAATTTGAACCGAATCGGTTCATTCGTTCGAGAGTTATCGTGCGCTCCAGCCAGCCAGACAGACAGACAGACGGACGGACATTGCTCAATCGACTCCAAATTGTCTGAAACACATTTCGTCCAAACATACTTGGGGTCTAAAACCATTATTTCGATGAGGCACATTTTGCCCGTATGAAAGTGTATATACCCTCGTTAGCATAAATGCTGAGGGTATAAAAATCCACGTTTAAAGGCCTCTAAAAATATTTAAAAAATCCACGTTTAAAGGCCTCTAAAAATATTTAAAAAATCCACGTTTAAAGGCCTCTAAAAATATTTAAAAAATCCACGTTTAAAGGCCTCTAAAAATATTTAAAAAATCCACGTTTAAAGGCCTCTAAAAATATTTAAAAAATCCACGTTTAAAGGCCTCTAAAAATATTTAAAAAATCCACGTTTAAAGGCCTCTAAAAATATTTAAAAAATCCACGTTTAAAGGCCTCTAAAAATATTTAAAAAATCCACGTTTAAAGGCCTCTAAAAATATTTAAAAAATCCACGTTTAAAGGCCTCTAAAAATATTTAAAAAATCCACGTTTAAAGGCCTCTAAAAATATTTAAAAAATCCACGTTTAAAGGCCTCTAAAAATATTTAAAAAATCCACATTTTTAATATTTAAAAATTCCAAGTTTTACGACATATAAAAATAATTAAAAACTCTACGTTTTACGGCCTCTAAAAATATTTAAAAAACATCCACAGCCTCTAAAAACATTAAAAAATCACGCTTTACGGCCTCTAAAAATTAAAAAAAAAATCACGTTTTACGGCCTCTAAAATATTTAGAAAATCCATGTTTTAGGACCTCTAAAGATATTTAAAATATCCACGTTTTACCGCCTCTTAAAATATTTTAAAAACATCCACGTTTTACGGTATCTAAAATTATTTTTTTTTAAATTCAGGTTTCATGGCCACTTAAAATATTTAAAAAGTCACGTAAAACTACGTTTACGCTCACTAAAATATTAAAAATATTCAAAAAAATCCACGTTTAACAGCCTCTAAAAATATTAAAAAACTCCACGTTTTACGGCCTCTAAAATTAATTTTTTTATAAAAAATCTAGGTTTCACGGCCTTTTAAAATATTTAAAAAATCCACGTTTTACGGCCTCTAAAATTATTTAGAAAAATCCACGTTTTACGGTCTCTAAAATTATTTAGAAAAATCCACGTTTTACGGCCTCTAAAATTATTTAGAAAAATCCACGTTTTACGGTCTCTAAAAATATTCAAAAAATCCTCGTTTTACGGCCTCTAAAAATATTTAAAAAAATCCATGTGTTACGGCCTCTTAAAATATTTTAAAACATCCACGTTTCACGTTAATTAAAAAAAAATCCACGGTTTACGGCATTTAAAAATATTTAAAACAAATCCACGTTTTACTGTCTTTAAAATTATTCAAAAAAATTCACGTTTTACGGCCTCTTAAAATATGTTTTGTTTTGTAGCCTCTAAACATATTAAGAGATACACGATTTGTGGCCTCTCCTTGGTATACCCTAAAATTGTGTTAGGCTTATTGAAAACCACATCTTTAATAAACCTATAGTTTATATCAAACTGCCTTCTTAAAATATCTCTGTACTTAGCTAACATTTTTGATTGGGCCCAAAACCGTTGTCACTTGTGATTGTGTTCCACATAAATTTTGCTTTTTTTTTTAATTTGCAAAATCAGCTAAAATACTACGAACAACTATAAACATAACAAATTGTAACAATTTATGAAACTCATGTGATATGAAATACTTTCACCCAACGCCATCATTCTAAAGGGCTTTCCTTTCAATGGACAAACCACACCATACGCATCATAAAATTGGAGACAGCAAATTGCTTCAAAATAACATAAAGTCGTCGTGGTCTGTGGTTCCATGGTAAACTGAAAGAGTAACAAAATAATGCTGTGTACAGTAAACACAATAAACTTCATTACTCTTTACCAGAGTCTTTGTCCTAAATTTTTGCGAAAGGATAACACACCAACCAGTCAGTCAGCAAGTGGGAAATATAAAACAATAACAAGATATTAAAATCGGGAGAGAAAGAGAAAAATGTGAAAAATATTAAAATTTAATATTTTTACCAGCAACAAAAAATCACATTTAACTGTTTCTTTGCTCTACTCGTCGCTGTGTTGGAGTGTCCTGGTGGGGACAACTTTGGTTTCTAAGAGAACTTTATCAGTTCCAAAACAGAAAAAAACAACAACAACGATTCACCGCCGTTCTTAAAGATAGAGATGATGTGAACAGGACATCAGTAAAATGCACACACCATTAAGCCGAAATAATGATAAATAAGCAAGGGTATAATATGATATTATCGGATGTAATCATAAAAACGTCGATTTTTAAAGACTTTAGGACGAAGGAAAGAGGTCACATAAAGTATTTTTAGAGGCTGTTAAACGTGGATTTTTTAAATATTTTTAGAGGCTGTTAAACGTGGATTTTTTAAATATTTTTAGAGGCTGTTAAACGTGGATTTTTTAAATATTTTTAGAGGCTGTTAAGCGTGGATTTTTAAATATTTTTAGAGGCTGTTAAACGTGGATTTTTTAAATATTTTTAGAGGCTGTTAAACGTGGATTTTTTAATATTTTTAAAGGCTGTTAAACGTGGATTTTTTAAATATTTTTAGAGACTGTTAAACGTGGATTTTTTAATATTTTTAAAGGCTGTTAAACGTGGATTTTTTAAATATTTTTAGAGACTGTTAAACGTGGATTTTTTAATATTTTTAAAGGCTGTTAAACGTGGATTTTTTAAATATTTTTAGAGGCTGTTAAACGTGGATTTTTTAAATATTTTTGGAGGCTGTTAAGCGTGGATTTTTAAATATTTTTAGAGGCTGTTAAACGTGGATTTTTTAAATATTTTTAGAGGCTGTTAAACGTGGATTTTTTAAATATTTTTAGAGGCTGTTAAACGTGGATTTTTTTAATATTTTTAAAGGCTGTTAAACGTGGATTTTTTAAATAGTTTTAGAGGCTGTTAAACGTGGATTTTTTAAATATTTTTAGAGGCTGTTAAACGTGGATTTTTTAAATATTTTTAGAGGCTGTTAAACGTGGATTTTTTAAATATTTTTAGAGGCTGTTAAACGTGGATTTTTTAAATATTTTTAGAGGCTGTTAAACGTGGATTTTTTAAATATTTTTAGAGGCTGTTAAACGTGGATTTTTTAAATATTTTTAGAGGCTGTTAAACGTGGATTTTTTAAATATTTTTAGAGGCTGTTAAACGTGGATTTTTTAAATATTTTTAGAGGCTGTTAAACGTGGATTTTTTAAATATTTTTAGAGGCTGTTAAACGTGGATTTTTTAAATATTTTTAGAGGCTGTTAAACGTGGATTTTTTAAATATTTTTAGAGGCTGTTAAACGTGGATTTTTTAAATATTTTTAGAGGCTGTTAAACGTGGATTTTTTAAATATTTTTAGAGGCTGTTAAACGTGGATTTTTTAAATATTTTTAGAGGCTGTTAAACGTGGATTTTTTAAATATTTTTAGAGGCTGTTAAACGTGGATTTTTTAAATATTTTTAGAGGCTGTTAAACGTGGATTTTTTAAATATTTTTAGAGGCTGTTAAACGTGGATTTTTTAAATATTTTTAGAGGCTGTTAAACGTGGATTTTTTAAATATTTTTAGAGGCTGTTAAACGTGGATTTTTTAAATATTTTTAGAGGCTGTTAAACGTGGATTTTTTAAATATTTTTAGAGGCTGTTAAACGTGGATTTTTTAAATATTTTTAGAGGCTGTTAAACGTGGATTTTTTAAATATTTTTAGAGGCTGTTAAACGTGGATTTTTTAAATATTTTTAGAGGCTGTTAAACGTGGATTTTTTAAATATTTTTAGAGGCTGTTAAACGTGGATTTTTTAAATATTTTTAGAGGCTGTTAAACGTGGATTTTTTAAATATTTTTAGAGGCTGTTAAACGTGGATTTTTTAAATATTTTTAGAGGCTGTTAAACGTGGATTTTTTAAATATTTTTAGAGGCTGTTAAACGTGGATTTTTTAAATATTTTTAGAGGCTGTTAAACGTGGATTTTTTAAATATTTTTAGAGGCTGTTAAACGTGGATTTTTTAAATATTTTCAGAGGCTGTTAAACGTGGATTTTTTAAATATTTTTAGAGGCTGTTAAACGTGGATTTTTTAAATATTTTTAGAGGCTGTTAAACGTGGATTTTTTAAATATTTTTAGAGGCTGTTAAACGTGGATTTTTTAAATATTTTTAGAGGCTGTTAAACGTGGATTTTTTAAATATTTTTAGAGGCTGTTAAACGTGGATTTTTTAAATATTTTTAGAGGCTGTTAAACGTGGATTTTTTAAATATTTTTAGAGGCTGTTAAACGTGGATTTTTTAAATATTTTTAGAGGCTGTTAAACGTGGATTTTTTAAATATTTTTAGAGGCTGTTAAACGTGGATTTTTTAAATATTTTTAGAGGCTGTTAAACGTGGATTTTTTAAATATTTTTAGAGGCTGTTAAACGTGGATTTTTTAAATATTTTTAGAGGCTGTTAAACGTGGATTTTTTAAATATTTTTAGAGGCTGTTAAACGTGGATTTTTTAAATATTTTTAGAGGCTGTTAAACGTGGATTTTTTAAACATTTTTAGAGGCTGTTAAACGTGGATTTTTTAAATATTTTTAGAGGCTGTTAAACGTGGATTTTTTAAATATTTTTAGAGGCTGTTAAACGTGGATTTTTTAAATATTTTTAGAGGCTGTTAAACGTGGATTTTTTAAATATTTTTAGAGGCTGTTAAACGTGGATTTTTTAAATATTTTTAGAGGCTGTTAAACGTGGATTTTTTAAATATTTTTAGAGGCTGTTAAACGTGGATTTTTTAAATATTTTTAGAGGCTGTTAAACGTGGATTTTTTAAATATTTTTAGAGGCTGTTAAACGTGGATTTTTTAAATATTTTTAGAGGCTGTTAAACGTGGATTTTTTAAATATTTTTAGAGGCTGTTAAACGTGGATTTTTTAAATATTTTTAGAGGCTGTTAAACGTGGATTTTTTAAATATTTTTAGAGGCTGTTAAACGTGGATTTTTTAAATATTTTTAGAGGCTGTTAAACGTGGATTTTTTAAATATTTTTAGAGGCTGTTAAACGTGGATTTTTTAAATATTTTTAGAGGCTGTTAAACGTGGATTTTTTAAATATTTTTAGAGGCTGTTAAACGTGGATTTTTTAAACATTTTTAGAGGCTGTTAAACGTGGATTTTTTAAATATTTTAGAGGCTGTTAAACGTGGATTTTTTAAATATTTTTAGAGGCTGTTAAACGTGGATTTTTTAAATATTTTTAGAGGCTGTTAAACGTGGATTTTTTAAATATTTTTAGAGGCTGTTAAACGTGGATTTTTTAAATATTTTTAGAGGCTGTTAAACGTGGATTTTTTAAATATTTTTAGAGGCTGTTAAACGTGGATTTTTTAAATATTTTTAGAGGCTGTTAAACGTGGATTTTTTAAATATTTTTAGAGGCTGTTAAACGTGGATTTTTTAAATATTTTTAGAGGCTGTTAAACGTGGATTTTTTAAATATTTTTAGAGGCTGTTAAACGTGGATTTTTTAAATATTTTTAGAGGCTGTTAAACGTGGATTTTTTAAATATTTTTAGAGGCTGTTAAACGTGGATTTTTTAAATATTTTTAGAGGCTGTTAAACGTGGATTTTTTAAATATTTTTAGAGGCTGTTAAACGTGGATTTTTTAAATATTTTTAGAGGCTGTTAAACGTGGATTTTTTAAATATTTTTAGAGGCTGTTAAACGTGGATTTTTTAAATATTTTTAGAGGCTGTTAAACGTGGATTTTTTAAATATTTTTAGAGGCTGTTAAACGTGGATTTTTTAAATATTTTTAGAGGCTGTTAAACGTGGATTTTTTAAATATTTTTAGAGGCTGTTAAACGTGGATTTTTTAAATATTTTTAGAGGCTGTTAAACGTGGATTTTTTAAATATTTTTAGAGGCTGTTAAACGTGGATTTTTTAAATATTTTTAGAGGCTGTTAAACGTGGATTTTTTAAATATTTTTAGAGGCTGTTAAACGTGGATTTTTTAAATATTTTTAGAGGCTGTTAAACGTGGATTTTTTAAATATTTTTAGAGGCTGTTAAACGTGGATTTTTTAAATATTTTTAGAGGCTGTTAAACGTGGATTTTTTAAATATTTTTAGAGGCTGTTAAACGTGGATTTTTTAAATATTTTTAGAGGCTGTTAAACGTGGATTTTTTAAATATTTTTAGAGGCTGTTAAACGTGGATTTTTTAAATATTTTTAGAGGCTGTTAAACGTGGATTTTTTAAATATTTTTAGAGGCTGTTAAACGTGGATTTTTTAAATATTTTTAGAGGCTGTTAAACGTGGATTTTTTAAATATTTTTAGAGGCTGTTAAACGTGGATTTTTTAAATATTTTTAGAGGCTGTTAAACGTGGATTTTTTAAATATTTTTAGAGGCTGTTAAACGTGGATTTTTTAAATATTTTTAGAGGCTGTTAAACGTGGATTTTTTAAATATTTTTAGAGGCTGTTAAACGTGGATTTTTTAAATATTTTTAGAGGCTGTTAAACGTGGATTTTTTAAATATTTTTAGAGGCTGTTAAACGTGGATTTTTTAAATATTTTTAGAGGCTGTTAAACGTGGATTTTTTAAATATTTTTAGAGGCTGTTAAACGTGGATTTTTTAAATATTTTTAGAGGCTGTTAAACGTGGATTTTTTAAATATTTTTAGAGGCTGTTAAACGTGGATTTTTTAAATATTTTTAGAGGCTGTTAAACGTGGATTTTTTAAATATTTTTAGAGGCTGTTAAACGTGGATTTTTTAAATATTTTTAGAGGCTGTTAAACGTGGATTTTTTAAATATTTTTAGAGGCTGTTAAACGTGGATTTTTTAAATATTTTTAGAGGCTGTTAAACGTGGATTTTTTAAATATTTTTAGAGGCTATTAACGTGGATTTTTTAAATATTTTTAGAGGCTGTTAAACGTGGATTTTTTAAATATTTTTAGAGGCTGTTAAACGTGGATTTTTTAAATATTTTTAGAGGCTGTTAAACGTGGATTTTTTAAATATTTTTAGAGGCTGTTAAACGTGGATTTTTTAAATATTTTTAGAGGCTGTTAAACGTGGATTTTTTAAATATTTTTAGAGGCTGTTAAACGTGGATTTTTTAAATATTTTTAGAGGCTGTTAAACGTGGATTTTTTAAATATTTTTAGAGGCTGTTAAACGTGGATTTTTTAAATATTTTTAGAGGCTGTTAAACGTGGATTTTTTTAATATTTTTAGAGGCTGTTAAATGTGAATTTTTTAAATATTTTTAGAGGCTGTTAAACGTGGATTTTTTAAATATTTTTAGAGGCTGTTAAATGTGAATTTTTTAAATATTTTTAGAGGCTGTTAAACGTGGATTTTTTTAATATTTTTAGAGGCTGTTAAATGTGAATTTTTTAAATATTTTTAGAGGCTGTTAAACGTGGATTTTTTAAATATTTTTAGAGGCTGTTAAATGTGAATTTTTTAAATATTTTTAGAGGCTGTTAAACGTGGATTTTTTAAATATTTTTAGAGGCTGTTAAATGTGAATTTTTTAAATATTTTTAGAGGCTGTTAAACGTGGATTTTTTAAATATTTTTAGAGGCTGTTAAATGTGGATTTTTTAATTATTTTTAGAGGCTATTAAACGTGGATTTTTTAAATATTTTTAGAGGCCATTAACGTGGATTTTTTAAATATTTTTAGAGGCTGTTAAACGTGGATTTTTTAAATATTTTTAGAGGCTGTTAAACGTGGATTTTTTAAATATTTTTAGAGGCTGTTAAACGTGGATTTTTTAAATATTTTTAGAGGCTGTTAAACGTGGATTTTTTAAATATTTTTAGAGGCTGTTAAACGTGGATTTTTTAAATATTTTTAGAGGCTGTTAAACGTGGATTTTTTAAATATTTTTAGAGGCTGTTAAATGTGAATTTTTTAAATATTTTTAGAGGCTGTTAAACGTGGATTTTTTAAATATTTTTAGAGGCTGTTAAATGTGGATTTTTTAATTATTTTTAGAGGCTATTAAACGTGGATTTTTTAAATATTTTTAGAGGCCATTAACGTGGATTTTTTAAATATTTTTAGAGGTCATTAAACGTGGATTTTTTAAATATTTTTAGAGGCCGTTTAAAGTGGATTTTTTAAATATTTTTAGAGGCCGTTAAACGTGGATTTTTTAAATATTTTTAGAGGCCGTTAAACGTGAATTTTGTAAATATTTTTAGAGGCCGTTTAACGTGGATTTTTTAAATATTTTTAGAGGCCGTTAAACGTGGATGTTTTAAATATTTTTAGAGGCCGTTAAACGTGAATTTGGTAAATATTTTTAGAGGCCGTTTAACGTGGATTTTTTAAATATTTTTAGAGGCTGTTAAACGTGGATTTTTTAAATATTTTTAGAGGCTGTTAAACGTGGATTTTTTAAATATTTTTAGAGGCTGTTAAACGTGGATTTTTTAAATATTTTTAGAGGCTGTTAAACGTGGATTTTTTAAATATTTTTAGAGGCTGTTAAACGTGGATTTTTTAAATATTTTTAGAGGCTGTTAAACGTGGATTTTTTAAATATTTTTAGAGGCTGTTAAACGTGGATTTTTTAAATATTTTTAGAGGCTGTTAAACGTGGATTTTTTAAATATTTTTAGAGGCTGTTAAACGTGGATTTTTTAAATATTTTTAGAGGCTGTTAAACGTGGATTTTTTAAATATTTTTAGAGGCCGTTTAACGTGGATTTTTTAAATATTTTTAGAGGCTGTTAAACGTGGATTTTTTAAATATTTTTAGAGGCTGTTAAACGTGGATTTTTTAAATATTTTTAGAGGCCGTTTAACGTGGATTTTTTAAATATTTTTAGAGGCTGTTAAACGTGGATTTTTTAAATATTTTTAGAGGCTGTTAAACGTGGATTTTTTAAATATTTTTAGAGGCCGTTTAACGTGGATTTTTTAAATATTTTTAGAGGCTGTTAAACGTGGATTTTTTAAATATTTTTAGAGGCTGTTAAACGTGGATTTTTTAAATATTTTTAGAGGCCGTTTAACGTGGATTTTTTAAATATTTTTAGAGGCTGTTAAACGTGGATTTTTTAAATATTTTTAGAGGCTGTTAAACGTGGATTTTTTAAATATTTTTAGAGGCTGTTAAACGTGGATTTTTTAAATATTTTTAGAGGCTGTTAAACGTGGATTTTTTAAATATTTTTAGAGGCTGTTAAACGTGGATTTTTTAAATATTTTTAGAGGCTGTTAAACGTGGATTTTTTAAATATTTTTAGAGGCTGTTAAACGTGGATTTTTTAAATATTTTTAGAGGCTGTTAAACGTGGATTTTTTAAATATTTTTAGAGGCTGTTAAACGTGGATTTTTTAAATATTTTTAGAGGCTGTTAAACGTGGATTTTTTAAATATTTTTAGAGGCTGTAAAACGTGGATTTTTTAAATATTTCTAGAGGCTGTTAAACGTGGATTTTTTAAATATTTTTAGAGGCTGTTAAACGTGGATTTTTTAAATATTTTTAGAGGCTGTTAAACGTGGATTTTTTAAATATTTTTAGAGGCTGTTAAACGTGGATTTTTTAAATATTTTTAGAGGCTGTTAAACGTGGATTTTTTAAATATTTTTAGAGGCTGTTAAACGTGGATTTTTTAAATATTTTTAGAGGCTGTTAAACGTGGATTTTTTAAATATTTTTAGAGGCTGTTAAACGTGGATTTTTTAAATATTTTTAGAGGCTGTTAAACGTGGATTTTTTAAATATTTTTAGAGGCTGTTAAACGTGGATTTTTTAAATATTTTTAGAGGCTGTTAAACGTGGATTTTTTAAATATTTTTAGAGGCTGTTAAACGTGGATTTTTTAAATATTTTTAGAGGCTGTTAAACGTGGATTTTTTAAATATTTTTAGAGGCTGTTAAACGTGGATTTTTTAAATATTTTTAGAGGCTGTTAAACGTGGATTTTTTAAATATTTTTAGAGGCTGTTAAACGTGGATTTTTTAAATATTTTTAGAGGCTGTTAAACGTGGATTTTTTAAATATTTTTAGAGGCTGTTAAACGTGGATTTTTTAAATATTTTTAGAGACTGTTAAACGTGGATTTTTTAAATATTTTTAGAGGCTGTTAAACGTGGATTTTTTAAATATTTTTAGAGGCTGTTAAACGTGGATTTTTTAAATATTTTTAGAGGCTGTTAAACGTGGATTTTTTAAATATTTTTAGAGGCTGTTAAACGTGGATTTTTTAAATATTTTTAGATGCTGTTAAACGTGGATTTTTTAAATATTTTTAGAGGCTGTTAAACGTGGATTTTTTAAATATTTTTAGAGGCTGTTAAACGTGGATTTTTTAAATATTTTTAGAGGCTGTTAAACGTGGATTTTTTAAATATTTTTAGAGGCTGTTAAACGTGTGTGGACTTTTTAAATATTTTTAGAGGCTGTTAAACGTGTGTGGACTTTTTAAATATTTTCAGAGGCAACAAATCGCAGAACTTTTTAATATATTTAGAGGCCACAAATGGTATATTTCCTGTTTCGTCTTCAGAATTTTTTTGACTACAATACTTGAATCCGCTGAAGAACAAATACACGTTCTAAAAGGGAAATTTGGTGAGCAATTATAACCTGATACGGCATCCCTGCTTCTGATACAAATAAGCAAACATATCGACACATCATTACAGTAAAGACAGCCAAACAAAAGCAATCAGCTGTATTTTTGTTTGTAGTACAAAGATTTTTTGTTGGAATTTGTGTGTGCTAAATATCAGGAGCACAGCGTTTCAACAAGGAACTGAAAACAATCATCCTTTAGTGTGGCATTGTATAAACAACAGTAAACAGGAGCAACATTGGTAAAACTGAAGTCACTCATCGTATACTTGCTAGTCTGTTGATATACTATGTATGTGTATGTCAGTGGCTGTGGAGGTCCTTTTGTTTATTGTGTTACACACGCATACATATTACAGGGACATGAATACGTATGCAATATAAACCAACAATGTCTACTAAGTCAGATGATTTGTACCCATCACCATAAGATTGTATTGTATATGTACGTGTGTCAATTGAATCAACAACTGTTATTTTACAAGGTTCACAGAGTATGGAGAAGGTCTCAACATTGAATTTCAAATGCAATTTAATGAAGTTGTAACCCTATTTTTCACACAACCATATTCGAATGATTTGTGGTATACATGCTAGTTTCCAAGCATAGCCTTCGTCTAATATGCCTTCTAATATGCCTGATGATCGGTCTAACCACCCGTGTAACGTAGCATAATGGTTGAATGTGTGGGGCTTCGGTGATTTCCTAATTTTTCAATGTATCTCTTAGGTCATAACAGCTCAACTCGAAAGAGAATTAATTAAAAAATAACTCTAAAAATGACCTTCGTCTTAACAAGGCAAAACAAAAAATTTTGTTCAATAGTTTAAGAATTATTTCAACTCAAATCTTTTTGGTATTATCCTAGCCAATGACATGTTTCTTGACTAGTCTTACCTATTTTATAGCCTAATAACAATATAGACAGTCTACGACGTGTCAAACCATTAAATTCAGGACACTATTTATGCCCTCTGAACATACAGATTACATTCATTACATTTTTATACAATCAAACTGATGACATAGATTTAAAACGTGGAATATTCAGGTTTTGATTTGCGTCACATTTTCATATATAAATTATCATCAACATTCATTCAACGCATATCATTCTTTTGGCTAACAGGCATCATCTGTCTGTTATGACATTTCTTTCGTAGTTTATTCTCTTTGGTGAATTGATAAAAAAAAGATTTCTGCATTTGATATGCGACAACATTCTACACAATGTTTAGTAAATTTTTATTTGTTTTTCTTTTTTTGTTTCACCTAATCATCATTGAAGAAGAAGACTAACATTAAAATACAGAAATAATGTATAGCAGTTGGGAGTAGAATTATCAACTTCAAAATCTTTGAGATCTGCAATGAATACCATCGACAGCATAATCATCATCATTATTGTTATCAGTTGTGGCAGTAGCTGACAAAGAGATGCCATGTCGAAAGAGCAATAGTTTTCATGATTGCAAAATTTTGGTCGGAAGTGAGAATACACCCTCACAATCCAATATATAACATTACCCTGCCAGCATTTGGAAGTGAGTTTCTCACTCCCTCGCCTAAGACGTCACTCCGAAGACACGCCAACGAAGATAACAGAAGATCGTTGGTGCATTAATTCCAAGAACTATCGCCGAAATGATCTTCCAGAAAAATGTCGCCGAAGTGACTTCCTAGGAGTGCTTCATTTCTTCACAACGGAGGTCACTTCAGATTGACTTCCGCGACTATCGCTGCGACTGTTTTATTCGCCCTGAGCGACAAGCCTAAGTCACTTCCACGATAGCTTTTCCTTGCAGGGTACTTCGAATAACTATATTTTATATTATTGCTCCTGAAGCCTGGAGTATTCTCTCATAATACTCTCTATTATAGACAGTATTGTTTACAGACGAACTGACAACATTACAAAATTTACTGGTCACTATTAAATTCATGATTTTATACCGGCGCACGGAATTTTCTCATGAATTTTTCATCTTTTTTGATATTATATTTTTTGTGAAAATTTAGGTCTTTATGTATCGAGTTTTCTCATGGCAATGAGATTGATATGTACTTCTTGTCGGAAGAATATCATGGTCGCAGTGGTGCAGGAAACCAAGCCATGACGTTTCGAGACGTCATATATGTACATACCAAACACCCAGTCACCGGAGGTGACACTGGAAGTTAACAAATTGGTCGGTGAGCATAAGCGGAACAAGTGGCTAAATTATCTGAAGAGTTGAATTGTGGACAAGGGTTAAGTCACTCTTGCACACTGGAAATAATGAAGATAATACCTCTGCCACGTTTGACGCCGTAACGCTGACTGATCCGAAGAGTTGCGTAAGTTATTTCAATCGACAGCTAGTAGAGCACTCCGTGTGGTGCAGGGCGAAGAGAAGAGTACTCCTTTCTATTAGATTTCGTCCACAATTACAATGGATGATGTTGCGAATGCCATCAGGAAAGCAAAATCATCCAAAGGGTTCGGCCCTGACAGAATCTGCGTGGTAATGCTGAAACAGCTGGATGTGCCGGTAGTCGTGTATCTCACTAAAGTTGTTAACCTGCCGCTAGCCACCAGGAAGTCTGAAAAATGGAAAGGGTGGTCCCGCTACTGAAGCCAGACAAGGACGCCAGCGAAGGTAAATCATACAGATCGATTTCGCAACATACAGGTGAACCCTGCAGTCATTAGCAACATGAAAGAGAAAAAATATCGGGATAAGAACAGAAGCGAATTTTTAAAAGAAAATGGTGGTCTAATATAGGCAGTCCAGGAAGTCTTCTATAAGAAGACCTGGATGTCTTCTACAAGAATATCTGGATGTCTTTTATAAGAAGTTCTGGACATCTTTTTTAAGAAGACCTAGAGCTGTTTTATAACAAGACCTGGTGTATGGGTGATCTTCAATAAGAAGACCTGGTGGTCTTCTATAAGAAGACTTGGAGGTCTTCTATAAGAAGACTTGGAGGTTTTCTATAACAAGACTCTGAGGTTTTCTATAAGAAGACCTGGAGTGTCAGGTGGCCTTCTAGAAGAATAACTGGAGGTCTTCTATAAGGTGATCTTCCGAAAGAAGACCTGGTTGTCTTCTATAAGAAGACCTACTGGTCTTCTAAAAGATGACCTGGTGATCTTCTAAAAGAAGACCTGGTTGTCTTCTACAAGAATACCTTGATGTCTGTTTTATAACAAGACCTGGTGTATGGGTGATCTTCAATAAGAAGACCTGGTGGTCTTCTATAAGAAGACTTGGAGGTCTTCTATAAGAAGACTTGGAGGTCTTCTATAAGAAGACTTGGAGATCTTCTATAAGAAGACTCTGAGGTTTTCTATAAGAAGACCTGGAGTGTCAGGTGGCCTTCTAGAAGAATAACTGGAGGTCTTCTATAAGGTGATCTTCCGAAAGAAGACCTACTGGTCTTCTAAAAGATGACCTGGTGATCTTCTAAAAGAAGACCTGTTTGTCTTCTACAAGAATACCTTGATGTCTTCTATAAGAAGACCTGGTGGTCTTCTATAAGAAGGCTTGGTGGTCTTCTATAAGAAGACCTGGTGGTCTTCTATAAGAAGATCTGGTGGTCTTCTATAAGAAGACCTGGTGGTCCTCTATAAGAAGACCTGGTGGTCCTCTATAAGAAGACCTGGTGGTCTTCTATAAGAAGACCTGGTGGTCTTCTATAAGAAGACCTGGTGGTCTTCTATAAGAAGACCTGGTGGTTTTCTATAAGAAGACCTGGTGGTTTTCTATAAGAAGACGTGGAGGTCTTCTATAAGAAGACGTGGAGGTCTTCTATAAGAAGACGTGGAGGTCTTCTATAAGAAGACGTGGAGGTCTTCTATAAGAAGACTTGGAGGTCTTCTAAAAGAAGACTTGGAAGTCTTCTAAAAGAAGACCTGGTTGTCTTCTATAAGAAGACCTGGTGATCTTCTAAAAGAAGACCTGGTGATCTTTTAAAAGAAGACCTGGTGATCTTCTAAAAGAAGACCTGGTGGTCTTCTATAAGAAGACCTGGTGGTCTTCTATAAGAAGACTTGGTGATCTTCTACAAGAAGACATGGAGGTCTTCTACAAGAAGACATGGGGATCTTCTATAAGAACCCTTGTGGTCTTCTATAAGAAGACATGGTGGTCATCTATAAGAAGATTACAAGTAGATTTGGAGATCTTCTACAAGAATACCTGGATGTCTTCTATAAGAAGACTTGGTGATCTTCTATAAGAAGACCTGGTGGTCTTCTATAAGAAGACCTGGTGATTTTCTATAATAAGACCTGGTGGTCCTGGTGGTCTTCTATAAGAAGACTTGGTGATCTTCTACAAGAAGACATGGAGGTCTTCTACAAGAAGACATGGATGTCTTCTATAGGAAGACCTGGTGTTCTTCAATAAGAAGGCCTGGTGTTCTTCAATAAGAAGGCCTGGTGGTCTTCTAAAAGAAGACCCAGTGGTCTTCTATAAGAAGACCTGGTGGTCCTGGTGGTCTTCTATAAGAAGACCTGGTGGTCCTGGTGGTCTTCTATAAGAAGACCTGGTGGTCCTGGTGGTCTTCTATAAGAAGACCAGGTGGTCTTCTATAAGAATACCTGGTGATCTTCTAAAATAAGACCTGGTGGTCTTCTATAAGAAGACCTGGTGTTCTTCTATAAGAAGACCTGGTGGTCTTCTATAAGAAGACCTGGTGATCTTCTATAAAAAGACCTGGTGGTCTTCTATAAGAAGACCTGGTGATCTTCTATAAAAAGACCTGGTGGTCTTCTATAAGAAGACTCGGTGGTCTTCTATAAGAAGACCTGGTGATCTTCTAAAAGAAGACCTGTTGGTCTTCTATAAGAAGATTTCAAGTAGATTTGGAGATCTTCTACAAGAATACCTGGATGTCTTCTATAAGACGACTTGGTGATCTTCTACAAGAATACATGGAGATCTTCTACAAGAAGACATGGAGGTCTTCTATAGGAAGACCTGGTGGTCTTCAATAAGAAGGCCTGGTGGTCTTCAATAAGAAGGCCTGGTGGTCTTCTAAAAGAAGACCTGGTGTTCTTCTATAAGAAGACCTGGTGGTCGTATATAAGAATACCTGGTGGTCGTATATAAGAATACCTGGTGGTCTTCTATAAGAAGACCTGGTGGTCCTGGTGGTCTTCTATAAGAAGACCAGGTGGTCTTCTATAAGAATACCTGGTGATCTTCTAAAATAAGACCTGGTGGTCTTCTATAAGAAGACCTGGTGGTCTTCTATAAGAAGACCTGGTGATCTTCTATAAAAAGACCTGGTGGTCTTCTATAAGAAGACCTGGTGGTCTTCTATAAGAAGACCTGGTGATCTTCTAAAAGAAGACCTGGTGATCATCTAAAAGAAGACCTGGTGATCTTCTAAAAGAAGACCTGGTGGTCTTCTATAAGAAGATTTCAAGAAGATTTGGAGATCTTCTACAAGAATACCTGGATGTCTTCTATAAGAAGACCTGGTGGACTTCTATAAGAAGACCTGGTGGTCTTCTATAAGAAGACCTGGTGGACTTCTATAAGAAGACCTGGTGGTCTTCTATAAGAAGACCTGGTGGACTTCTATAAGAAGACCTGGTGGTCTTCTATAAGAAGACCTGGTGGTCATCTAAATGAAGACCTGGTGGTCTTCTATAAGAAGACTTGGAGGTCTGCTACAAGAAGACCTGGAGGTGTTTTTTTTAAAAAGACCTGGAATGTCTTCTACAAGAATACCTGGGTGTCTTCTACAAGGATACCTGGGTGTCTACTATAAGAAGACCTGGTGGTCTTCTATAAGAGGACCTGGTGGTCTTCTATAAGAATACCTGGTTGGTCTGATGGTCTTCTATAAGAAGGCCTGGAGTGTCAGGTGAAAGCAGATCTGGAGCTCTTCTAAAAGAAAGCAGATCTGGAGCTCTTCTAAAAGAAGCCCTGGTTTGTCAGGTGGTCTCCTGTAAGCATACCCCGTGGACTTCTATAAGCAGACTCGGTGGTCTAGTATAAGGAGGAGGTCTTCTATAAGAAGATCTGGAATGTCAGGTGACCTTCAATCAGCAGACCTGGAGGTCTGCTATAAGAAGGCATGGTGTGTCTGGTGGTCTTCTATAAGCAGACCAGGTGGTCTTCTACAAGAAGACGTGGAGGTATTCTACAAGAAGTCCTGGATGTCTTCTACAAGAATACTTGGATGTCTTCTGTAAGAAGACCTGGTAGTCTTCTATAAGAACACTTGAAGTTCTTCTACATGAAGACTTGTAGGTATTTTACAATAAAGCCTGGATGTGTTCTATAACAAGACCTGGAGTGTCAGGTCGTGTTATATAAGAAGACCTGGTGGTCTTCTATGAGAAGACTTGGAGGTCTTCTATAAGAAGACCTGGTGGCCCTGGTGGTCTTCTATAAGAAGACCTGGTGGTCCTGGTGGTCTTCTATAAGAAGACCTGGTGGTCCTGGTGGTCTTCTATAAGAAGACCAGGTGGTCTTCTATAAGAATACCTGGTGATCTTCTAAAATAAGACCTGGTGGTCTTCTATAAGAAGACCTGGTGGTCTTCTATAAGAAGACCTGGTGATCTTCTATAAAAAGACCTGGTGGTCTTCTATAAGAAGACCTGGTGGTCTTCTATAAGAAGACCTGGTGATCTTCTAAAAGAAGACCTGTTGGTCTTCTATAAGAAGATTTCAAGTAGATTTGGAGATCTTCTACAAGAATACCTGGATGTCTTCTATAAGAAGACTTGGTGATCTTCTACAAGAATACATGGAGATCTTCTACAAGAAGACATGGAGGTCTTCTATAGGAAGACCTGGTGGTCTTCAATAAGAAGGCCTGGTGGTCTTCAATAAGAAGGCCTGGTGGTCTTCTAAAAGAAGACCCGGTGGTCTTCTATAAGAAGGCCTGGTGGTCGTATATAAGAATACCTGGTGGTCGTATATAAGAATACCTGGTGGTCTTCTATAAGAAGACCTGGTGGTCCTGGTGGTCTTCTATAAGAAGACCAGGTGGTCTTCTATAAGAATACCTGGTGATCTTCTAAAATAAGACCTGGTGGTCTTCTATAAGAAGACCTGGTGATCTTCTATAAAAAGACCTGGTGGTCTTCTATAAGAAGACCTGGTGGTCTTCTATAAGAAGACCTGGTGATCTTCTAAAAGAAGACCTGGTGGTCATCTAAAAGAAGACCTGGTGATCTTCTAAAAGAAGACCTGGTGGTCTTCTATAAGAAGATTTCAAGAAGATTTGGAGATCTTCTACAAGAATACCTGGATGTCTTCTATAAGAAGACCTGGTGGACTTCTATAAGAAGACCTGGTGGTCTTCTATAAGAAGACCTGGTGGTCTTCTATAAGAAGACCTGGTGGACTTCTATAAGAAGACCTGGTGGTCTTCTATAAGAAGACCTGGTGCTCTTCTATAAGAAGACTTCTATAAGAAGACCTGGTGCTCTTCTATAAGAAGACCTGGTGGTCATCTAAATGAAGACCTGGTGGTCTTCTATAAGAAGACTTGGAGGTCTGCTACAAGAAGACCTGGAGGTGTTTTTTTTAAAAAGACCTGGAATGTCTTCTACAAGAATACCTGGGTGTCTTCTACAAGGTTACCTGGGTGTCTACTATAAGAAGACCTGGTGGTCTTCTATAAGAGGACCTGGTGGTCTTCTATAAGAATACCTGGTTGGTCTGATGGTCTTCTATAAGAAGGCCTGGAGTGTCAGGTGGTCTTCTTCTGAAAGCAGATCTGGAGCTCTTCTAAAAGAAGCCCTGGTTTGTCAGGTGGTCTCCTGTAAGCATACCCGGTGGACTTCTATAAGCAGACTCGGTGGTCTAGTATAAGGAGGAGGTCTTCTATAAGAAGATCTGGAATGTCAGGTGACCTTCAATCAGCAGACCTGGAGGTCTGCTATAAGAAGGCATGGTGTGTCTGGTGGTCTTCTATAAGCAGACCAGGTGGTCTTCTACAAGAAGACGTGGAGGTATTCTACAAGAAGTCCTGGATGTCTTCTACAAGAATACTTGGATGTCTTATGTAAGAAGACCTGGTAGTCTTCTATAAGAACACTTGAAGTTCTTCTACATGAAGACTTGTAGGTATTTTACAATAAAGCCTGGATGTGTTCTATAACAAGACCTGGAGTGTCAGGTCGTGTTATATAAGAAGACCTGGTGGTCTTCTATGAGAAGACTTGGAGGTCTTCTACAAGAAGACCTGAAGGACTTCTATAAGAAGGCCTGGAGTGTCAGGTGGTCTTCTGTAAGCAGACCTGGTGGACTTATATAAGTAGACTCGGTGGTGTAGTATAAGCATACCAGGTGGTTTCTACAATAAGACTTGGAGGTCTTCTATATGAAGTCCTGGATGCCTTCTACACAAATATCTGGATGTCTTTTAGGTGGAGGTATTCTGTATAAAGGCCTGGATGTCTTCTATAGAAAGACCTAGTGGTCTTTTATAAGCAGTCCTATGATAAGAAGAAGACCTTGTGGTCTTCTGTAAAAATACCTTGTGGACTTCTTAAAGAAGAAGATCTTGTGGTCTTCTATTTCAAGGAGAAGACCAAAATTGCAAAGCTAAACTAGAAGATGGACGCGTTTGAAAATCTATTCGTAGTTCGGCTTATGGAACTAAACGGTCCGTTTAGAATATAAAGTCATCTAAGTAAGCAAGATTATTACTTAAATCTGACTGATTATATTTTTCAATTTGTTATGAATTTGAAAATGGCAACTCTATTAACGCAGTCAACCAGAGCAGCAACATCTACAGCACCACCTAAGTAGTTTCACATACAAAAAGTATGAGTGCAAGTAAGTATGTAATAAATATTTTCAGTTAGTTTGTTATCAGTTAATGAGAAAACTATATGTTTCTACAGTTAATGAATACCACCATTTACCCCCAGCCAAACGAATATCAACGACGTCGAACATCAACACTTACTTAGTGTTAGTAACCTGGTCTAGGCGACGACGGCCTAGTTTTTGTGTTGTTGTAACTAAAAAGTGTAAGTTGGCTTCTCAACGCCTTTGTTTGCAGCTTAACTTAACTTTTTCCCGCCGGAAATTCAATTCATTGAGATTGTTTTAAGACACAAAGTTATGTAGTCTCTCACATGGTATTTGCTTCTATCAATGCAACACAATCTTTGCTCCGCTTGGTAACGAACTTAGATTGTGAATGAATCATGTCTCTTCTAGTGCTGTGATGAGCAGAAATGTTTATTTTTTGTCCTATCTTAAAATCGATAAACACTACTATTTTATGTGAGTTCTCCCGTTGGGTAATTCAAGAAGAGGAGATAAGCTTACATCAAACAAAAAGCTAACAGTAATTAGGAATCCTGTTATGAAATTCTAATAATCATCTCTTGTTTTATCGCGAAAGTTACTTAAAAACGGGAAATACCACCAGGGTATGTTTTGAAGTATGGGCGATAAGAAGTTGATTTGTATTGAATTGCTTGGTGTTTACTGGGTTTTGAGAGCAGCGCAAGAAAATATATGTTAAGTAGGCAAATACATTAACGTTTTGGGATGTATGTAATAAACAAGTAAAAAAGTATCAGTCTGCTTTGGCGACAGAGATATACCCTCAGCCTATGTGAATTGAAACTTTCATCTACAGACATATCGAATGTATTGGGGGTCTTTTCAAAATGTTGTGGCACTTTTTGAACATTTGAACTTACAGACAAAAATGTGGATTAGGATTAAAGTTGTACTTGAAGGAATGGACCGACATAGTCCATTATGAAAGTGGATCTTATTTTGGGAGTTCGATAGATATAGCACCCACTATTCATTTCAGTGGGTCATCGTATAACAGTTGGACCAGTATGCCAGGAACCATTAACTTTTCCACTGAAAACATAATATATATTTCCAAAGGATCTTTGAACAGACCCTAAACTGCACTTAAACAAAAATGTTGAAGTTTTGCGGGGGTAGTACCTTAAGGAGAGGACCAATATGGGCCATCTCAGAAGTTAAACTAAATATTAGAAGATCCAAAGTTTGGACAAAATTGGTTACCCTTGTGAAGAAAATGTAATACGTTACATGTTCGAACTGAAACTAAGTTTGGACAAAATATGACGAAGGCCAAATTTCGGACCGAATCCGTTGACCAGTTCGAGTGCTATAGTGCGCTCCAGCCACTACACATGGTGCCATAGGGATTTTTACAACTTTCAGGCTATTTTCTCAGGAAGTATTTACTTGCCCTTAAAATACAGTGAATACAAGCTGTTACAACAAAACTCAAAGCGATTTGTGATCTGGTCCGAAACTGAACTTTTCCGAAATTTTGTGTGGGAGGTACACGAAGAAGTGGACCGATTGATTCCATATTGGAACTTCATCTAAGTCTGATAGAAATTTCACGATGTGCAAAGTATGGACCAAATCGGTCACTTTCTTCCACAATTTTTCCAAATATTTTTGAACTTTTGCGGGGGAGGTACCGAAAGTACCTCCGATATAACCCATCTTGGAAATTAATTTAAGTCTGGATAAAATATTACGAAAGTAAAATTTTGGTCCGAATCGGACAGCCAGTCAGCCAGACGGACGGACATGGCTAAATCAACTCCAAATTGTCTGAAACGGATTTCGTCCAAACATAGCTGGGGTCTAAAACCATTATTTCGATGAGGCACATTTTGCCAGTATGAAAGTGTATATACCTTCGTTAGCATAAATACTGAGGGTATAAAAAGGAATTTCCTCCGACCTACTACTGCTTCTCGCTAAAAAATTAACAAGCAACAATGTATGCAAAGGACGGAGATGGGATGATAAAGACCTACCTGACCAGATACGTACAAGTAAGTTTATCATGTAGGCAATAATGAAGGCCAAAATGCATTATACTTTATGGTTGAGAGCAACACGGTGCTCCTGAACTAACATTAAATGAAAATTGCTTATACCCTGGAAGTTCTTGCGGATTCAGAACCTACAATGTTCATTAGGGTGTTTTTAAAAGATCGATGTAGCATTTTTTTATGCGGCACGCTCTTAAAGTGTTTTGTTTTGATATATTTTAAAATAGCCAAAGTTAGAGTACAATCGGAATATGTTAACACCTGTCACTGGGGCCTCAAAGTTTCATGGACCCTATATACAATTACGAGTAATAATAAAATCAGACCCGATTTTCAAATTTTTTTTTGTAGGATTACTTGTTTAGCCACAGAAATAAACTGGTAAAATTGTGTGGTCTGTAGAACGATTTCGTGAAAATTCGCCTTTGGCTCCATACAAAATACTATGGAAAGTTTGAGGCCCAGTGTCACGTATAATCATATGCCGATTGTGCCCAAACTTTGGCAATCGCATACAAAAATCCGATATCGATTTTTCCCTTTGAGTTGAAACCAGTCTAATGATCATAGATGAGAAAAAAAAAACAAGTAAAAAAGTATCAATCGGCTTTGCCGACAGAGGTATACCCTTAGCCTGGGTAAATTGAGAAACCTTTTTCCCAAAAAAACCTATGTATTTAGGGGGTCTTCTGAATTTTGGGCATATGAATTTGCCGACAAAAATATGGAATATGATTAAATCTCAAAAGTTTTGAGGGGGAGGTACCTAAAAGAATGGACTGACATAGTCTATTTTGGAGGGTTGTCTTATTTTGGGAGTCATTCCTCTCGATAGGACTATTATATCAGTAAACATGGACTTGCCTACAAAAAACGTCATATCGCTGTAAACAGGAGTAGGAGTAGCTTCGGTAAGTATAGACTTTTCACTGAAAAACTTGTACCATCGTAATAGGGTCCTTCAGTGCAACCTGTTGCAAGAAAAATTAAAACGATGCGAGAGGAGGTCCTAAATTGTACTCTTCTAAAATTTGGTGTGGGAGGTATACGAAGGAATTGACACACATACATATATATAGTCCATATTCTAACTGCTTCTGTGTCTCGTTGCACAATTTCGGGTCATTTTTCAGGAAGTATGGACTTGCCCTTGATGAAGCTTGTACCGTCGTATGGGGGACAGTGAATACAAGATGTTACAACAAAAAACAAAACGATTCGAGAGGAGATCTTAAAGTGGACTTTTCCGAAATTTTGTGGGGGAGGCAACCGAAGGAGTGACCCGATGTAGTTCATACTTAAACTTTATCAATGTCTAGTAGAAATATTACGATGTGCAAAGTATGGACCAAATCAGTCAGTCCCTACGAGAGTTGTCGTGCGCATAATTTTTGAGAAACAATTTGGGGTTTTGTGGGGGAGGTATCCGAGGCAGTCTTCGAACATAAACCAAGTTTGGACAAAATATAACGCAAGGCAAATTTTTGACCTAATACGTTCGAGAGTTATCGTGCACTTCAGCTAGCCAGACAGACGGAAGGAAATTGGTAAATCAACTCCAAATTTTCTCTAAGATAACTCTTGAAGTTTGAAATCGATTTGGTCCAAAATTGTACATCCTATTGTACCTTCCAGATATAGATTTGGTTGAAATCTATACTAAATTGGTCAGCACGTTCTACTACCTCCCACACAAAATCTAAAAAAAGTTAAGTTTAAGAGCTCCGCTCGGATCGTTAAGATTTTTTCAGCAAGTTGTCCTTGCAGTCTTCTTTACGACGGTACATTTTTTCTCGGTGGCAAGCCCATACTTTCTGATATAATGGCCTAAAAGCTCCATGGCAACGACAAATCTGCAATGTAACTCTAGCAGGGAGTTTCTGATTGGTCCAAGCTTTGCACATAGTATTATTTCAGTCCAGTCATGTATCAAGTTGAAATATGGACTTTATCGGTCCCGTCCTTCCGGTATCTCCCACACAAAATTTGGGAAAAGTGCAGTTGAGGACTCATCTGGGATCTATTTGTTTTTGTTTTTTTTTTTTGCAGAAGGTTGTTTTCACGGTCCCTCTTACAATAGTACAATTTTTTCCTAAGATACTGAACAACTCTCAAGCTTCCTCAAAAATGTCTTCCAAACATACGAGGGGAACTAGAAAAGTTTGCGACCTAGGCAACACGCAATGTCGCCAGGCGTCATTTGACTTTTTTTGGACAGTTTGTCTGTTTTTAGCCTAAGCGTACTCAGGACAGTTTGACATACGACCATCTGTTGAGTTGTTTACAGTGGTTTGCTTGAGACGCCTCAAAACATGGTTTTTTAACGTTTTACAGCATCTTCGGGCAATTGTTGCGATTTTTCGGCCATAACTACATTTCATATGCATAGTTCCATGATTCGTCACCTGGATCCATCTTATAAACGTCTTTTGAAGCACAGCAATCGTATTTTTTCGAAATTCCTTGCACCGATCATTACGGGATCCGACGAGAAAAACCCCATTTTTGGCGCCAAGTGTCAATACAATATCAAATGTTAGTTGGTGGAATAAATGTCCACGTATGCCTCTATCTAACGGTACATAACATGGCGATATTGCATTATCCGTTTACACTCGGCTTAGTTTTTTTAACACAGCGATCGTTTTTGGACGACCCTGACGAACTTCGTTTTTTGGCAAGTGTCGGCCACGATTGAATTTATTAAACCAGTTTTTCATAGTGCTATAGGATGGTCCTTTATCGACATACAAAGATTTAATTTGATCGATGCACTCTTGCCGTGAGTATCCATGTTAAAATTTGTAAAAAATTATCGGACGAAAATGTTCACAAGTAAACTCCATTTTTTTTGCAAAGTGATTTTTTGAATTCACTTTAAATAACACAACACATGGTCGTATGTCAAACTGTCCTAAAACGCTTAGACTAAAAACTTTCCGCTGTGTTGCCTAGGCCACAAACTTTTCTAACGTAATTTAATATTTCGAGTTCTTTAAAAATCAGAAGTTTGCTTACTAGAGCATTTTGCACAATATGTCAAAAAATTTGGTATATCCCCACATTACGATACAGATTCCAGATTTTGAAGCAAACTCGTGATACAAAAGCAATATATTTTTATATACGGCATAATCATTGTCTTTGCTTCTTTTTTGTCAGAGACTGAGGGAAGATATGTTCGTCAGCTTGTTGTTGTTGTTGTAACAGTGTTTTTGTTATGTTTATTTGTTCGTTCCTCTGTTCAATCTGGCTCTGGGTCTATCTCCAGTTCCAGAAAAGTGGCTGCTTCGATTGGATGTAGCCACAGATCCACTGGAGTTAGATGGGTAGGTTTGGCAGGGCAGTTAAAAAGGTGTTGTGTGTCGTGCGGGCCCATGCCGCATACTGGGCATATGTCTTGCACGGCGCGATCGATTTCCGCCCAATACGAATTTAGGCGACTGCAATATCCCGAGCGTAGTTGAGCCAAAACAACTCTGGCTTGTCGTGGCAGCTGACGCTCCTCAGCTGCGATAGATGGTAGATGTACTCCGAGTACTTTATTCACACTATAATTGCTTAAGGCCTTGGCAACTGCGTCCGTGTGAATGCTATTCAATCCTGCTTGAAATGCTTGTTGATCTAGAGGTTCTCTGCTGTATCGTTGGACCTCTCCCTCTAGAGCATGGATATCCTTCCTGATCTCCCTGAATGGGCCGGGCCTACCCACAAGATGGTGATTGGGATGGCTCACACGATAACATCCAAGCAGGTACTGCAACGAAAGCATATCATTGTGTTGCTTTACAGGAAGAATTTTTGCCTCCTCTTGTAGATGGTCCACTGAAGATTTGAGGAGGCACCCTGTCGCTGTTCTCAGGGCGGCATTCTGGCAAGTTTGAATCTTTTTTTCCAGTTCGAATCACACAATCTCGGGGACCAGACTGGAGCCGCATAGCTTACCACAGACCGACCTATCGCGTTATACGTGGCCAACAAGGTTTCTTTATATGCACCCCAAGTGCTGCCGGCCAGGGACTTGAGGACCTTGATCCTACTTTTCAACTTGTCGCAGATAGCTGTGGCGTGTGCGCACGTAGTGAATGAAGTGTCGAATGTGACCCCTAAACTTGTAGGGCAGTTTGTCGTCGGAATTCTGCTACCGTCGACCACGACATTCAACTCACGTCCAAACTGTGCTGTCCATGTGGTGAACAGAGTGGCTGTAGATTTTGTGGGGGAAATCTGCATATTCCTCGAATGGAAAAAGGTGGTAAGAATTGTCACGATCTCAATGCCGTCTGGAGGGGGTGGAATACAGGAGAGGTAGGGGTTAAACAGTTCCGGAGATATCACCCCACCTTGGGGTATTCCCTGTTTCACTCTACGGGGTTTGGACTTCTTATTCCTGAATTCCACGTACGACTGGCGTCCACACATATAGTTGACTATCCAACGTTTCAAGCTTGGCCGGAGGGTTGTCTGCTCAATGTCCTCAAACAGCGTGGAGTGTCTGACTGTATCAAAGGCTTTTGATAAGTCAAGAGCCACCATCACTGTTCTATCGCACGGCCGTCTCTGGTTGAGTCCTTTACAGATATATGTGGTAATGGCGTGCAGCGCTGTTGTCGTGCTGTTCTGCTTACGGAATCCATGTTGATGATCGGCAACTTGATAGCTATTTCTGATACTGGGGAGGAGCTAGGCCTCAAGTGTCTTTGCTACGGGCGACAAAAGCGAAATCGGTCTGTACGATTCACTTTTGCTGGCACCCTTACCTGGGTTCCGTAGTGGGACCACCCTGCCCATTTTCCAAACTTCGGGAACAACGAGGGTGGCTAGTGACAAGTTGAAGACTTTGGTGAGATACTCGACTCCCGGCTGATCCAGCTGCTTCAACATTACCATGGAGATTCCTTCAGGGCCCAACGCTTTGGATGATTTAGCTTTCCTGATGGCATTGGCAACATCGTCCATTCTAAATTGTGGTGGTTCATCCTCGGCAGGAATAGATCTGATGCGACGTAATACTCTTCTCTTCGCCCTATCACTCTCGGGATGCTCGACAAACTGTCGATTGAAATTACTTGCGTACCTCTTCGGGTCAGTCAACGTAACGTCGCCAAACGTGACTGAGGTCCTATCTTCCCTTCTTCCAGGGTTCGAGAGTGACTTAACCGTTGCCCACAATTAACCTATACCGGCTCCAATGTTGCAGCTCTTCAGATGATTTAACCATTTGTTCCGCTTATGCTCGCCGACCAGCCTGTTAACTTCCAGTGTCAGCTCCCTGACTATGGGGTCATTGGGGTTGATACGACGAAGCTCATCACGCTCATTTGCTAATCCCGCCGCCTCTGCTGGGAAATTTGGTCTTACTTCGGGTATTCGACCAGCAGGGATATGGCGAGCGGCTGCAGCAGTGACGATGTCCCGGAACGTCCTTTCCGCTACCCGAACATCAGAAGGATTGGCAATTCTCTGAAGCGGTGATTGGTGAACTCTCTGAAACTCGGCAATCAGCTTTTTTATGATTGACGAACGTGCGGCGTTCAGAGGTGATGAAGTCGGGTGGTCTGCTAATGGAAACAATTATGGGGAGATGGTCTGATCCAAGGGAAATGACGGGTTGACAGGTAACGTCATTTGTCAGACCAGGTGACACGATGGTTATGTCAGGCGAACTGTGACACTCTCCTCCAATTCTGGTAGGGGCGTCCTCATTGACCGTGCAAAACGTAGAGCTATCAATCTGCTCAGCCAGCGCTGTACCTCTCTGGTCGTTTCCGAGGGCCGAATGCCACATCTCATGACGCACATTAAAATCCCCCAGGACCAGACGATTATGACCTTGCAAGAGCGGGCTAATGTCAGGCCAATAATCAGGGATACAGCTATTTCTCGGCGGGATGTATACATTCAGCAACTCTATCTCGACAGCTCCACACCTGACTGCTACCCCCATACATTCCATGTACGGGTCATTAGAGACAGGCTCAAGCGAGATAGGTCTGTATTGGACATACTGGTGCAATAGGAAAGCCAATCCCCCACCTCCATTCTGGTGCGATCTTTCCTCAGAACATTGTAACCATCACAATGCTCTAAGCTGTGGTTGTTGTTCAGCTTGGTTTCCTGCACCGCCGCGACCTTGATGTTCTTCCGACTCCTAAAATCTACTATCTCCTCGATCTTACCTCGGAGTCCATTGCAATTCAATTGCAAAAAGGCGGCATTTTCGGGGATTGGGACAACAACGGCTGGTGTTAAAGGCTGCGTGTACGGTTGTTGTCGAGGGGACTGCGGGGTAGTTTCGTAATCAGACGTGGAGGGAGTCTCGTAATCCGACGACGACTCACTGGGGACTGTGTTCACACAGCATGCAGCAACATAGTCCCTGTCGTAGTCCCTCACGTGGACGAGTCCAGAGCAACCCCTTAGATGCACTCACTCCTGACATCTATTGCATCTCACCGAAGGTTGGATGTGGGTGAAGATGCGGATGTGACAAAGTGAGCACAGATATATTGGGCCTGGGTTTTCCTCCGTCCCGGCTCGGACCAATAGAATTCGGAGCAGGCATTCCGGGATATGCTGCTCCCAATACAGAAAAACGAAACAAATACGAACATGAACACACTGAGGTGGCAGCCGCTGGCCGGAACATTGGTGTTGTGTTGTTCCGGGTCAATCCGGTACGAAAGAACCCGCTGCCGTGGGATTGCTTGTAGTTTTATTTTATTTTACTTTCTTGTTTTATTTTACTCTCTGCTGGATTCGATAATGCGAACTTCTGATTTTGAGCCGAACAAATATTAAGGGTTGTTCAAACGCTAACCTGTGCATCACAAACTGGTTTTTGAATTCTTAACAAAAAACTCGAATGCCTACGATGAGCGTTGACTACACAACCCTTGGATTTGTAGCAGGACACACACGCTTTGCCCCACCTTACTCATTACTTAGTAAATATTGAAGTTAATAGTTTTACCTTGTTAAATTACGTTGTAATGGGTTACATTATGACAGAATTTTTGTTGGGTATGAACATTGTAGTTTCAGAATCCGCAAAAACTTTCCAGGTGTAAGCACCTTTTATTTAAAGTTAGTTAAGGCGCAACGTGATAGGCGTTTGTAGAGAATGGCTCATTCGCAGATGTTTCTGATAGACATGTAAGTTTGTATAGGCACAGACATGTGTGTATTTTTGTGCACCATACACACATGTGAGCAAAAATAACAGCTGTATACAAAATTAAACTCTGGCAACAGTTTTTTTTAAGTTCACCCAATGCCGTGCGTAAATTGATTACATCAATGTTGCGATTCGCAGGGTTGTAAAGTTATGCAGTTGTTGTAGTTTTACTTAAACTTTAGTTATGGATTAATACATGATTTCCTCTTTTTCTCCTCCCCATAATAGCGTTTTTGCTATTAAAATACATTGATGTTAGTGTGTAGTTGGTTGCATTTGGATGATGTGCCACAATTGATAACAAACAATAATTTCTACATTTTTATCGCAACAACATAAAAGCAACAACAACACCAACAAAAAAACCTAATAGACAAAGCTAGAAACAAAGTTTACTTTTAAAGTCTGCAGCTGTTGTTGCTGCCACTGATAGCAGCTGTTGCTGCTGCTGAAACAGCAGCACTTACACAAGTTACTTATTTCTCTGTGTGTTTAAGTTGTGGCCATCCCCACCTACAGGCCGAAATAACAACAGTTTTCCTGACATCGACAGCTAACATCATAATCAACTGAATTATCTATCGCCTGTACGAAAGCCCAGTGTAGGATATGAGTATTTAGGATATTGTACTCGTATGTCGATATACCTTTAGGTAAAGTGTAAGTACAACTTTTTTATGACGATGGCAACCAAATAATTGATTGAAACTGTGTTGGAACAAGTAAGAAAGTATCAGACAGATATATACCCTCAGCCTATGTGAATTGAAACTTTCATCTGCGGCAGATCGAATGTATTTCGGGTATTTTCAGAAATTTCAAAAGTGTGCCGGAGGAGATACTTGAAGGAATGGCCCGCATAGTTCATTATGGAAGTGGATCATATTTTCGAAGTCATATATTTTCGATAGAAATTGCGCCCACCAGTCATTTCAGTGGGTCATCGTATAACTTTTGGAGCAGTGTGTCAGGAAGCATGAACTTGTCCACAGAAAACATAATATCGCTGTAAACAGGACCACAACGAACATCATCGGAACAAATTTCCAAAGAAACCGACCCTAAACTGCACTTTGACACATATGTATGTTGAACTTTTGTGGGGGAGGTACCCAAAGGAGAGGACCGATATTGGCCATTTTAGAAGTTAAACTAAGTTTGGACTAAATTTGTTGCCCCGTTCAAGAGATATCGGGCACACCATTTTAGTGACATTTTTTAATATTGGGGGATGTACCTGAAATTGTGGACCGGTATTGCGCATCTTCTAACTGAAACTATGTTAGGACAAAATATGACGAAGCCAAAGTTTGGACCAAATCGGCTGGTCAGTTCGAGAGTTGTCGTGCTCTCCAGCACTACATATGGTGCCTTAGGGGATGGACTTGCCCGTAAAACAAATTTTACCGTCGTGATTAAGGCAACGAATGACAATGACTGAAAGAGTGGCCCGCTATGGCTTATCTTCGAACTTAAACTAAGTTTGAACAAAAGATTACAAAGGCCAAATTTTGGACCGAATCGACAGATCCGTTCGAGATTTATCTTGCACTCCATCCACTACACAATGTGTCATAGGGTTTTGCTATTTTCTCAGGAAGTATGGAATTGCCCCTAATGAAACTTGTACCGTCGCACAATGGTTCAGGAATTGATTTTCCTGGCCAAAAATCAATATTTTGTTTTGTCAAAGATATTAAATTTCTATATGGGATTCGATAGTAAACATATTGAAACTATGGAAACCAAAAAATTAGGCCCAAATATTGGAAGGTGTGGGCGTGGCGTGCCCCTAAAGACGAGCATTTTCCCCATTTTTGGGAAATACGTAATTTTTGCAAATTTCTGGAAAAAGACGACGCTATTTCTCTGAAACTATAACAGTTATTGTGTTAATTGTTTTTTTTTTTTGTAAGGTAGGTAGGATTGTCGCCTTTAAAAATCGTTTTAGTAAATTACCGTAGCGTTTACACAACATGATCTATTTCATTTTTCCTCGGGTACTAAATTTTCTGAAATTCCAAATTTAGTGGACTAGAACTTTTGTTGAACAACACGAAACAAAGTTCTGTTTTCACAGAAAGATGCCCGAAAGTCTCCTCTTCCAGCCCATATATACTTTTGTACCCGTCCCGTTCCGTCCGTTTAACACTTTTTTCAATTTATTGAAATTACATGGGTAAAAATTTGTGTTTTTCTATACTGTTTCCATATGAAATTCAGTTTTTTGACACAAATTACAACTTTTTTAAGTATATGAGTTTTTATACGAGTTATATAAGTTTTATTAAAACCCAAGGAGAATTGTTTTAATTTTTGAAAAAATTTAAATTTTTTTTGAAATTTTTGTTTTTTAAATTTTTGAAAAAAATTTTTTTCGACTTTTTTTTTTTTGTAATTATTTTGTTTATTTGTTGGTGTTTGACCATCTTTAATACATAGGAATATATAAAAACCACAAAAACACTCATATTTTGATGAAAAATTGTTAAAAAACTCAAAAGTTTAACTTTGACCTTGAATTTCTCTGCAACTACCAGACCGAACTTGACCGCTTATAATTCGTCTGAAAGTTGATTGTGTTATCTGTCTAACAGAATTATGAATATATCTCTATCCGTTCAAAAGTTACAGAATTTTGACCAGGAAAAAATGATTCTGAACCACTGTGCGTCGTATGGGGAACAGTCAATACAAGTTGCTACATTAAAAATCAAAGCGATTCAAGAGCAGGTCCTAAACAGAACTTTTCCAAAATGTTGTGTGGGAGGTACTCGCAGAAGTGGACCGATTGGAACCATATTGGAACCTTATCTGGTAGAAATTTCACGATGTGCCAAGTATAGACCAAATCGGTTACTATCTTCAAGAGTTATCGTGCGCACAAATTTTCCGACCATTTCTGAACTTTTGTGGTGGAGGTACCGGAAGGAGTACCGGAATACTACGAAAGTCGAATTTTGGACCGAATCGGTTGATCCGTTCGAGAGTTATCGTGCACTTAAGCCTGCCAGACAGACATTTTATCGTGGAAAGACTTACGATTGAACAGTGTTTGCAAATTATTCAACTTTATTACGAAAATTCACTTTCTTTGAGGAATGTGTTTCGAGCCAAATTTTGTTCAGCAATGAGCCCATTACTGGCTTAATGGGTATGTAAACAAAGAAAGTAGACGCACTTAGGTTAAGAGCAACCTAAGGAGATTCAAGAGGTGTCCCCTCGCCCAGAAAAATAACGGTTTCGTGGGGTTTGTACGCTGGTAGAACCATCAGACCCTATTTCTTCAAAAATTATATCGGTGAGAACTTAACCTTTAATGACGACCATGAAAGCCGCTGCTTGAAAATGAAGCTCGTGATCTCGACTACATTTTGTTTTAAACATTTTGTTTAAAAGAATACTTCGATGAACAGACAATTTCAGGTTTTGGGACGGTCGATTGGCCACCAAGATCGTGTGATATCACACCGTTAGGCTTTTTGCTATGGGGATATGTAAAGTTTAAAGTGTTTGCGGACAAGCCCGCTTCAATGCAGACCTTGAGGCAAAAAATCACGAGTGTCATTGGTCAGTTAGCAGTTGAAATGTACGGACAGACCGTCTAAGACGTAGACGCAGACCGTCTAAGACGTAGATGATAGACATAAATGTAAAACAAGTAGGAAAAGCGTTAAGTTCGGTCGGTAGGAATGTTTTTTGGCTTCTGGAGACACAAAATACCAAATTACAACCAATTCGGTGGTAAAATGGGACAAATATCTTAAAAATTCCTTAAAACGACGACGCGTTACGCGCCATTTTGTATAGGGGCTATACGAAAGCGTGGACCTACATATCCCGCTTTCAATACCAAAAGTCCTACGTACATATAATAGATTTTCCCAAAATTTCATCCACCTACGTCAATCCGTTCGGACGCTAGAGTGATTACCACAGACGGACAGACGGACGGACATGACTACATCGATGTAGAATTGCACGCTGATCAAGAATATATGTAGTGTGTGGGATCTACAATGATTATTTCGAGTAATTACAAACGAAATGGGGGGTATCCTATGGTGGAGGGTATAAAAATAAATGCCAAGGAAAGTTCTTTGAAATAATAATAAACATTTTCCATTCAAATAGACTTTTCTGTGTTTTTTTTTCGTAAAAAAAGTTAGGAACCTCTAGTTGGATCACCCTTTAGTTTCAGAATCCGTAAAAACTTTCCAGGTGTAAGCTCCTTCCATTTAAAGTTGATTGAAGCGCACCGTGACAAGGAGGGAAACCAGCAGTAGTGTTGTATTTTTTTTGCGAAAAAATTAGATTTCAACTGATCAATTCACCTAAAAACCCTTCGGAACTAGTTCACTTGTTTGTTAGTGCAGCCGTAGGTGAAACAAAATAAATATAAACCAATAAATAAACAAGAGAGCAAATGCTATAGTCGTGCGAGTCTAACTCCTGAAAATTATCCGTTCAATACTCTTCTTCCTCTCTGGGACCTCCAACAACCCCAAAAATTTCGTTACGATCTGATCAAAATTGCAACCTGTAGCGTGATTACAATACAAATTAAAAAACGGGATGTATTATCGACTATTGCGATATTTCCATTGTTTAACCACCTACGCCAACCTACTTTGCGTCTTCGTAAAGTTGAGTTTTTTCTGCTTTTGGAATATCCCTACTAGAAACGGAGATATTTGCATAAGAACAAAACGTTAAATTTTTCTCCACAATAGTTTTTTCCCCATTCCGCCTCCTGAGTATTACCTTCTTCCCCTCTGTGACCACATTCGAAAGCATTTTCGTGTTGTTCGCGTATGCAACAGCTATCTGTCACAAGCTAAGATGTTGAAACAAGGTCGTCAAATTCCCAGGCGGCAGCACTTAGGGTGCAGATAAGGACCGTGGTAAGCTATATGGCGCCGGTTTGGTCAGCGAATGTAAGTTCAACGCAATGGAGGAGAACGATTCTTGCAGTACAGCAACTCAATGACATGCTTTCGTTGCAGTAATTTCTCCGGCATTCATGAAAGGCATCCAAATTACCATATGGTGAATAGGACCTTCCACCCAGGCATGTCAGAAAGGATCTTCATGTCCTAGAGGGGACCAAAGTTACAAGAGAGATCCCCTTGATCAATAAGTGTATCAAGCGCGTTTAAATAACATTCACACGGATGCAGTCGCGGATGTCATAAACAACTATAGAGTGAGAACATACGCCCATCTGAGGAGCATCAGCTGTCAGGACAAACCAAATTTTTTACTCGCATATGCCGTCTGAATTTCTAAAGGGAAAGTATCGATGACACCGTGAAAACACTTGCCCAACTGTGACCCGCTCATGAATATCCGTTTACGTACGAAGTCTATAAATGTTAGCTCAGTATGAGATAAACATCAGGAGTAAAAAAAATTGTTAGAATCAAGTAAGAAAGTAGCCGTCAGCTGTGCTGATGGAGATATACTCTCAGGCTCTGACCAAAAAATAATCAAACACAAGATTCATGCCGTATATAAAGTATATTGATTTTGTATCACGAGTTTGCTTCAAAATACATGGAATCTGATTTTAGTAAGTATACATCAGAGTTATAGAGACAAATTTTTAAAAGTTTGAGAGTTATTTTGAGACCTAGCCATATTAGTTGGTTCCGTCAGGGTTTCTTAGAGCTTTTAGGCCATTATCTTAGGAAGTCGGAAGTTACTCCGGAAAAAAATGTACCGCTATCATACACGGATGTAAAAAAGGTCTCTCTAACATATGTCCCAAACATATTTTGCAGCAAATATATACATGTTTGTGTGAAATAAAAAAAACATTATCCTTAAAATTGAAACCACCAACGGGAAATCGGTATCTGGAATCAAATGATATTTCAAATATATGCATGTATATTAAAATAATTTTAATTTAATAACAAGAAAACAAGAACGCTGTTTTATTCACTCACTATACCGTCTTTACTCAACGATTGTCTTGAAGAAACTGCAGAAAAATATTTTTTGCAAAAAGAACAAAATTAATTCATACCATTTTTATACCCTCAGCATTTATGCTAACGAGGGTATATACACCTTCATACGGGCAAAATATGCCTCATCGAAATAATGGTTTTAGACCCCAAGTATGTTTGAACGAAATCCATTTCTGACAATTTGGAATCGATTTAGCAATGTCCGTCCGTCTGTCTGGCTGGCTGAAGCGCACGATAACTCTTGAATGGATCAACCGATTCGGTCCAAAATTTGGCTTTCGTATTATTTTGTCCAAACTTAGTTTAAGTTCGAAGATGGGTTATATCGGTCCACTCCTTCTGGTACCTCCCCCACAAAATTTCGAAAATGTTCGGACATTTTGTGCGAACGATAGCTCTCGAAGCGAGAGACCGATTTGGTACATACTTTGTACATCGTAAAATTTCCACCCGACTTAGATGTGGTTCCAATATGGACTCAATCGGTGCACTCTTTCGGGTACCTCCAACACAAAATTTCGGAAAAGTGCAGTTTAGGACCAGCTCTCGAATCGCTTTGATTCTTGCTGTAGCAACTTGTATTTACTGCCCCCCATACGACGGTACAAGTTTCATCAGGGGCAAGTCCATACTTCCTGAGAAAATAGCCTGAAAGGTGCAAAAAACCCTCATGACAACGTGTGTAGTGGTTGGAGCGCAATATAACTCTCGAACGGATCTGCTGATTCGGTCCAAAATTTGGTCTTCGTAATATTTTGTTCAAACTTAATTTAATTTCGATGATAAGCCATATCGGTCCACTCCTTCATGTACCTCCCCCACAAAAGTTCAAAAATGTTCGGAAAAATTGTGCGCACGATAACTCTTGAATGGAGTGACTGCTTTTGTCCATATTTTACACATCCTAATATGTCTACCAGATATAGATCAGGTTTGAATATGAACTATATTTGTCCACTCCTTCGGGTACTTCCCACACAAAATTTCGAATAAATTCACTTTAAGGCCCGCTCTCGAATCACTTTGATTTCTGTTGAAGCAACTTGCGAAATTAGTTTAACTTCTAAAATGGCGGTATCGGTCCTCTTCTTAGGGTACCTCCCCCCTTAGTGCAGTTTAGGGTCTGTTCGAAGATCCCTGGGAAATGTATACCGATGCTGACCGTTGTGGTCCCGTTTACAGCGACATTATGTTTTCCGTGGACAAGTCCATGCTTCGTGGAATATTGATCCAAAAGTTATACTATGACCTACTAAAGTGACTAGTAGGCGCTATATCAATCGGAAAGATATGACCCCCAAAATAAGATCAACTTCCATAATGGACTATGTCGGTCCATTCCGTCAAGTACCTCCTCCACAACATTTTGAACTTTAATCTTAATCCACCCGAAAGAGGGGGCGATATAGTCCATATTCCAACCTGATACATGACTGGATGAAATAATACGATGTGCAATGTTTGGACCAATCAGAGACTCCCTGCGAGAGTTATTTTGCGGATTTGCCATTTTAGTTGGAGCCGCTAGGGCTTCTTAGAGCCATTACCTCAGAAAGTATGGACTTGCCCCAGAAAAAATTGTACCGTCGTAAAAGGGAGTCGCAAAGACAGCCTGCAGAAACAAATTTCAAAACGATCCGGGAGGAGCTGTTAAACATCACTTTTTCCGAATTTTGTGTGGGAGGTACCCGAAGTAGCTGACCGTTATAGTCCATATTCCAACCTGATACATGACAGGGTTGTACCTCCCACACAAAATTCGGATAAAGTGTAGTGGACCCGTATAGGAGTGGACCATATTTGAGCATGATCTATATCTCGAAGGAATAATACGATGTGCAAAGTTTGGACCAAATCGATTGATCCCTTCGAGAGTTATCGTTCACACGATTTTATAGAAAATTTTTGAACTTTTGCACAGTGGATCCACTTGTATGGAGAAAGTGGCCAAAAATATTTAGAGTGTAAAAATCAAGCAAATACGCCGGTTACAGCTTTGTGCTGCTGCGAAGAGTGTTTTAAGAAACCACGAGCGTAGCATTCTCCCCCCTTTCCCCTCTGGAGGGGGTATACGGTAAGAATGGTTTTATGCTGTTAATACAAAATTACATGAACAAAGGTCCCGATTATCTTATGATGCAAAAATAGGCTTGGGGAAACAAAACAGTCTCCAAAACAACATAAAATCCAACTAATTTAGTGGATTAAAAAAAATTTATTTTTTGTCTGAAAATTTGTAAAATATTTAATCTAGATCTTATAGCGTTCTTCCTGGAAGGCACGTACCGCCAACGTAAGACAAATTTGGAAGAAGATTTCTTCATCTTGCCACTGATACCAATTATGTTAATGTACGTGTTCAGGTAACAGAGTTATACGCTAATATATCCATACAAACCCTATTCTAGGGCAGCTTTAGTCGGCGACCCACCATTAACAGTCTGGCACTAGATGGCAGCTGATTTTAATACTGAATAATCTTAAACCCATGACCTACTTTGGAAAATTATTCCCGAAGTGGGCACTGGTGGGCATCATGACTAAAACCTTATGTCAAATTTAAGTATATGATCGAATTGGCATTACAAAATACACTAAGAAAATATGCAGCTAACTAGAATTCCACAACACGCTAAAACACTATTTTTTAATGATTACTACGCTTTTACCTCCTCCTTCAAAATCCACTGCAATATTTTGCTATACGTATTAGTTTCGCGATATTTTGAATATATTTACTTGCACTTAAAATATAGGTTGTACTCACAACAAAAAATATTGGTGAAATGTTCTGACTTTTGAAGCTATTCTTAGGAAGTTCGCGTTCGAATGAAACAAAAACTAATATATTTTTAAAAAGGTCTATGTCATAGCTGTCAGATTTGCCAGATGTTGTAGCAAAATTTTGACATTAATTTTTTATTTTTTGGCCAATGGGTGGATCCACTGTGTTTTGTGGCAGAAGTGGCCCAAGGGCTGAGAGTATTCCCAGCAAATATACTCATTACAAAACCCCCTACTAACCCATTATTTTAACAAGGGCATGTCGCTCGAAATAAATAGTAATTTTTTGGTCACTTAAATAAGTAGCTACTAAAAGTCGTGACTACTTATTTAACTACTTATATATGTAAGTGTTGAAAAAATATAGGGGATTTTGTAATGAATATTTTCGCTGGGTAAAAACAGCACATATTGAGTTTGGTTATTTTCTTTATTTCTCAGGTGGAGGAAAGCTGGCTGATATATGTTTACTTTTTTATCCCGAGCTCTTGTTTAGCCTTCCTAAATATTTTGTCTCATTGCGCTGTAGCTTTTATAACATTTATAGAAAGGTATTTAAATTTTCAGAGTTATCCCTTCATTTTTATGACGATCTTTGGCAAGTGATTAATTAAGATTGATTGATAAAAAATAGCTAAAGAGAAAAAAAAAACACTTGGGCCAACATCAAATCAACATCTTGTACACGAAATGTAGGCCCAACATTACGTTTGGCTTTTATTTTCAGCAATAAAAACGCAAAGCGCCCGCCTGAAAAATAGCCAAGTTAAGTGCGAATAAGTGAGTGAGAAAGCGCGCAAAATAGTCATAAATTGAGAAATGTTTTATGCGTTGGCTACCCTTGGCAACGACGGTAATGTGGATAAACATTAACTTGGCATTTTGCCTACCAATATCCAGCAGCGGCCCAAACCCCACCTCCACTCTCAACTTATCCTCAAAAGCTAACAATGCTTTGTGAATGGTGGCGACCGACCACCGTTCACAACTACAAAAAATTATCAGCAACTCTCCTCCAACTCAATCTCACTGCGTGGCATTCACGATGGATGGATTCGTGCTGCTGATTGTAGCCTTTTTTCGCCTCACCACCACCTCTTTGCCAAGCCCCCACCTGGTTTTGCGATAAATAGAGAGATTAGAGTAACTCACCTTTAACAACAATAACAACAACAACAAAAAGTCAGCAACAAAATATTTACCGACAGAGTGATTGTTTTCGATTCTGACTCTCAATACAACTGAAATATGCCGCAATAGTCATAAAAAATAACAAAAAGAATGAAAAAGTACGCAGGCAAACAGCAACAACAACACCACCAACAACTACTACAACAAATCCAATCTCAAACCATATAAAGCTTTAAAATTGAGATCTCATTTGGTGATAAGTGAATTGCTTTTTTTCAGAGATTTTTACTTTTTGATATATGAAATGAGATATAAATAAAAAACGTAAATAACAGCAACAATAACAACAACCATTTTTTTAAATAACAATAATAACGACAAAGTTCAGTAGAATGATTCTAAGTTTGCGGTGGGTATTTAAGCGGCGTTTGTTATTTGTGAAGGTGGGAGAAGGGTATTTTAAGTAGGACACATCTTCTCTAGATAGGAGAACGCGAGGTTTTTTGTAGATAGAAGGTCTTGAAATCTTTTATAGGTTGAAGAAGCCCTTCTATATGTAGAAGATCTGTCGCCAAGGGTAGCCAACGCCTAAAATATTTCTCAATTTTTTGCTATGTTGTGAGCTTATAAGTGTAGACGACCTGGGGTTGTACGACCTATAGAAGGTCTTTTCACTATAGAACACCTGTGGGAGGTATTCTGACCATAGGGGACCTGTGACTTACTGTAGAAGAAATGTGGATGGCTTTCTCAATATAAAAGATCTGTGGAAAGTCTTCTGGCTACAGAAGACCTGTTGGAGGTATTCTGACTATAGAAAACCTCTGAAAGATCTTCCCACCAGAGAAAACTTGTGGAAGATATTTTTAACATAGAAGATCTGTGGAAGGTCTTCTACCCAAATAAACACTGTTGAAGATATTCTAGCTACAGGGGGAAAGTTTTCTAGCTACAGACGACCTGTGGAAAGTTCTTAAGCTACGTAAAGTCTGTGGAAAGTCTTTAAGCTAAAGGAGACCTGTGGAAAGTTCTCTGACAATAGCCGACCTGTGGAAGTTCATCTCACTACAGAAGATATGTGGAAGGTCTAGACATAGAATGCCTGTGTTCTAGCTATAGAAAATCTGTAGAGGATCTTATAAGTGTGGACGTCCTGGGGATGTTCTTCTCGTTATAGAAGGCCTTCTCACTATACAACACCTGTGGGAGGTATTCTGACCATAGAGGACCTGTGACTGACTGTAGAGAAATGTGGAAGGCTTTCTCAATATAGAAGACCTGTGGAAAGTCTTCTGGCTACTGAAGACCTGTCGAAGGTATTCTGACTATAGAAAACCTGTGAAAGATCTTTCCACCAGAGAAAACCTGTGGAAGATATTTTGACTATAGAAGATCTGTGGAAGGTCTTCATCCCACATAACCCATGTTGAAGATCTTCTAGCTACAGGAGGAAGGTTTTCTAGCTACAGACGACCTGTAGAAGGTTTTTTAGCTACGTAAAATCTGTGGAAAGTCTTTAAGCTAAAGGAGATCTGTGGAAAGTTCTCTGACAATAGCCGACCTGTGGAAGGTCATCTCACTACAGAATATATGTGGAAGATCTTGCCGTAGAATGCCTGTGTAAGATGTTCTAGCTATAGAAAATCTCTGGAGGGTCTTATAAGTGTAGACGACTGGGGATGGTCTTCTCGTTATAGAAGGTCTTCTCACTATAGAACACCTGTGGGAGGTATTCTGACCATAGAGGACCTGTGACTGACTGTAGAAGAAATGTGGAAGGCTTTCTCAATATAGAAGACCTGTGGAAAGTCTTCTGGCTACAGAAGACCTGTTAAAGGTATTCTGACTATAGAAAACCTGTGAAAGATCTTCCCACCAGAGAAAACCTGTGGAAGTATTTTGACTATAGAAGATCTGTGGATAGTCTTCTACCCATATAACCCCTTGTTGAAGATATTCTAGCTACAAGAGGAAGTTTTTCTAGCTACAGATGACCTGTGGAAGGTTTTTTAGCTACGTAAAATCTGTGGAAAGTCTTTAAGCTATAGGAGACCTGTGGAAAGTTCTCTGACTATAGCCGACCTGTGGAAGGTCATCTCACTACTGAAGATATGTGGAAGGCCTAGACACAGAATGTCTGTGTAAGGTGTTCTGGGTATAGAAAATCGGTGGAGGCTCTTATAAGTATAGACGACCTGGGGATGATCTTCTCACTATAGAGGGTCTTCTCACTATAGAACACCTATGGGAACTATTCTGGCCATAGAGGACTTGTGACGGACTGTAAAAGAAATGTGGAAGGCTTTCTCAATATAGAAGACCTGTGGAAAGTCTTCTGGCTACAGAAGACCTGTCGAAGGTATTCTGACTATAGAAAACCTGTGAAAGATCTTTCCACCAGAGAAAACCTGTGGAAGATATTTTGACTATAGAAGATCTGTGGATGGTCTTCTACCCACATAACACCTCTTGAAGATCTTCTAGCTACAGGAGGAATGTTTTCTAGCTACAGACGATCTGTGGAAGGTGCTATAGCTACGTAAAATCTTTGGAAAGTTTTTAAGCTATAGGAGATCTGTGGAAAGTTCTCTGACAATAGCCGACCTGTGGAAGGTCATCTCACTACAGAAGATATGTGGAAGGTCTAGACATAGAATGCCTGTGTAAGGTGTTCTAGGTATAGAAAATCTGTGGAGGGTCTTATAAGTGTAGACGACCTGGGGATGGCCTAGATGGCCTGGGGATGGCCTAGATAGAAGATCCTCTCACTATAGAACACCTGTGGGAGGTATTCTGACCATAGAGGACCTGTGACTGACTGTAGAAGAAATGTGGAAGGTTTTCTCAATATAGAAGACCTGTGGAAAGTCTTCTGGCTACAGACGACCTGTTGAAGGTATTCTGACTATAGAAAACCTGTGAAAGATCTTCCCACCAGAGAAAACCTGTGGAAGATATTTTGATTATACAAGATCTGTGGAAGGTCTTCATCCCACATAACCCATGTTGAAGATCTTCTAGCTACAGGAGGAAGGTTTTCTAGCTACAGAAGATCTGTGGAAGGTTCTATAGCTACGTAAAATCTTTGGAAAGTTTTTAAGCTATAGGAGATCAGTGGAAAGTTCTCTGACAATAGCCGACCTGTGGAATGTCATCTCACTACTGAAGATATGTGGAAGGCCTAGACATAGAATGCCTGTGTAAGGTGTTCTAGGTATAGAAAATCTGTGGAGGGTCTTGTAGACGACCTGGGGATGGCCTAACCGTTATAGAAGATCTTGTCACTATAGAACACCTGTGGGAGGTATTCTGACCATAGAGGACCTGTGACTGACTGTAGAAGAAATGTGGAAGGCTTTCTCAATATAGAAGACCTGTGGAAAGTCTTCTGGCTACAGAAGACCTGTTGAAGGTATTCTGACTATAGAAAACCTGTGAAAGATCTTCCCACCAGAGAAAACCTGTGGAAGATATTTTGACTATACAAGATCTGTGGAAGGTCTTCTACCCATATAACCCCTGTTGAATATCTTCTAGCTACAGGAGGAAGGTTTTCTAGCTACAGGCGACCTGTGGAAGGTTTTTTAGCTACGTAAAATCTGTGGAAAGTCTTTAAGCTATAGGAGACCTGTGGAAAGTTCTCTGACTATAGCCGACCTGTGGAAGGTCAACTCAATGCAGAAGATATGTGGAAGGTCTAGACATAGAATGCCTGTGGCCTGGGGATGGTCTTCTGGCTATAGAAGATCTGTGGTAGGTTTTATAGCCATAAAAGACTTGTGGAAGTCTTCCAGTGATAGAAGACCTGTTGAAGGTCTTCCAGTTATAGAAGAACTGTGGAAGGTCTTCCAGTTATAGAAGCCCTGTGGAAGGTCTCATTGTTACAAATCTAGAAAACCTGTGAAAGGTCTTCTAAATATAGAAGACCTGTGGAGGGTCTTCTAGCAATAGAAGATCCGTCGAAGTTCTTCTAGCTGTAAAAACCTGTATGAGGTCTTCTAGCTATATGAGATCTGTGGAAGGCCGTCTAGCTTTAGAAGACTTGTGGAAGGTCTCCTGTCTGAAGAAGCGCAGTGCAAGGCCTTTTTGCCTTAGAAGATCTTCTACCCATAAAAAAACTGTGGAATGTCTTGTACCCATAGAAGGCCTGTGAAAGATCTTCTAGCCATAAAGGACCTGTCGGAGGACTTCCAGCTACAGAATAACTTACCAAGGTCTTCTAGCTACAATACTTGTTATAGGTTTAATAGCTGCAGAAGACCTTAGAAATGTCTTTTAGACATAGTCCTGTGGAAGATCTTCTAGCCATTGTGGACCTCTGTTAGGTCTTCTAGCCATAAAGTACCCGTGTGAGGTCTCCTAGCCGTAGAGGACCTGCGGAAAGTCTCTTGTTACTAGAAGACCTTAGAAGGGTCTTATAGGCATATACAATGTTTGTAACTTTTTCTAGACATAAAAGACTTATGGAAGGTCTTCGAGACATTAAGGGCCTCTGAGAGGTCTTCAAGCTACAGAAGACTTTTGACACCTTTCAAGAGAACTTTTAGGCGTAGAGAATTTTTGGAAAGCCGTCCAGCTATAGACGACCTGTAGAAAGATCTTCTATCCATACAAGAGCTGCGGAAGGCCTTTTTGCCGTATGGCCTGTGGAAGGTCTTCTAGCTATAGAAGACATGTGGAAGGTCTTCTAGCCATAGTGGACCTGTGAAGGTTTTCTAACCATAAAGGACCCGAGGAAGGTTTTCAGCCATAAAAGACTTGTGGAAGGTCTTCTAGTTACAACGACCTAAGACCGGTCCTCTAGCCATAGGGGATCTGTGGAATCCAGATATATACGATCTGCTATCCATACAAGAGCTGCGGAAGGCCTTTTTGGAATAAGGCCTGTGGAAGGTCTTCTAGCCATTAAAGATATTTAGAAGGTCTTCTAGCCATTGAGGACCTGTGGAGTTTTCTCACCATAGAGGACCTGTGGAAGGTCTTCTAGGTACAAAGACCTAAGAACGGTCCTCTATCCATAGGGGATCTGTGCGAGGTTTTTTTAGCCCCTAGAGGACCTGTGAAAGGGCTAGAAACATTGAAGAAGAAGGAGGGAGGTATTTTAACTATAGAAGTCATAAGGAAGTTCTTCTATCCATAAAGTACCTGTGGAAGTCGGTTAGCTACAAAAGACCTGTGCAAAAGATGACGTGTTGAAGGTCTCCTAGCTATTGCAGACCTGCTGAAGATGTAGCTATAGAAGACCTGTTGAAGGTCTTCTAGATATTGAAGACCTGTGGAAAGTCTTCTAGTTATTGGGGACTTGTGAAAGGCCATCTAGCAATCTTTTAGCCAAAGAAAGTACTATGGGGGCCTTTTTTCAAAAGGAGTCCTGTTGAAGGCCTGCAAAATGCCTTCCTTCTATAAAATACCTGTGGAAGGTCTTCTTGCAATGGGAGACGTGTTGAACGTGTGCAAGCCTTTCAAGACTTGTGGAAGACTTTCTAGCCTGTGAATGGTCTTGTAGTCATAAAATTCCTGTGGAATTCTACCCATAGATGACCTCCGAAAGGTCTTCTAGCTATTGAAGACTTGTGAAAGGCCTCCTTGCAATAGGAGACCTGGAAGGTCTTCTAGCCAAAAGAAAGTCCCGTGAGAGGCCTTTTTGCAATAGGAGAGCTATTGTAAGGTCTCTAGCCATGGGTTACACGTGAATAGTCTTCCAGCTATAAAATACCTGAAGAAGGCCTTCTAGCTATAGGAGTCTTCTCGCTATAGAAGTCCTGTGGAAGATTTTTTAATCAAAGAAGGCATAGAGGACCTGTAGAGGTTTTCTCACCATAGAGGATCTGTGGAAGGTTTTATTGTCTTCTAAAAACCTAAGAACGGTCTTGTATCTGTGGAAAGATTTTTAGTCTTAGAGGACCTGTGAAAAGGTTTCTACCCATTGAAGAAGAAGGAGGAAGGTATTTCAACTATATACGTCATAAGGATGGTCCTCGAACTATAGTAGTCATAAGGAATATCTTTTAGCCATAAGATACATTTGGGAGTCGTTTAGATGCAGAAGACCTATGGAACATCTTCTAGCTATAGAAGACCTGTTGTAGGTCTTCTAGCTATTGTAGACCTGTAAAAGGTGTTCTACTTATTGGATATTTGTGAAAGGCCATCTTGCAGTCTTCTAGCCAAAACAAAGTCCTGGGGAAGGCCTTTTTGCAATAGGAGACCTGCTGAAGGCCTATGAAAGGTCTTCCGGCTATAAAATACATGGTATTCTAACTATAGGATACCTACGGAAATCCTTCTAGCCATATGTCACCTGAGGAAAGCCATAGAAGACCTATGAAAGGTCTTCCAATTTTAGAAGGTTTGTTGAAGGCTGCCTTTGTATAGAAGACCTGTGAAAGGTCTTGTAGCCATAAAATACCTGTGGAAGGTCTTCCAGACCCGCGAAAGATCTGTTAGCTATTGAAGACTTGTGAAAGGCCTCCTTGAAATATGAGACCCGCAAGGAAGGCCAAAAGAAAGTCCCGTGGAAGGCCTTTTTTCAATAGGAGAGCTGTTGTAAGGTCTCTAGCCATGGGACACACGTGAATGGTCTTCCAGCCACAAAATACCTGTGGAAGGCCTTCTAGCTATAGGAGACTCGTTACAGAAGTCCTGTGGAAGGCCTTTTAAGCTAAGAAGTTCCCTGGAAGGTCTTCTTACCATAAAAGATGTGGATGCCATTCTTGCAATAGAAGGCTGGTGGAAGTTGTATCATTTATAAAGTATATGTGCAAGGCCTTCGAACTATAGAAAATATGTTGAATATCGTCTAGCCGTTTGGTCTACTATTGACGGCAGGAACTTCGAGAACACCCAGCTCTCCTTTTGAGAGAAGACCATGAGGTCATCATTATATAAGACCCTGAAATCGTATCTAGATAGAACAAACCTACATATATAGATATTCTATAGAATATAAAAGGTGTTTCTTCTTAGTATTGAAGACAATGGATTTCTGTATCTATTGTTTATCACATTCATACATACGCATTTTAAGAAAACCCCCCTTTGATGTTACCGAAAATGAATTGATTTGCTTTGCGACAAGAAGAAGCCCCTTTCATATTTGAAATTTTTTGATAGAAGGGCATACGAATGCGGTGCATGTGGGCGCCATGGCACCTGTCAATACAATTAAGATACCAACTATGAGTTAGTGGATAAATCGAAACGAATCTTATCGAACAAAACAAAAAAAATAAATGATTGAATATTTTCTTTGTTGATTTGCCGACATAGGGAAATTTGTCCAAATACAGGTTAGCAGTCCCAGCCCCGACACTCCACTTCAATCTAACACTCCTACAGCGATTAACAAATCACTTTCAATGTGTGGCCATTGTTTTGGACAAATGCGTACAAATGGTGGGGGTGCTCTACCGCTGCCGCTGCCATTGTCGGGGTCATTGGCGACAGTGACAATTTTGTTGATTACAGTGACTATGATAATATTGTAATATTAACTAAATACAAAATGATAGAAATTTGTCAACATTATCATAATTAATCAAATTGTTGCAGGCGTCAGCATTTTTCGACGGGACGACCTCACACGCACATACTTACAATGCGTAGTAGATTGATGTGGAATGGATGATGGTGGTGGTGGTTGGTTGGGTGACATTTACCAATAACAACAGACAAAACAAAAAAATGCCGACAACTAATCACCCGCATAACTGAAATGCCGAATTTACAAAAAAAGCTCTTTGGAAATAGGAAATAGAAGAATTATAATGAATGCGATAAAGGGTAGTAGGGTTGCCAAGGTATGTAGTAAACAAGTAAAAAAGTGTCAGTCGGCTTTGCCGACAGATATATACCCTCAGCCAATGTGAAGCGAAATGTATTTAAGGTCTCTTCAGAATTATGTGGCCCTTTTGGACATTTGAACTTGCCGACAAAATTGTGGATTAGGAATTAACTGCACTAATATACAAATGTTGAACTTTTGTAGGGCAGGTGCCTTTAGGGAGGATCGATATGGGCCATTTTAGAAGATAAACTAAATTTTGTTAAAATATTAGGAGATCCAAAGTTTAGGCCAAATTAGGTGCCTCATTCAAGTGATATCGTCCTAGCATTGAATGACATTTTTTAAAACATTGGGGAGAAGTACCGAAAGTTGTGGACCGGTATTGCCCATGAAACTAAGTTTGGATATAATATGACGAAGACCAAATCGGTTGAACAGTTCGAGAGTTATCGTGCTCTCCGACCGCAACATATGGTGACATAGGGATTTTTTACAACTTTTGGGCTGTTTTCCAAGAAATATGGACTTGCCCCTGAAAAAACTTTTACCTTCGTAATGGAGGTAGCGAATGCAAATCGCTTCAACAAAAATCAAAGTGATTCGAGAGCAGGTCTTAAAGTGAACTTATCCGAAATTTTGTGTGAGAGGTACCAGAAGGAGTAGACAAATATAGTCCATATTCGAACCTGATCTATATCTGCTAGATATATTAGGATGTGCAAAGTATAGATTACATCGGTCACTCCTTTCAAGAGTTATCGTGCGCAAAATTTTTCCGAACATTTTTGAAGTTTTGTGGGGGAGGTACCTGAAGGAGTGGACCGATATAGCCCATCTTCGAATTTAAACTATGTTTTGATCAAATATTACGAAGACCAAATTTTGGACCGAATCGGCAGATCCGTTCAAGAGTTATCTTGCACTCCAACCACTACACAAGGTGTCATAGGGGCTTTTTGCAACTTTCCGGCCATTTTCTCAGGAAGTATGGACTTGCCCCTGATGAAACTTGTACCGTCGTATGGGAGGGAAGTGAATACAAGTTGTTGCAACAAAAATCAAAGCGATTCGAGAGCAGGTCCTAAACTGAACTTTTCCGAAATTTAGTGTGGGAGGTACCCGAAGTAGTAGACCGATTGAGTCCATATTGAAACCTAATTTGAGTCTGGTACACATTTCACGATGGGCAAAGTATGGACCAAATCGGTTATCGTGCGCACAATTTTTCCGAACTTTTCCGAACTTTTGTGAGGGAGGTATTGGAAGGAGTGGACCGATATAACCCATCTTCGAACTTCAACTAAGTTTGGCCAAAATATTACGAAAGCCAAATTTTGAACCGAATCGGTTCATCCGTTCGAGAGTTATCGTGCGCACCAGCCAGCCAGACAGACAGACGGACGAACGGACATTGCTAAATCAACTCCAAATTGTCTGAAACACATTTCGTCCAAACATACTTGGGGTCTAAAACCATTATTTCGATGAGGCACATTTTGCCCGTATGAAAGTGTACGAATATATACCCTCGTTAACATAAATGCTGAGGGTATAACAACAGATTTAAAGTGGAATGCAGTTAAAATTGATTACTTTAGGGGATGGCAGAGAAGATTAGTTTCGTCCAACGAAACAAGATTACATTCTCGTATATATGTATGTACCTCGAACGGATATAAATATATGGTCCTTATTAGATTTCCCAAAATTGCAGATCTTCGTTACTGTACCCTATGATAGAAAATTTAAAAATTATGCTTGTCATTAATGTGTGCACATGTGTAGCACACACACCTTGCAAAACCTTGTTGTTGGCGTTTGTCGAAAGAGTACACTTACATTTTGGCTTTTAACTTATCTATCAGCTGACTTGTCTGTCCTGCCAGCCAAATACGCCCATCCATATTTGTCTGTCCACATGGCCTTTAGATTTTAATGCTTTCAATTTCTTAACTACGAGTATCAAAAAAACAAAAAAAAACAAGACAAAAAAAAGCACTGAAGAAAAATGTTGCACGTTTCTCTAACCATCTCGTCGTTGAGTATCACTCTCACCTTTCATTGTGGTAGGTAGGTTGATTGGTGCAGCAAGCAGTTAGTCACAGCCTGCTGGCTAGCAAGAAGTTAAACCCAGAGAGCAACTTAATATTAAAAAGAACAACCATAAGCAGCAACAAACCTTCCAACCAACCACCAACCCTTTGATGTCGTCGCGCCTGGCGTCTTTATTATCTTTTATGATAAGGTATGTCAGCATTGTGGACGCTTTAGGCGAGGTTAGTTGGTCAGGCTGGTCTGCTATGGCTAGCTTACTCACTTTACACTGCACTCATTCACTCACTCCTACTCTCTTCTGGCTCCTCTCTCCAAGTACCATAGTGGTGCTGGGGGGATTGATAACAAAAAGACATTTTTGGTTAAATCGAACTTTTGTTGTCTTCGTTGGATTCTCAGTTAACTGACCAAAAGGCAACAATATCCATCCAAAAAGCCTTGCCAAGAAACGACGACAAGGCATTTAATATTGTTTCGTATCTACATTTGACCATTAAAAAACATTAAAATTTTGTACGGAATGCAAGTCAAATGATAACCAATTGTTTCACATCATCATCATCATCATCATCGGAGGCACAGCAGCGGCGACCGCGGCAGGAGCAGCGCCCAGTATCATCTCATTTGCAGACGAAAACACTAATGACACTCCATTGCCAGTGAATGGCTTGTTATCGATTTATCGATAATAGTTCATTTCGTCGTTTCAATGCTAAATGTAAATGGCGCCATCTTTTGGAGCGTACAGAGATATTAGCCATTAATGTCTACGATTTGGAAATAACAGCGACTGAGGCGAATGACCGCCAAGAAACTGTGGTGAAGTAAAGTGAGGTTATGTAGTATAAACAGTTGTGGGAAATTTTAGAACATATTTTCTTGGATACTTTTATACGTCCTGTGGAAGGTTTTTCAACCATAGATGGCATGGGGATGGCCATTTAGCCATAGAAAACACTTGCAAGGACCTCTACTAGGCCGGGGCGATTTGAAAACCTTAATGGGCCCTTCGCGTTTCTGATTCCTGGGGTTGAACTGAGCAAAAAAGTCTACTGGACCATATGTCTACGATGAAAATCGAGCCTCCCGATTTTGACTTTAAGTTTTTTATTGACGTTTTTTGGATGTTTTGGCATATAACAGCCAAACCATTGGGATTTTCGATCCAACACAAAGACAAACATTGTAGCCAAGACAGTAATTGAAAACTCTCTAATACATCGCAAAAGCATTGGAACGCTCCTTCAGGCAGTTTTGGCCCTAAGAATGTGCAAACTTTTCGGAAAATGTCTATAAATGACATTGTGCTACAAAATTTGACCCGAAAAATATTCAAGTGTTCTGATGCAAAATTATATCGTGTTGGGATCCATGGACAACGACAATGCCTTTATTTCGCTTGGGTCACTTCGTTTTAATTTTTTATAACGGTAAAAGTAGTGAAAATCTGGGTTTCTTACATTTTCAAATTTAAACGGGCATATCTTATTTTTTCCACAACGGATTTCTTTTGATCCTCCTTCCTTTTAAAGGGGTGAATAATGTCTTTTGAATAAGCTATTATTGTTTTAAATCGGCTAACAAATGGCTAAGTTATAGTGGTTTATGTCTGAAAAACCCCACAAAAAACCTATAAAGGAATTTCTCATAATTTTCAAAATAAATATTGAACAAAACAAAAAAACATTATATTTTTGAAAATTATGAGAAATTCCTTTATAGGTTTTTTGTGGGGTTTTTCAGACATAAACCACTATAACTTAGCCATTTGTTAGCCGATTTAAAACAATAATAGCTTATTCAAAAGACATTATTCACCCCTTTAAAAGGAAGGAGGATCAAAGGAAATTCGCTGTGGAAAAAATAAGATATGCCCGTTTAAATTTGAAAATGTAAGAAACCCAGATTTTCACTACTTTTACCTTTATAAAAAAATAAAACGAAGTGACCCAAGCGAAATAAAGGCATTGTCGTTGTCCATGGATCCCAACACAATATAATTTTGCATCAGAACACTTGAATATTTTTCGGGTCAAATTTTGTAGCACAATGTCATTTATCGACATTTTCCGAAAAGTTTGCACATTCTTAGGGCCAAAACTGCCTGAAGGAGCGTTCCAATGCTTTTGCGATGTATTAGAGAGTTTTCAATTACTGTCTTGGCTACAATGTTTGTCTTTGTGTTGGATCGAAAATCCCAATGGTTTGGCTGTTATATGCCAAAATATCCAAAAAACGTCAATAAAAACTTAAAGTCAAAATCGGGAGGCTCGATTTTCGCGGTAGATATATGGTCCAGTGGACTTTTTTGCTCAGTTCAATCCCAGGAATCAGAAACGCGAAGGGCTCATTAAGGTTTTTTTGCTTCCACACAAATCGCCCCACCCTAACCTCTACAAATAGAAGGCAATATAAATGTATGTGAAAGGCCTTCTACGAACAGAAAAAACATCTTCCAGGAACGGAAGAACTGTGGAACGTACTCTAGCTACAGAAGATCTGCTGAATGTCTCCGAAAAACAGAAGACTTGTGGAAGGTCTGCTAGGAACAGAACACATATGGTGTACTTCTAGATTTAGAAGACTTCAGAAATGTTTTCCAGGATCAGAAGACCTGTGGATGGGTCCTCTTGGTTCTTGGATCAGAAGACCTGTAAAAGGTCTTCTAGAAACGCATGACCTGTACAAGGTCTTTTAGGAACATAAGACCTGTGGAAGGTCTTCTAGGACCAGATGACTTATGGAAGGTCTTCTAGTAATAGAAGACCTACACGAGGCCTTCAGGCTATAGAAGAGCTGCGGAATGTCTTCTCGCAAAAAAACCTGTACAAGGTCTTCTAGGATCAGAAGACCGAAGACCTGTGCAACGTCTTGTGAAAGGTCTTCTGTGACAGAAGACCTGAGGGAGGTTTCATCCTATGGATGATCTGAGAAAGGTGGAAGACCTGTGGAAGGTTTTCTAGAAACAGAAGATCTGTACAATGTCTTCTAGCAACAGAAGGCCTGAGAAAGGTCTTTCAGGAAAAGAAGACCTGTGTTAGGTCTTCTACCGACAAAAGAATGTGCGGAAGGGAAGATAAAGAAGACGTCGGAAAGGTCTTCCACGAACTGAAGACCTGAGAAAGGTCTTCCACGTACAGAAGACCTGTGGAAGGTCTTCTAGTAATATAAGAATTGTGTTTGCTAGGAACAAATGGCCTGTGAAGGTGTTCTAGCCACAGAATATCTGTGGAACGTTTTCTAGGAACAGAAGACCTGTGTAGGGTCTTGTAGCAACAGAAGAACTGTGGTGCGCCTCTAGATATACCTGATAAAGGTCTTCTAGCTATAGGAAATATGTGGAAGGTATTCTAGCTATAGACGATATGTGGAAGGTCTTGTAGCGATAAAAGACCTGTGGAAGTCCTTCGAGCTATAAAAGATCTGAGAAAGGTGAACCAGAAACAAAAAACCTGTGGGTGGTCTTCTAGCTATCGAAAGACCTGACGAAGGTCTATAGGTATAGACGATTTGTAGAAGGTCTTTTAGGAACAGAAGACCGGCGGATGATCTAGGAACAGAAGACCTGTGAAAAGACTTCCAGCTATAAAAGACTTGTAAAAGACTTCTAGCTAAGGAAGTCCTGTACAAGGTTTTCACGCTATAGAAGACCTTTGGAAGGTCTTCTCGAAATAGAAGACCTCTGGAAGGGTTTCTAGCCAAAGATGACCACTGGAAGGTCTTTTAGCCATAAAATACCTTCTGGACGGTCTTCTTGACATAGAATACCTATGAAATGCCTTGTAGCCATATAAGACCTCTGGAAGGTCTTCTAGCCATATAAGACGTACGGACCGTTACATGCCAAGGAAGACCTCTTGACGGTCTTATACCACAGATCACCTCTGGAAGGTCTTTTAGCCATAGATGACCTCAGGGCAGCATTCTAGCTAGGAAATACCTCTGGATGATCTTGTAGCCACATACGACCTCAGGAAGGTCTTATGGCTATAGAATACCTCTGGAAAGTTTTTCCGCCATAGAAGACCTGAGGAAGATCTTTAAGCGATGGAAGGCTCTTGCAAATTCATCTAGCCATAGGAGACCTCTGGAAGGTCTTCTAGCCATAGAAGACCGCTGGAAGGTCTTCCTGCCATAGAAAATCTCTGGAAGGTCTTCTAGACATATAGACTTCTGGTACGTCATTTACCCATAAAATACCTCTGGTGGTCTTCTGGCCATAGAAGACCTATGGGAGGTTTTCTAGCTGTAGAAGACCACTTAAAGGACTTCACGGTATAGAATACACCTAGAAAGAAGACAACAGTACATCTGTAAGAGGTATTCTAGCCACAGAAGACCTGTGAATGTCTTCAAGCTGTAAAGGACCTCTGGACGGTCTTCTAGGCGCAGAAGACCTCTGGACGATCTTTTAGCTATAGAAGACCTCTCGAAAGTCTTCTAGCTATAGAAGACCTCTGAAAGGTCTTCCAGCCATAGAGGAGCTCGGGACGATGTTCTAGCCATGAAAGACCTATGGACGATCTTATAGCCATAAATGACCTCTGGAAGGTCTTGTAGTTATAGAAGACCTCTGGAAGGTCTTTCTACAATAGAAGACCTGGGAAAATCTAGTCATTGAAGATGTCTGAAAGGTCTTTTACCCATAGTAGACCTCTGGAAGGTCTTCCTGCCATAGAAGACCTGTGGAAGGTCTTCCTCCCATAGAAGACCTGTGGGCGGTCTTCTAGCCGCAAAAACCCTGTGGAAGGACTTCTAGCCATAAAACCCCTCTGGATTGTCTTCTAGACATAGAAGACCTGTGGAAGGTCTTCTAGCCCCACAAGACCACTGGAAGATCTTCTAGCCCCAGAAGAACTCTGAATGGTCTTCTAGCCATAAAACCCCTCTGGACGGTCTTCTAGACATAGAAGACCTGTGGAAGGTCTTCAGGCCATAAAATACCATTGGATGGTCTTCTAGCCATAGAATACCTCTGGAAGGTCTTCAAGCCAAGAAGACCTCTGAAGCCATAGAAGACCTCTGGAAGATCTTCTATCCATAAAACCCCTCTGGACGGTCTTCTAGATATAGAAGAGCTATGACAGGTCTTCCCGCCATAGAGGAACTGTGGAAGCTCTTCATATAAGATAGTTTGACGGTCTTCTAGCAACTGAATACCTCTGGAACGCCCTTTAGCCATAAAATACCTCTGGAGGTCTTCTAGCCATAGAAGACCTATGGGAGGTCTTCTGACTGTAGAAGACCACTTAAAGGACGACAAGGTATAGAAGATCCCTAAAAAGACGACTACAGTACATCTATAAGAGGTCTTCTAGTCACAGAGGACCTGTGGATGTGCTTTAGCCATACAATACATCTGAAGGTCCTCTATATCCAGAAGACCTGTTGAAGGTCCTTAAGCAACAACAAACCTCTGGACGGTCTTTCAGCACAGAAGACCTCTGAACGATCTTCTATTCATAGAAGATCTCGGGCAGGTCTTCTAGCCGCAGAGGACCTTTGCACGATCTTCTAATTATAGAAGATCCCTCGAAAGTCTTGCAGCTATAAAATACCCCTGAAAGGTCTTCCAGCCATAGAGGACTTCTGGGCGGTGTTCTAGCAATGAAAGACCTATGGACGATCTTTTAGCCATAGATGACCCCTGGAATGTCTTGTAGTTATAGAAGACCTCTGGAAAGTCTTCCTGCAATAGAAGACGTGAGAAGATCTTTAAGCGACGAAGACTTTATGAAAGTCATCTAGTCATAGAAGACCTCTGGAAGCTCTTCCTGCCTTAGAAAACCTGTGGACGGTCTCCTTGTAGCCCCCAGGTTCCCAGGTCTTCTAGTCACAGAGGACCTGTGGATGTGTTTTAGCCATACAATACATCTGAAGGTCCTCTATATCCAGAAGACCTGTTGAAGGTCCTTAAGCAACAACAAACCTCTGAACGGTCTTCCAGCACAGAAGACCTCTGAACGATCTTCTATTCATAGAAGATCTCGGGCAGGTCTTCTAGCCGCAGAGGACCTTTGCACGATCTTCTAACTATAGAAGATCCCTCGAAGGTCTTGCAGCTATAAAATACCCCTGAAAGGTCTTCCAGCCATAGAGGACTTCTGGGCGGTGTTCTAGCAATGAAAGACCTATGGACGATCTTATAGCCATAGATGACCCCTGGAAGGTCTTGTAGTTATAGAAGACCTCTGGAAAGTCTTCCTGCAGTAGAAGACGTGAGAAGATCTTTAAGCGACGGAAGACTTTATGAAAGTCATCTAGTCATAGAAGACCTCTGGAAGCTCTTCCTGCCTTAGAAAACCTGTGGACGGTCTCCTAGCCGCAAAAGCCCTGTGGAAGGACTTCTAGCCATAAAACCACTCTGGACTGTCTTATAGATATAGAGGACCTCTGTAAGGTCTTCTAGCCCCAGAAAGCCTCTGGAAGATCTTCTAGCTAAGGAGACGTCTGAAGCCATAGAGGACCTCTGGACGGTATTCTAGACATGAAAGACCTATGGACGATCTTATAGTCATAGACGACCTCTGGAAAGTCTTGTAACTACAGAAGACCTCTGGAATGTCTTCCAGCATGATCAGGGAAGATCCTGCGAAGATCTTTAAGCGACGGATGACTCCTTGAAAGTCATCTAGCAATAGAAGACCTCTGTGAGGTCTTCAAGCCAAGAAGACCTCTGAAGGTATTCTAGCCATAGAAGACCCATGAAAGGTATTTTAGCCATACCATCAACAACCTCGTCTCGTCTTCTTATGTAAACACTTTGCTGTTTTATGGGAATATCAGCAGCAGCGTGGTGACAACAACAACATCAAAACAGCCATATTTAATGATGGCAAACACAACTACCGAATGCCACAACGAACGCACATCTAAGCCAAATGCAAACAAACACCCACGAAATATCGCCAAAAAAGCCAAAAGAAAGCAATGCAGATAAAACTCCTTGCAGCGTAAAAAATTATCCCCATCAACTCGTGCATACCCAAGCGACAAGCGAAATGATAAACGGTCATATCTAAGAACAACAACATCCCCAGCATAGGATTCTGCGAAAGTCTTCTTTCACGAAGCTGAGCAAAAATGCAACACTAAACTAAAAACTCATATATCCTTTATAACCGCCAACTGCAATGGGATTTTGATGGAAGGATGCATGGACGAAAAAGAGCAGTCAAGCCAAGCAGCCGAGTGACAACGAAAAGAGCATCACAACTCACTCACACACAATTTGCAAAATATTGCCTTTATCAGCAGCACAGCGACTTACAATTTTATAACCAAAAAATTTTATGAAACGTAAAACTTAAGATATCCTTGTGGTGCACACACACACGGTCTCACACACCAGCCGAAATAACACTTAAGGACATGCCTTGATATGCAGCAATGGCAGGAAAAATGCATTGATATCATATGGTATGTCGCGCTATGTATGCATGTCACCCATATGCATGCAGATTTATGTGGTGGTGTGTACAACCTACCGCCCCCTCCATATGTGCTATGGTATTTATGCAGAAAATGCCATAAGGTATTAAGACGAAGGACCATCTTTCTTGCAACGAAGATAAATAAACTGCTAGATTTTCAGAGCCAAACGAGGGTGGTATAACTACAAACTAGTACTTAAAGGCGAAATGCAGTTAAAAATTAATGTCCCTTTCTCCACAAAGAAAACGAAAATATTTTGTGTTGAGTCATTATTGTAAGAATGTAGAGGTGGGTATGGCATAAAGCTCCCGGCTATAGGGTCCGTGATTTAGAAGCTAATAACCTTCAATCTGCCTCCACGGCCACTTGGCGGTAGGACCTTCTTCTTAGGTCTTCTTACTTGGAAAATTTTTACAATGGTAAACGGTTGCATTGGCTGACGTAGGGGATGGAAGATACCAAGGAACGGTCCTGACCGGCTTTAACATGGCAAAACTCAGGATTTATCTTGGTCCCTCTTTCATCTCAAGTGGACACTGACCTCCCCGTGGTGTCACCTGGGGAACTGCCTTTAACACCCGTTAAAGGTAGTGAGCTAACATGTGCCGCGCGTTCACCCATAAGAACGTTAAAAACTTGGGTTTGGGCGTCGGGTTAGTAACCCTCCCCTAGAAAAAACAGCCTACTATGAAAAAACGAAAGAAAAGAAAAACAAACCCCACTAAAGGTGACGAACCCCGCAAACGTTTTAAGGACCATGATTTGCGAATCTGCACCTGGAATGTTCGCACTCTTTATAGAGAAGGTGCAGTTTACGCATTGGCTGATGTACTTGAAAAGTACAAGGCCGACATTAATGCCATACAGGAAATACGATGGAACGGGAAAGGCGTCACAACAACACCTAAAGGTGACGCACTGTATTATAGCTGCCATGACACAAGGCATGCGGATTTGTAGTTGGTCGGAGGTTAAAACACCTAGTCTCCAGCTTCACCACAGTTTAATGCCAAAATTGGAAAGGAGAATATCTTTGGCCCAACAGTCGGGAAATTCAGTCTCCACAGTGAAACATCTGACAATGGTATGAGGCTGATAGACTTTGCAGCTGCAAGAAACATGGTAGTTAGCAGTACCAGATTTAAGCATCTCGATATTCATAAGGGCACCTGACTGTCACCAGATCAAAGAACCAGAAATCAAATTGATCACGTTGTGATAGATGGAAGACATGCATCAAGCGTGTTGGATGTACGATTGTTCCGAAGTGCAAATATAGACTCGCACCACTACCTTGTTGCAGCAAAGGTACGTACCAGATTAAACGTAGCAAACAAAGTGCGAACAGACACATCACGGAAGTTGGACATCAGTAAGCTGCAATCACAACAGATAGCCACAGCATATTCCACTCAGCTGACCCAATTGCTTAATCAAAGCACTCCTCGTCCCGATAACATATCAGGACAATGGCAAAACATTGCCCACTCGATGTAAACAGTCGCAAAATCAGTACTTGGATACCAGAGACCTTCACCAAGGAGTCCATGGTATGACAAGGAGTGTCGTGCTGCTACCGAAGAAAAAAATGCGGCATATAGGGCTACTTTACAATCAGTAACAACGCGTAGCGCACGAGAGAGGTATCGGGAGAAAAGGAGAGAGGAGAAACGTCTTTTACGCAGGAAAAAGAGAGAGATGGAAAAGCGGGAGTGTGAACAAATCGAGATGTACAGGAGACAGAATGAAGTCCGAAAATTCTACCAAAAAGTGAAACATTAAACTGATGGCTTTGGAACTGGCACTTCCTCCGGTAGACACCAGCAAGGTAATCTTGTAACTGATACAGATAGTGTGCTAACGATATGGAAAGAACACCTTTCCAAACTGTTGGTATCCAATAGTAGCGAAGTCGACGAAGATACCACAGATCCAATCCCAGAAGATGGTATTGGATGTATATCACCCAGCCAACATGAGGTAAAGACAGCAATAAACCGGCTGAAGAATAATAAGGCAGCAGGAGCTGATGGCTTACCAGCCGAGCTGTTTAAAACCCGAGGCAACACGCTGATAAGGTGTATGCATCAGCTAGTTAGCTCCATCTGGCAGGAAGAACGCGTACCCGACGATTGGTACCTGAGCATCCTGTGTCCCGTCCATAAGAAAGTAGATAAGACTTTATGCTCCAACTATAGGGGCATAAGTCTTCTTCCTATCGCCTACAAGATAGTGTCAGGGATATTGTGCGAACGAATAAAGCCCATGGTCAACGAAATAACTGGACCATACCAATGCGGCTTTAGACCTGGCAAGTCCACCATTGACCAAATATATTCCCTGCGGCAAATCCTGGAGAACACCCAAGAGATGCAGATCGACACCTACCACCTTTTTGTCGATTATAAAGCAGCCTTCGACAGCCCGCTACGTTCAAAGGTATTCCAAGCAATGTCTGAATTTGGTATCCCCGCAAAGCTCTTTCGGATTTGTAAGATGACTATAACTGACACAAGATCTTCAGTTAAAATAGGAAAAAACCTCTCCGAAGAGTTTTGTACCAAAAGTGGTTTCAGGCAAGGAGACAGCCTCTCGCGTGATCTCTTCATCATCCTGCTGGAAAAGGTTATTCGAGAGGCAAACGTCAAAAGAAGTGGCACAATCTACACCAATAGCCACATGTTACTTGCTTATGCTGATGATATAGACATCATGGGACGATCAGTAAAAGAAGTAACCGATAGCTTTATGAAGGTCGAAGGAGAATCTGCTAAAGTGGGTCTGGCGGTAAACGGCGAGAAGACCAAGCTGATGGTGTCGACGCGCAATGCGTTCATTGAGATCGGACCAACTGTTGAAGTTGGTTCCTATAATTTTGAGGTAGTAAAAGACTTCGTATACCTCGGCACCGCCGTAAACACAACAAACGACATCAGTTGTGAAATAAAAAGAAGAATTGTATTGGCCAACAGATGCTACTTTGGCTTAAGTAAGCACTTTAAAAACAAAGCCAGAACTCGTCAAACAAAAATAACGGTTTACAAAACACAGATACTACCCGTGCTGATGTATGGTTCCGAAGCATGGCTACTTGCGCAAGCAGATAAGGCAGTGCTTGGCGTGTTTGAGAGAAAAATTCTTCGAAAGATCTACGGACTGATCAGCGTTGACGGTGAATATCGACGTCGTATGAACCACGAGCTGTATCTGTATATACAACGACACCAATATAGTTAAAAGTATCGAGATGCAGCGATTGCGTTGGCTAGGCCATATAATAAGAATGAGCGATGACACATGGCGGTGCACGCAAAATTGGCAGGCCAAAGAATAAATGGCGCAAACAAGTGGATGACGAGATGACAAGGCGCAGTATTCCAAAAAGCGAAGCACTAAACAGGGAGAATTGGAGATCTTTTCTTAGTTCGGTCTATGGAACAAATGTTCTGTAATGGACCAGCTAAGTAAGTAAACTTGTGCATTATATAGAGCCCGATGGTCAAGAGCGCATAATGAATTAGAGCCGTCCACACCTCCATGTTTTTTGCAGGACAGCTCTGTATGAAATTTTGCTTGGTTACAGGGTATACTAATATAATGGGAAAGAAGTAAAACATCGTTAAGTTCGGCCGAGCCGGACGATCTCGAGTTACTCTCATTCCCTAGATATAATGAGCTTGACCTATATATATATCCTTCAACTTGAATTTTTTTTGAAAGACTTTTCTTAAAAAATAGTTTGGATTCTTCATTACTTGTAAATATCAAGATTTAGATCACTTTGAAGGAAAGCAGTTACTATGTTCATCTGGCCAATATAAAAATCGTGCTGAACTGCTAAGCTTAATAATAATCGTATGAAGGAATATCGGACAACAGTTGAAAAAGTTTCCTCATAATCGATACCGTACTTCTGAGAGTATCCTTTCGCTACAAGCCTCCTTAAATCTCTCGAAATCACCTTTTGAGTCACGTTTAATCTTGCTGTCACTTGGCTTCTCCCCTTCTGGTAAATTGGTAAGAGTCCATGTATTGTTTTCACTCAGAGCTTTCAGTTCATCGTTCATTGCCTTTTCCCATTGTTCTTTACAGGTTTCTGGTAATGCCTCTTTCACAGTCTTGGGTTCTTTATTTGTATCTATAGCATTGTGTTCATATCTTTTTACAGGCTTCGAAATTCTTGGTCATCATGCTAAATTTGGTGGCGATGTGATTCTAGTTTCCGATGGAAAAGCAGAATTACTATCGGATCCATTATCAAAATCAACGAATGGCGAGCAAACCGTTTCATCAGAGTAATATTCAGAATCTTCTTCCTCATGCGCATCTTCGGAGGTTGTGTTGCTAATGGTAATGTCGTTATGTAATTCCAGCAGGACGTCTCCAGCGCATCTGGATAATCCGTATCTACATATATCCCCCACTGAATCGCATCCGCTTAAAATTGAAAATTTTGCATCATCTGTCTGCATCTTGTTACTAAATTCACTCTCCAGAATTTTTACGTCTCTACTCAACTCGACCTGATTTCGAATGGGGCCGTGAAATCTATACGTCTTGGAGTGATTTGAGTATCCAACAGGTATGACTTCTTTACCTTTATTGTCTAGCTTCTTTCTCTTTTGTTTTGAGATGTGGATGACGGCTTTGCATCCAAATACTTTTAGGTATTTCAAACAAGGCTTTTTGCCCGACCAGGCTTCTTCAGGCGTAATGTTCTTGATTGATTTTCAAGGCGTTCGTTTTATAAGGCGTGCTGATGTATTAGCTGCTTCGGGCCAAAACCTCTTATCTAGCTTCGATTCGATTAAAAGGCATCTTGTTTTCTCTATTATTGTCCTATTCATTCTTTCAGTCAACCCATTTTGTTTTGTGCTTTGATGATCAATTCCATTTTGAATCATTATTCTCTTCACTCGCTCATTGCAGAATTCAGTTCCATTGTCACTTCTTATGGATTTGATTTTTCTGTTGGACTGATTTTCAACCAATTCCTTGAATTCCAGGAACTTATCAGCAACTTCTGACTGTCTATAAATGTGAGCATATATATTTTGATCCACTTATTGAAGGAACTTCCATTGGGCCACAGAGATCTGTGTACACCAAACCTAAAATATCATTGGCTCTTGTTCCGGTATCTTTAAACGGCGCTCTTGATATTTTACCCTTCAAACCAGGAGACACAATCTTGATCACTTATTTCACATTCGATACCTACAACAGCTTCTGAAGATATTTTCCTTAACGTTTCTTTATTGACATGTCCAGTTCGCTTATGCCATAACTCACCTAACTTGATTTTTTCTTGATTTTTCTCGATATTCATCCGAAACATACCACCTACCAATTCGCCTGTAACGATGATTTCGCCAGCTTTGTTTAGAATTTTGCATCCCTGTTTGTTAAATATAACTTCGTATCCGCTTTCTACGATTTTTGAAACTGATAGCAGATTAATACACAAATTTGGAACATGCAGGACTTCCCGAAAAGTTACATTTTCTTTTTTGAACTTTCCACCCTTAGAGACCATATTCACATTTCCAACACCAAGAACGCAAAGATGCTTGTGAACTTTGTGTTATTTGCTATAATTACTTCAGATTTCCTTTCTTGAAAGTCGTCGTTGAAAAAATCTGTTTTGGAACACATGTGGGCGGTTGCACCAGTATCGAAGTACCAATCGTTATTTTTCAACGTTCCCACAGCAAACGCTCCCATTGCAGAACTACCTTTATGGTTCTTCTTACAATGGCCTTTTGAATTTTTGAATGGGTATTTTGCAGCTATGTGCCCATACTGATTACAGCTGTAGCATTTAGGTCCTCTAGTTTTCCTTACTTTTCTGTTGCTAGCAAAGGCCACATCCGTTGATTCCGTTTTTATATCTTGAAGCAATTTCAATTCAATTGAATCTCCCGTGATTTTAATACCGGAACTTTGGATTTCCAAAATCATTGGCTTATATTTCTCGGGTATACCAGGCAGAAGCATAAAACCAATCAGTTCTTCGTCCACATTCAACCCGGTCGATCTTAGCCCAGCGAAAAGTTTGCCTCCAAAGAGGCAGTTAAATGATATGTACAAGTGATTTGGAAGTGCATCAAATTATGCATTTTCACTCATGATTTTTACAAGGGAGTGACCCCGGAAAGAGGCACTCCATTGCACCGCATTTTAACTGACCCGTTGGCATTGCATTTTAATTGAACCTTTGGCACTGCATTTTAACTGACCTATTGGCATTGCATTTTAACTGACCCTTTGGGGTAGAATAGGAGGCAGTCCAGAGCACGTGTTTTGAATAACAAAATAAAATGCATTTATTATTTGTGTAGAATAAAAATATTAATAACTTTATTAAATTAACACAAATTATGAAAATTCTCTATTGAATTCAATCGCAAACATGTGTGTTTCCTCCGCTCTTCATTTAATCCAAGCTTAAGTGCTTTTGCTTCATCTGCTAAATGGGTTTGATATTGTCTTCCCATCACCAGTTAAGATTTCGACATGTACTCCAACAACACACCATTGGGAAATTTTCTTCTCGTGAGTTACCGGAAAAATGTTCACAAATTAAATATTATTTAGTTTGTATTAACAAATGTTTGGAAATGTTAACACGATTATCTCTTTTTGGAAATGTATTCCGCTGCCTGTAGAGATGTACAAACTGATTTATGTACATGTAGGGATCTCTAACAACTGCTAATGAAATGTAGTGAACGGGGTGCCTTTTTCACGATTCCGTTTGCACTGCATCCGGATGCTGTTAAATTGTGAGGAATTGGAGTGCCTTTTACACGACTCCGTTGAACTGCCTCCGGATGTGTTTAAAATGTGACAAATGTATGTGATTCTTTGGATTGCATCCAAATGCGGTTAAAATGTGAGGAATGGAGTGCCTTCTTCACGACTCCATTTGAACTGCATAAAAACATGCCGTGAAAGAACTAGTCTACATTGCACTACTTCCAATTTATTTTGCTGGGTAGTTTGTACACTGAATTGATTATTTCATTCACATATTCTTCAACGCTAGAACAATCCTTTAATTTGGTTGAGCAAAACTTTTGGATGAGCCCAACTCTCCTTACAAGACCGCTATCTTCGTAAATGCCCTGTAATGTTGTCCATATTTCCTTAACATTTTTGCACTCACGTATGTGGGGATACACAGCTTTGTCCACCAACAATATCAGTTCAGCTTTAGCTTGAATTTTCTTATTATCCTTTTCTTCTGCTCCTTGAATGAAACTCCAAAGACCTTTCATTTGAAAATATGCCTCAACTGCAAATTTCCAATCTTCGAAATTCTCGCATCCACGAAACTTTTCCAAATGCATATTGGTCGACATTGTATTAATTCTTTTTATCTATACGCGAAATCACACAAAAATTCAAATTATAAGCGGAATTGGAGGCCCATAACCTGTTATTGTTGTATTAAAGGTTTCAACGGAAGTAAATAATTTTATTTTTCAATTGGCAACATAGAATACAAAGGTATACTGATGTTACAATATTAAACATATCAAAGTGTTATTTTGGGAGTTCATATTACTCTTCAACATTCACACACCTCTGGCACTATGGTTTTTTGTAGTTTTCGTAGTCTTATCCCGATGTTAAGAATACGGTGTAGCGGTGTAGACTGCGTTGATTTTGTCTGTAAGTGGAATAATTAGTCCCATTGTTCTGATTACGAACGCCTAATGCATGAAAAACGAACATTCCTAACGAACGTGCCTAAGGTATTAGTCCGTTAAATTTTTGTCGCATTTTTCTCTACAATATTGTGGCACTCCTAATGTAAATATAAATTATTTCCTACTGGCTTTTGATATTCAAGAGGCACTTTGGAGACTCTACGTATCATTTGCCCAGCCAGACTGAGAACATATTGAACGATATGTTGCTACAATCAATTTGCTAAAGATGATAAATTGGTAAATTGAATAGTTGCAAGTGGCGCCCAACGTGTGGTCTTATAGTACGTTTATATATAACCGGATTTAACAAACCCACTGGGTTTCAAATGTCAATTCCTTTGTGTATACGTCAAATAAATCCTCATTAAAAAGGTTAACCCTGCAAAAGGCTATAATATAAACATGGCCTTACACTTAAACTGGGATCTGAAAGCTGGGCAGAGAAAATGTTTCATCGTATGCACATATGCACATCTCTGAATACGCTTTTAACTGCACACGTAATTTAGTTATGCGCACGAATACTCTAGAAGGGACTAAGAGACGATTTGGTCCATGCTTTGCGCATCGTAATATTTGTACCATACATAGATTAAGTTCAAATGTAGACTATATCGGTGCTCTCTTTCGGGTACCTCCCACACAAAATCTCGGAAAAGTGCAGTTTAAGACTTCCTCTCGAATCGTTTTTATACCCTACACCATTATGTGGGGAGGGTATTAGTATAAGTTGGTTTTGGCCAAAAAGTTTGTAACGCATCGAAATAATGGTCGTAGACCCATACTTATATATACCAAAATGAATGTCTCGACGAGCTGAGTCAATCTGGCTATGTGTGTCCGTCCGTCTGTCCATCTAAACCCTGGTGATGGTCGGATACTATTTAGGGGTCGTAATGGGCAAAAAACTTATTTGGAGAAAAAGACAACGTTTTTTTCCTAAGCGAATATCTCAGCTTCAATATAGGTTATACCAAAAGCGGAACATGGCCATGAAAGTAGAAAATATCGCCTTTCTAATGATGTAAAGTAGGTTCTCGTAGGTGATCAAACAACGAATATATCGCAATATCCGCTTATAGAACCCAAGTATTTATTTTTGCGATTTTAATAATAATGACGCATATCACAGCTTCGGTTGGGGATCTTCCAAAAACAAAGTCTGACTATAAAAGTAGAAAATCCCATCTTTACAGTGATGCAAAGTAGGTTGGCGTAGGTGGCCACATAACGGAGATATCACAATAGTCGGCAATACATCCCATTTTTTAATTTTTTTTTGTAATCACGCTACAGGTCGCAATTTTGATCGGATTGTCACGAAATTTTGGGGGCTAATGAGGATCCTACAGAGAAAGAAGCGTCTTGATTTTGGTGATGGTCGGATAATATTCAGGGGTCGGAATGGGCAAAAAACTTATTTGGAGAAAAAGTCAACGTTTTATTTCAAAGCGAATATCTCTGCTTCTAAAAGGGGTATATCAAAAGCAAAACCTGCTAAGGAAAGTAGAAAATAACACCTTTGCAACGATGTTGCGTAGGTTGTCGTAGGTGGTAAAACAACGAAGATATCGCAAAAGCCGCTAATAGAACACAACTTTTCATTTTTGCGATTTTAATAATAATGACGAATATCACAGCTTTGGTTCGGGACCTTCCAAAAGCAAAGCCTGACAATGAAAGTAAAAAATCCCATCATTACAATGATGTAAAGTAGGTTGGCGTAGGTATCCAAATAACGGAGATATCGCAATTGTCGGTAATACATCCCATTTTTCCACTTTTTTGGAAATCACGCTACAGGTCGCAATTTTAATTGGATCGTCACGAAATTTAGGGTGTTATTGGGGTCCCACAGAGGAAAAAAACTTTTGATTTTTGATAATGGTCGGATATTATTCAGGGGTCGGAATGTGAAAAAAAAATATTTGGAAAAAAGACCAACGTTTTATTTCAAAGTTAATATCTCCCTTCTGTAGGAGGTATATCGAAAGCAAAAACTGGCAAGGAAAGTAAAAGTAGGTTGTCATAGGTGGTCAAACAACAGAGATATCGCAATAGTCGGTAATGCATCCCTTTTTCTATTTTTGTGCAATCACACTACGAAATTTTGATCGGATCCTCACGAAATTTTGGGGGTTGATGGGGGTCTAACAGAGAAAGAAGCCTATTGATGGTTGGCATACATCCCACTTTTCCATTTTTTATTTGGGTTGTAATCTCGATGCACTTAAATGCGTTTCAAAAAAAATTTACCTGTGTTAATGAAGACATTCAGAGCAAAGGCGCTAAGCTATCCCAATTTTAATATTTTGTATTTTATTAGTCAAAAGCTTATGAACAGGGGTAGTGGTGTAGGGTATCACATAGTTGGCCCCGACCCGACTATAGCCTTGGCTCACTTGTTTTGTTGTAACAAATTTTATTTGCTGCCCCTATCACGATGGTACAAGTTTTTTGAGCGGCAAGTCCACACTTCTTGACAAAATAAAACTGCATATGCAGTGGATGCACTGGCCTCCGCAAGACAACTCTCGAACCGAATACTACGCTGGTCCACACATTGCATATCGTAATATTTCTTCAAATATTAGATGAAACAGAACCACTTCCCAAATAAAAATTCAAAAATATTTGCTAAATGGTATGCGCGATATCTCATAAATTTTTACCGAAGGTACTCCTAGTGGCACTGTTTACAGCGATATTATGTTTCTCGTGGGCAAGTCCATGTTTCCTGATTTAATGATCTAAAAACTCTAAATTATGTGGTGATCAACTGAAATGACTGGTGTGCAAGATATATGTATATCGAAAGGAATGATTCTCAAAATAAGACCTACTTCCAAAATGGACTATGTCGGTCAATTCCTTTAGCTATCTACCCCGCAAAACTTTTCCCAATCCATAGTTTTGTCGGCAAGTTCTTACGCCAAATAATCTGAAAACTCCCTAAATACATATGTATGTATGTCTTTTGGGACAATTTTTCAATGACTCGTTCAAGCTCTTCTCTTGGTAACTGGCGAAGGGTACGTCTGATGTTTTTCTTTTCGATTCTCCGGAATCGAAGCGGCTTTATCCGCATACATTTTTTTGAATTTACATATTCTCACAGGAAAAAGTCTAACGGAGTGATATGAGACGATGTTGGTGGCCAATCGACTGGTCCAAAACGTGCTCACCGAAGTTTTCTTTCAATAAATCCATTTATTGGTGTGATGTGTGGGAAGTGGCGCCGTTTTGTTGAAACCAAATGTCGCCGAGATTACGAGCCTTAATTTTAGACATCAAATAGTCAGTTATCACGGCGCAATAACGGTCGCCACTGACGATGAAGTCTTAAACGGCATCATTTTGAAGAAATAGGGTCCGATGATTCCACCGACCCACAAACCGCCATTTATTCTGGATGAAGTGGCAGCTCTTGAATCTCTTAAAGTTGCTCTTCTTCCCAAATGTGGCAATTTTGCTTCTTTACATACCTAAAAAGCCAGAAATGTGCCTCATCACTTAACAAATTAGGCTCGGAACACACTTCCTATACAAAGCGAATTTTCGTAATAAAGTTGAACGATTTCTAAATGGTATAGAGGTGTAAGTTTTCCGTGATAAAATGTCAAACAGTACTAAACAAAAATAACATGAATACGTGACACGAATCACGCATGATCTGTCAAAAAAAGTTGTTGAAAAAAGTACCTCTTGTGCCTCATCGAAATAATTAAGTTTGGACGAACTCCGTTTCAGACAATTTGGTGTCGATTTAACGATGTCCATCCGTCTATCTGTTTGTCTGGCTGGAGGATCTATGGACCCTGTTCAAAAATTGGCCCTCGTAATACATTGTCCATACTTAGATCAAGTTCGGAGATGGCCATATTCAACGTTTTTCGCAAAAAATGGTGAGCACGATACATTGTCGAAGGGAGTAACCGGTTTGCTCCATACTTTTGCTCCATATTTCTACCAAACATAGATAAGCCTCGAATATGGACTATATCGATCCATTCCTTCGGGTACTTTCCACACAAAATTTCAGAAATCGTACACGGTGCACCTTAACTAATTTTAAATGGAAGGTGCTTACACCCGGGAAGTTTTTGCAGATTCTGATACAGTCAGTGCATTGTCTCAATTTGAAATTCTATATCTCAAAAACGGTAAAACATACGAAAATATCATAACGGTTAATCTTGTGGAGAATTTTCACAGCTACAACATTTTCTTTATGCCCATTTACATAGGACTCGCGATTTCCAAGCAAAATCGTGAAAACCAAAAGAACCCCTAAAAATGTGATCGTAAATCGCGATTTATTTGAAAATCCCTCCGGCGATTTATTTTGTTTCTTGATATTTCTCATCTATGAGCATTGTAGTTTCAGAATCTGCAAAAACTTCCCAGGTGTAAGCGCCTTTTATTTAAATTTGGTTAAGGCACACCGTGCGTAATGTTTTTTTTAAAACGGTGTCATCATTGCACCCTTTACGACGATAAAAGTTTTTTCAGGGGCAAGTCCAAGTCCGATAGCTGTGTAGCAGCTGGTGCGCACGACAGCATTCGAACCGCATAGCGCGGTGGGACGTACTAACCGATTGGGTCCAATCAGATGTTTTCATCAAACTGAGTTCAATTTCAAAGATGGTTCTTATTGGTCCACTACTTCGGTACATCCCCCATAAAAGTTAATTTTTTTCTAAAATTTTACATTTCTGTTTAAGTGCAGTTAAGTGTTTGTTGAAATATTTTCTTTGGAAATTTGTATCGATGCTACTCCTTGTGGTCCTGTTATGTTTTTCATGGGTAAGTCCGCATGGTAAGTCCGCTTCCTGACATAGTGGTGCAAAACCTCTAAGTTATATGGTGCTCAGCTGAAATGACTGGAGGTCGCGCTATTTATCGAAAAGAAATGACTGCCAAAATAAGATCCACTTCCAAAAGGGACCATACCGATGCATTCCTTCAGTTACCTCCTCCGCAACACTTTTAAGCTTTAATCCAAATATATACTATTGTCGGAAAGTTCGTACGTCCAAAACGGGCCACAAAATCTGAAAACCTTCTTAATACATAATTATTTGGGATAATAATTTCGATCTGTCTATAGGGCACAAGTAAGTTACAATAACAACTACTTAATTCCTGAAATAACTGGAGTACCCTCGTTGAAGATGATTTACAAATATGCACTTAATAACCCTGATACTAACACTAGCATATTTGTACTTTCGTACGAACAAATGTACATATGTAGTTTTATATGTATGCACCATTCCTTAGCTCTTGAATCATTATTACAACAGCAACATGTGGAATATTTTCATTCACACTGTAAAAAAGTGGAAAGTGGTGGGTGGAGGCGTACAGATTCAAGAAGTAGTGCGTATAGCAGCTAAACTTCTTTATACAGCTCCTCTTTTGCTTTGCCAAAAATATGGCAGATAGAGATAGCGTTCCATATTTTTTCTTTTCTTTTGCGAACGTTTGCATTCTCCAAAGGATACGAATTGTTGAACTTATTTCACACGAGTTTCCATGTGTGTGTATCTTTGTACGGGTCTATACGAAATATCAGTATTTCGAAGATACCGAATAAAGTTAAGAGGAAACAGTTAGCTTCAAAATGCATGCATATGTAGATGGCAATACAAATATCAGCACTTTCAGGCATACACGTAAAAACTTACTACATGCACATACGAAAGTGTATTATGTGAACAAGAAAAGTTAACATGTATCTGTGAATATACATTGCAGTAGTGTGTGGGAAGACACACTGGCAAAAAAAGAGATACATTTTAATGTGAATCTTGATAAAATGCAGCAGATTACTGCTACAAAGCAGCACACACACAGGCAGACACCCAAAAAAGGGAAACCAAAGTGTTTCGTACGATAAGAAAGAAATGCTCGAAAGCACAGCAATGCATATTGAGAAAAAGTATACAAAGAAAAAGCAAAAATGCCAAAGGAAAAAATATGTGAAACAAAAAAAAAGACGATTTTGCAATGACTTGAATATTGCATTTACACTTGAAAATGTTACATACACCTACATACAAATTCCTTGCCGTCAATCGTTCATACATGCCGCAATAATAATGTATGTCCCCAAAATGTAGAAATGTGTAAAGATATGGTATATCTTTTAATAGCTTCATTCGTGCATTCTTTCTCCACGTTAAGTTCCAAAGATTTTTTCTTTTAGTACAAGTTATGTTTGTTTGTGTATACACGTGCATGACAATTCAAAGCAAATTTGTATTCTTTTTGGCGCGAAAATTTTGATATACATACATATGATATACATACATAGATATGGTGTCTATGAGAACTGCATTTAATTCGCTTTTTCTCTACTGACCATAAATGGTCTCTATATATACGTAATGTACGTCATAAGTGTCAGCTCAAAATTGAAATTGAAAAAGGATTAAGGGTATGTACAATACTCGAAATGAAAATAACTTCTAGTGGGCATTTTCTGAAATTACATGTTGAGACTACAAAAACCTTAGCTGGGGTTTGAGTTGTTAGATCGGTTTTTGGATTTTATGGCCTCATCTAAACCGGACTAAAACTAGCCTTTTTTCCACTGATAGGGCCTTTATCTCAGAAACTAATAAGGATTTTGCTTTTGCACTTTTCAGCAAAACTGTACCTCATAAAGCAGTAAAACTTATACGTCAAACAGACTGCATCTAGCGCACCAAAATCGTTAAAATAGAGACGAGTTTACATAAATTCTGGAATGGTGGTCGGTGGCTTCTAAACTGTTGGGAGTTGACCCAATTAACTTCGCACAATTTTCTAAATAATGTGCTCAGCAATTCTTTAGAACATTCTGAAACTCTGAAATACTTATTTCACGTTGTTTAAGCGGTATTTCATATCATACCTTCAGCATAACATATTTCAAACAATGTTCACACAGGCAGTTTATTCATATAACGGGTGATCCAACAAGAGGTACTTTTTTCAACAGCCTTTTTTTGACAGATCACCGTTTGACATTTTATCATGGAAAAGCTTAAGCCTCTACAACGTTTATAAACCGTTCAGCTTTATTACAAAAATTAGCGTTATTTGGCGAGAGTGTTTCGAGCCCAATTTTGTTCAGTGATGAGGCACATTTCTGGCTTTATAACTATGTAAAGAAGCAAAATTGCCACATTTGGGAAAAAGAGCAACTTAAAGAGATTCAAAAGCTGCCACTTCATCGAGAAAAAATAACGGTTTGTGGGTCGGTGGAATCGTCGGACCCAACTTCTTCAAAATAATGCCGGTTAGGACTTCATCGTCAATGGCGACCGTTATTGCGCCGTGATAACCGACTATTTGATGTCTAAAAATTTAAATTATAATAAACATTCCCAAATCTGTGTCTTTTTCTTTAAAGGAAGTAGGAACCTCTAAATGGGATTGCAATGCATTGCGAAGTGGATGCACGCAACGACAAAAATTAAAAAAAAATTATGTCATCATTTTAAAAATTTAAACATGCAAAACGTTTTTGAACATTTAAAATTTTTCGAAACTGCGAAACCTTTTTTTGTGGTGGCGTTTTGAGTTGCCAAAGATCTAAAACGAATGGTCCAATTTGCATATATTTTTGTGGGAGTTTTAAGTATGTCTCTAATAATCTTGTCATTAAGCGAAACAGAATTTTAAAATACCTATTTTGAAAAAAAAAAAAATAGTGAATTGACAAATTCAAAATTTCGATTTTAACGCAAAGATGGTCCGTATTTAGGCCAAATGTCGGGCAAAATACACTGTGCAACATTTTTAAGGTGATCTTGTGCAAACAATTCGGACTGAGGATTTTTTGAATGTACAGACCCAAACGACAAGAAACCCTAGTTGGGTTTTGTTGTGTCAGATCCAGCTCGGATTTTATGGCCCCATCTAAACATGGTTAAATATAGAGTTTTTAAAGAAATTCGGGGCTATATCTCTGAAACCAATGCGAATTTTCTTCTGACCTCTGAAGCAAATTTGTAGATAAGGACAAGAATAAAATATTTGCAGAAATAATGAACTCGAAAAACTACATTTATTGCCTCAAATTTTAAAATATATGCAAAAATTCCACAATTTTTATACATTTCGCACCGTATCTCCAAAACCGTTAATTTTTTCTGAATATTTTCTTTTGGAAAAATATACCCTGGAATGTAATACACAACTCTTTCAACGACGATTTAATAAAAATGTCAATAATGTAGTGAAATCCGAAAAGCGAGAATAAACTGTTGGTGTGAACTGTGTTTGAAATACGTGTTGTAAAAGATATGATGCAAATTCCCGCTGAAACAACATGAAGTAAGCATTTTAGAGTTTCAGAATGTTCTAAAGAATTGTTGAGAACTTTATTTGGAAGATTTTCGCAAAAGGTTACTTGGTTCAACTCCCAATAGTTTACCCGATACTGACCAGAATTTCAGCACTTATGTAAAATTTTCTATATTTTATTCATTTTGGTGCCCTAGATGTAGCTTTTTAATATGGTTTCTTCAAAAGATAAGTTCTACTAGTTTAGGGCTAAAATATTGCTAAAGACAGCAAGGTCAAATTCCTATTCGTTTCCGAGATAAAGGTCTGATAAATGCAAAAAAGTGTAGATTTAGCCCGGTTTAGATGAGGCAATAAAATCCGAACTGGATCTGACAGGACAAAACCCTACTAGGGTTTTGGTAGTCTAAATATGTACTTTCAAAAAATCCATACCAGAACTTGTTTGCATTTTCAGTGTTGCAAGTGATATTAAAAAATTTAATTAATAGACAACGGAATCCTATGCAAACGCATATATGGTTAGGATGGTCGTAGAGAAAATCTGATTAGACAGAAACTCGTTTTATTACAAAATAAAACGAATTAGGGCCAGAAATTTTTGCATATTTTGCATATCGCGCATATTTTGACATATTTTTACATATCTACATAAAATGAGCATATGCAAAACCATATGCAAAAATATATTCAAGGAGTTGTGGTCTAAATATCCAGCCGATATGGCTCAAATTTGGTATTAAGTCTTCGCCAGGGGTATGCAACTTTACAACTGAAATCTGTCCGCATAGGTCCACGTCTTCATATAGCCCCCATAGAATGGTACCTCCCGATATTCGGTATTTTGAAAGTTATAGCCTCAATATCCCACCGAAATGACTGAAAATTGGTATTTAATCTTCGTTGGGGGTATAAAACTTTCCACCTGAAATTTGTCTGCGTAGGTCCAAGTCTTCACATAGTCCCCATGGACTGGTACCTCCCGATTTTCAGTATTTTCAAGGTTGTGGCCTCAATATCCCACCGAAATGACTGAAATTTGGCATTTTGTCTTCGTTGTGGGTATAAAACTTTCCACCTGAAATTTGTCGTTATAGGTCCACGTCTTCATATAGCTCCCATAGAACGGTACCTCCCGATTTTCGGTATTTTGAAGGTTGTGGCCTCAATATCCCACCGAAATGACTGAAATTTGGCATTTTGTCTTCGTTGTGGGTATAAAACTTTCCACCTGAAATTTGTCGGTATAGATCCACGTCTTCATATAGCTCCCATAGAACGGTACCTCCGGATTTCTGGGGGTAAAAAACTTTGCACCTAAAATTTGTCGGTTTAGCTTCAGGCCTTCATATAGCCCCCATAGAACGATACCTCCCGATTTTCGGTATTTTCATTTCATTATTTTATTGACATTTCTCTATTTTATTGACTTGTCTGAAGAGAATTTTACACACAAACATTTTTGTACCTATTATTGAAATATTTGTTGCATAAGAAAATATGTAAAATACATAAATTTTGCATATGCAAAAATTTGTGCATTTTGCATAATTTTGCATATGTCATATGTTTCGATTGCAATGTAATCAGAAGCCAAAAACATGCCCAGTCCCAAAATTTGACTTGAATCAAACCAAAAATAGGGGTGGCATAAAATTCCGCTGTCTAGTAATTAATAAGCTCACCAAAACATATGGAGATTGGTCAATTCGTTTTCGAGCTATAGTTTTAGTTGAGTTTAGGATCAAAATTTTCAATATTTTAGTTGTTAGTAGTGAATCCAATAGATTTGAAGCCTTTTTGAAAACAAAAGTCTTTGGAAGTGGCCACAAACAGGCTATTGTCCTTGCAGCGATTTTTCCCACTTATTGGGAAGTTCAAAACCCTTACTGATTAGAGTTCTTTAACACTCTGGCTGTTACCTCGAACAATATATGATGATTGGTACCCCATACACTTGTGTATTTTGATTCTTGAACCAAGGCTAAAGCCAGATGCCCTTAGATATTTATGTAATGATCGACCAAACAAGTAAAAAAGTATCATTCGGCTTGGCCGACAGAGATATACCCTCAGCCTGTGTATATTGAAACAATTTTTTCCCAAAAAACGTATGTATTTAGAGGGTTTTAAAAATTTTGGGCGTATGAAACGACAAAAATGTTGATTAGGATTAAAGAGCAAAAGTTTTGCGAAGCAAATACTTAAAGGAATGGATCGACATTGACCATTATGGAAGTGGATCTCCAGTCACTACATATGGTGGCATAGGGGGTTTTTACACCCTTCGGGCTGTTTGCTCAAGAAGTGTGGATCTGCCCCGGAAAAAACTTTTGCCATAGAAAGTGAGGCAGCGAATACAAGTTGATTCAACAAAAATCAAAGTGATCCGATAGCAGGTCTTAAAGTGAACTTATCCGAAATTTTGTTTGGGAAGTACTGGATGAAGTAGACAAATATATTCCACATTTGAACCTGATCTATATCTGGTAGATATATTAGGATGTGTAAAGTATGGACAAATTCGGCCACTCCCTTCAAAAGTTACGGTACGAACAATTTTTCCGAGCATTTTTAAAATTTTGTGGGGGAGGTACCTGAAGGAGTGGTTCGATATGGCTTATCTTCGAAATTAAACTATGTTTGGACAAAATATTACTAAGGCCAAATTTTGGACCCAATCGGCAGATCCGTTCGAGAGTTATCTTGTGCTCCAACCACCTCACACGTTGTCATGGGGGTTTTGTGCAACTTTCAGCTTATTTTCTCAGGAAGTATGGACTTGCCCCTGATGAAACTTGTACCGTCGTATGGGGGCAGTGAATACAAGTTGCTAAAACAAAAATCTAAGCGAGCCGAGAGCAGGTCCTTAACTGCACTTATCCGAAATTTTGTGTGGGATGTAGCCAATGGAGTGGACCGATTGAGTCCATATTGGAACCTCATCTAAGTCTGATAGACATTTCACGAGTTGCAAATTATGGACCGAATCGGTGACTTCCTTCAAGAGTTCTCGTACGTACAAATTTTCCGAACATTTTCGAACTTTTGTGGTGGAGGTACCGGAAGGAGTGGACCGATATAACCCATCTTCGAACTTAAACTAAGTTTTGACAAAATATTACGAAAGCCAAATTTTGGACCGAATCGGTTGATCCGTTCGAGAGTTATCGTGCGCTCCAGCCAGCCAGACAGACAGACGGACATTGCTCAATCGACTCCAAATTGTCTGAAACACATTTCGTCCAAACATACTTGGGGTCTAAAACCATTATTTCGATGAGGCACATTTTGCCCGTATGAAAGTGTATATACCCTCGTAAGCATAAATGCCGAGGGTATAAAAAACAAGTAAAAAAGTGTCAGTCGGCTTTGCCGATAGATATATACCCTCAATCAATGTGAAGCGAAACTTTCACCTCCGGACAGATCGAATGTATTTAAGGTCTCTTCAGAATTTTGTTGCCCTTTTTGGACATTTGCACTTGCCGACAAAAATGTGGATTAGGAATTAACTGCACTAAGACACAAATGTTGAACTTTTGTGTGGGAGGTACCCTTTGGGAGGACCGATATGGGATATTTTAGAAGTTAAACTAAATTTTGACAAAATATTAAGAGATCCAAAGTTTGGACCAAATTGGTTGCCCCATTTAAGTGATGTCGTCTTACCATATTAGTGACATTTTTTAAATATTGGGGAGAAGTACCGGAAGTTGTGGACCGGTATTGGCCCATGAAACTAAGTTTGGATATAAAATTACGAAGAGCAAATGTTGGACCAAATCGGTTAAACAGTTTGAGAGTTATTGTGCTCTCCGACTGCCACATATGGTGACATAGGGGTTTTTTTCTACCTTTCCGGCTGTTTTCCCAAGAAATATGGACTTGCCCCTGAAAAAACGTTTACCGTCGTAATGAAGGTAGCGAAGGCAAATCGCAAATAAAGTGAACTTATCCGAAATTTCGTGTGAGAGGTACCAGAAGGAGTAGACAAAAATAGTCCATATTCGAACCTGATCTATATCTGGTAGATATATTAGGATGTGTAAAGTAGGGACCAATTCGGCCACTCCCTTCAAAAGTTACCGTACGAACAATTTTTCCGAAAACTTTTGAAATTTTGTGGGGGAGGTACCTGAAGGAGTGGACCGATATGGCTTATATTCGAACTTAAACTATGTTTGGACAAAATATTACTAAGACCAAATTTTGGACCCAATCGGCAGATCGTTCGAGACTTATCTTGCGCTCCAACCACCTCACACGGTGTCATAGGGGTTTTTTGCAACTTTCATGCTGTTTGCTCAGGAAGTGTGGACTTGCCCCTGATGAAACTTGTACCGTCTTATGGACGGCAGTGAATACAAGTTGCCAAAAGAAAAATCAACGCGATTCGAGAGATGGCCCTAAACTGAACTTTTCCGAAATTTTGTGTGGGAGGTACCCGAAGGAGTGGACCTATAGAGACCATATTGGAAACTCATATTACTCTGGTAGAAAGTTTACGCTGTACAAAGTATGGACCAAATCGGTCACTCCATACAAGAGTTATCGTGCGTACAAACTTAAACTAAGTTTGGATAAAATATTACGAAAGCCAAAATTTGAACCGAATCGGTTCATCCGTTCGAGAGTTATCGTGCGCTCCAGCCAGCAGGACAGACAGACAGACAGACGGACGGACATGGCTAGATCAACTCCAAATTGTCTGAAACACATTTCGTCCAAACATACTTGGGGTCTAAAACCATTATTTCGATGAGGCACATTTTCATCGTATCAAAGTGTATATACCCTCCTTAGCCTAAAGGCTGGTATCTCTCAAATAAAACGCTTGCCGTTTAATGTTGTCACAATTTTTAATTCAAATGTAAGCGTTTTTTTGAGATATTCCACCATGAAAAATTATTTTTTAGTTTTATGTACATCTATATGTATAAAACAGCTTACTGATAAGTGAGTGAGTAAGTGACATGTATATCATCGCCCAGACGAAACCGCTGAAACTAGAAAGCTGAAATTTTGACTGTGGGTTGCTGTCGGTGTGTAGGAGTGAGATAAGAATGGGATTTTGGAAATTCGACCTAGAAGGGTGCGAAATGGTACTAAATTTAGTACAATTTGGATTTGGGTGAAAGGATAGAGCTGGAAACCTGAAATTTAGAATTGGAGGTCGTTTTGGAAATTCGTACTTATATGTACTAAATGGTACTAAGTTTAGTACAGCTTGGATTTGGGTGAAAGGATAGAGCTAGAAACCTAATATTTGGAATTAGTAGTTCTAAATTGTACTAATTTTAGTACAATTTGGATTTGGGTGAAATGAAATTTGAAATTAAGATTACTGTTGGAGTGTAGGATTAATGTAGTTTTGGATGTTCGTAATTTTGGGTAGGGAAAGTACTAAGTGGTGAACGGGTATAGCTGAAATCCTGAAATGTGAAATAAAGGTTACTGTTGGAGTGGACGTAGTTTTGAAAATTCATACTTATGGGTACGAAAAGTACTAAATTTGGTACAATTCTGATTTGGGTCAACACATAGAGCTTAAATTTGGTATTAGGATTACTGATGCAGTATAGGATTGATGTACTTTAGAAATTCGCACTTATGGATATGGAAAGTACTAAATTTGGTACAATCTGGATTTGGCTCAACGGAATCCTGAAATTTGGAATTAAGGTCACAGTTAGAGTGCAGAATAGAAGTAGATTTGAAAACTCGTACTTATGGGTAAAAAAGTACAAAATGGTACTAAACTTGGTACTATTTAGATTTGGGTGAGCGGATAGATCCTAAATTGAATTTACAGTTGCAGTGCAGGATTGAGGTAGTTTTGGAAACTCGTACTTATGGGTACAGAAAGTACTAAATTTGGTGCAATATGGATTGGGTGAACGGATAGAGTTGAAATTCTGAAATTAAGAATAAAGATTGCTGTTCGAGTATAGGATTGAGGAAGTTTTAGAAATTCGTACTTATGGGTACGAAAAGTACTTAATGATACTAAATTTGGTATTTTTTGGATTTGTTCCAGGGGGTAGAATCCTGAAATTTGAAATTAAGACTGCTTTTGAAGTGAAGAATTGAGGTAGTTTTGGAAATTTGGTACTATTAGGATTTTAGTGGGCAGATAGAGCTGGAAACCAGAAATTTGAGATTAGATAGTGTGGGATTGACATAAGGAGCTAGTTTTGGAAATTCGTACTTATATGTACGAGAAGTGTCAAATGAAACCAAATTTTGGAAATTTTTAAAATATCGAACTAAATGGATATAAAAAAAGAAATCTCGGAAATTAGTGTCAAAGTTGTAATAAAATTTAAATTGGGTGTAGGAATAGAAATTTGGTATTAATTTCGGAGTTTGTATAAAGGGTTAAGATATGGATGTGGTTGTTAAAATACGTACCTTAAGTATACGAAAAGTACTATCTCGTTCTAAGTTAGTATTTGAGGTATTTGATGTAGAAGCAGAGATAAAGTTAGAGCCACTGTTCATTTGCGGTGTTAAGATATGGTGGCCAGTGGCCAGAAAGCCTTAAATTAAAACACCTCGCTGCTGATTTGTAGGGGTGAAATACATCAGATGTTTTTGAAAAATAAAAAAACAAAAGTGTTACAAATAGTACTTAAATGAATTGTTTTAGCAGGATTCACCGAAATATTCATCGGAGACCCTATAAAGTATATATAATCTAAGTCGATATAACCATGTACGTCGGTCCGTCCGTCTGTTGAAATCAAGATACAGCACGAAATTTTTAAGGTAGAGCTTTGTAATTTGGTATAGAAGTTTCTATTACTCTTAGGATGATATAGCCCCCATAGAACGGTACCACCCGATTTTCGTATTTTGAAGGTTGTGGCCACAATAATCGACCGAAATGGCTGAAATTTGGTATTTAGTCTTTATTTGGGATATAAAACTTTACATATGATTTTTTCGGCATAGGTCCATGCCTTTATATAGCCCCCATAGAACGGTACCTCCCCATTTTCGGTATTTTGAAGGTTTTAGCCTCATTCTCACACCGAAATGGCGGAAATTTGGTACTAATTCTTCGCTGGAGGTATGAAACTTTCCCCCATAAATTTGTCAGTATAGGTCCACGCCTTCACATAGAACGCTACCTCTCGAATTTCGGTATTTCGAAGGTTGTGGCCACAATAATCCATCCATATGGCTGAAATTTGGTATTTAGTCTCCGTTTGGGGTATACAAATTTCCATATGACATTTTCGGTATAGGTCCACACCTTCATATAGCCACCATAGAACTTTACCTCACGATTTCGGTATTTTGAGGGTTGTGGCCACAATAATCCATCGAAATGGCTGAAACTTGGTATTTAGTCTTCGTTTATGATATAAAACTTTCCCCCAGAAATTTGTTGGTACAGGTTCACGCCTTCATATAGCCCCTATAGAACGGTATCTCCCGATTTTCGGTATTTTGAAGGTCGTATTTAGTCTATGTTGGAGGTAAAAACCTTTCCGACTGTAATTCGTCGGCATGGATCCTCGTTTTGATATAGCCCCTTCCCATATCCCCCATAGAGGTATGCCCTCTTGATTTTCGGTATTTTGAAGGGTTTAGCCACATTTTTTACCAAAATATCAGAAATTTGGTATCTAGTTTTCTTTGAGTCTACAAACTTTCCGCTAGGAGGTTTTAGGTATACACATATGGCCAAAATAATAAGTACATCATAGTTTATGTTTGATTGTGTACTCCACAATCAGTTTTTTTCTCAAAAACGATGTGAACTGCTTTACATTTCGAAACTTCTATTCGTAATAAATGATGCAACAAGCATAAAAACGCAAAAAATTGGTAATATTTTGTTTTTGTGCCACTTTTTTCTAAAAGTTCAAAATTTTGTTGGCCAAAAAAATAAGTACATTTTGGATTTTTTATTATTTACCAATAACCGAGTAAATTTTAATAAAGGTTGGTTAGTAATTTAGCTGTGCTAATAATATTAGACAAAAATAAAATAAAAATTAATTAGTGGATGGGACGAAATGATCACTATTACACTGGAGAGGGGAGATTGGCGTAAAAATTAAGAAATGAGAGAAAAAATTTTCGATAAAAGCCAAATCCCTGGAAAAGCCGGTAGGTTTTTTCTAAAATACATTGAAACCAAAATGAAACTGAAAAAACACGGTGTAGGCCTAAAAAGGCAACAATAAACAGTCGATAGACCCATTGTTGCTCTCGCTTTAGAGACCTATTAAACTCATCTTGGGTAAGTACTGTTGGCATAGGTAATGATATATTCACCCGAATAGCTCGGAGAATACTAGGGGCTATCAAATTACCAGAATAATTAACAAAAGTCGTTCAAATGTTTCGGAAAAAAATTTTGTTGACGAGGTCTTCCTTAGCTAACAATGATATGGGTCGGTCGGGAAAAACTTACATGGACAAAATTGGCGAAATTTTCTCTAGAGCATTGAAATAAATATGAATAAAATAAGTTTATTCGGTAACAATTACGACAAGATGAATTTCAATCTCAAGGGAGAGGAATTTCATACAAGAGTTACAAAAATCCAATTAAACACGGAGGTAGCCACCTAATGGTGTGAGACTGATTATTTTTTCCTGGTATGGTCTTTATCCAATATATCACATTACAGATGCTGGGACCCATTTCCAATACAAAAACATATTGGTCAACACATTGTTGCTACTAACAGAAGAAAATTTGTTTTTTATATATGTATTTTTCAACAGAACTACGGTCCAAAAAATGCATCCCTATATGTCAAGGATGGGTTCCAGGACAATATAATGAAGTAACTTGACTCGCCTATGCAGTAATCGGATATGAATGCAATAGTAAACCTTTGCGGACACTTAAAATAGCGCATTGGTACACAATCGTTCCAAAATAAACATCAAATTTGGAATTTTATTCAAAAAATTTGGTATTAAATAACTTTTGAAAATTACAGCAAACTTCTAAGCAATATGCCAAAAAGAATACAAAAAGTAGGTCAAAATAAAGGTGGAAGCAACAAATATTAATAATATAAACATCCTAAATTGCAATCTATCCTAAAACAATTGAATATACTAATATTAATTAATGATTTCCAAAATGTACTTATTATTTTGTCCATCAATTTTTATGACTTTTTTCTTAATATCGCATTTAGAAGTTTGTTTATCTTGAAGATCTACGCAAAATTTATTTTTTAAGTGTCATTTATGTTGCAAAACTTAAATTTAAACTGAACATTGTCTTACAGTGAATACATTTTCTGAATTGAACGAAAAATATGCATACTTATGTTTGTACTTATTATTTTGGCCATATCTGTATATAGATCGACGTTTTGAAGTTCAACCCCATTTTTTTTACCGAAATTGCTGAAATTTGGAATTTAGTCTTCTTCATAAAAGAAAGGAAAGTAATTGTTCCATTTTACTTCAATACAACTTGTGGTGGAGGTTATAACGCCGATCTTACTTGTTAAAATAACAATTTGCGCGGAAACTGTCGCCACTTTAAGTTTAAAAAATTGGCAAACATGTGTTGAAGCAAATACCTTTTTGTTTGTTATTGTCCAATTATTGACTTTAGAACGCAATAAACAGCTTATAGCTCAGAGAGAAAGTAAAAAAAAAAAACACTTCAGACAATATTTAATTTTGTCTAATTTTCTCCGTAACCACGTCAAAACGATGCTGACATTTTGAGTCGAAAACAGGTGATATTTGAATTTATGCTCTAATCCGGACGCTCAACTAGATTTGTGTAAAAGCTTATTATGTGATTGTAGTATTCGCGATTTCGCATTTTTTAATATATAAATTGAACGTGTAGCCTTTATAGGATCGTAGCAATCTGCGCTCAAAGTAAACATTTTTGTGCGGTTTTTTATTTAATTTAATTATTAATCGAGCTATATGACCTAAAGAGATTGTTTACGTAAGAATTAATATATTTCAGTTATATAGCATTGTTTGGAAATGCTCGCTTTTCGCTTTATATTCATTGTGTTCGATTTGCATACTCGTTAGAAAACGGCCTACTCCTTTTTTGTTGCAACAGTGATCTGTCATCTAGGAGTTTTCTAAAGGGTGTTGTTTTTGCGCCTTCGCGACCTTTCGGCATTATTATTGACACTTCGTTTTCGATCGCCATCCGTAACACAGGTAATCTGTTCGCCTTGATACTTTTCCCTTTAGTTAATTTTATAATTATTTATTTACTCAATAAAGCTTCTGCTTTTATATTCTTTGAAACTAAAACGTTCGTGTTTTTATTTCTCTTTTTCGAAACGCAATTTCGGCGCCTTTACATTTTGGTCCAATCGAGCCGGATACGAGCCTTTGGATTTGTTTTGATTTATTTTCTAATTGGTTTTCGTCTTGCTTATTCTCGCAGCAGCATCAACAACATCTTAATCATCCTCATCAACATCGTCATTAACATCATTATCATTAAAACATCAACAAACCAACAGGTGAGTGCAGTGTTCTTCATTATTGTGAGCTCGCGTTGTGAAAAAATAATAATAAAAAATATAAACAAACATAAATATCCATCGTCCAAAAATTCTTTTCGTTCCCACAACAACAACAATTACGGCCGCTTTACAACGCGTCGCGTATTCCTTTTTGTCGTTTCTGATTTTTTCGGTGTTATTATTGAACAGTGAAAACCAATATAAAATAATTTTTGTTGCAAAATTTATTGTGAAAAAAGTGCAAACATTTTATTCAAAAACAGTGTATTTTTCATTATTGAGTGGTGGTGTAATTATTAATAAAATTTAATTAACAGTCGTGTTAAATTTCGATAATTTTATTAATAAAATAATTCATTTATTTATTGAAAATTAATTACTTTATTATTTCCATCGGGTTACCACTGTCTTGTTGTGCCTAACAAAAGAAATAAACCACCGAAAAATACACAAAATTATTCCTTCTATTCTCGCATTAATCCCTGTTCAATAATACACAATAATATAAACATACATACGCTAGTGACATACGTACGTCGTCGTCGGTCTCTTGCTTGTTATATACACACACATCACTTACATACATACCATTGCTTTAGGCAGTTGTAGCTAGCCTAGTGAAAATAATTTTTTTCGTTTCTCTTTTGTTTGCGTGTACGCTACACACATCGGGTCGGTCGATTGGGGCTGGTTTACACGTTGGGTACAAAAGAGAAAATTGCTTGCATACTAAATTGCAGTGTGTGTATATATAAAAATAAATACATTTTTGGACATTTTCGATTATCGTGCACCCTACAGTCCGCATTTACGATAGTAGTAATCGATATTTTATTGTAATTGGACATAAAAATAGTAATTTTTTGCCGTTTTTAATATTTTTGGTATCGTAAAAAATATTTCAAGCTTATTTATTGAATATTTTGACATAAATATTATATATTTATAAATTATTTTTTGAATTTTTTCGAAATATTTTTGCTTTTTTCGATATTTTATACACTTTTTGAACATTTTTCGAAATTATTAAAGGGAAAAAGTTGGGTTTTCGTTTGTTATCGAACATTTTCGGCGATTTTTGTTGATTTTTCTCAATTTTTTCGTAAATTTTGCTATTTTTGGTAGATTTTTTTGTGAAAAATCTTGAAAATTCTTGTTGGATTTGAAAAGAAATTTGATCTTTTCGCAAGAATTTAAACTTTTTCGATTATTTGAGTTGGAATTTTTCGCTTTTATCGTTTTTTGTCGCATTTTCTGCTTGAAAAGCTTGGTTTTTTATTTTTTCGTAAATTTTGAAGTTTTCGCGTGATCTTAAAGAAAATCTTTGCAAAATGGCTTTCACTCCTCTCAATGATTTTACTCGTGTTTCGGATAATTTGGTAAAATTTTGTGCCAAAATTAAAGACGCGAAGGAAGAAGACTTGGATTTCTTTATCTTAGAAGTAAAAAGTACCGAGTTAGTTAAAAATTGGTCCAAGGTGGAAAGTTCCTTTGATAACTGTTTAGAGTATCTGAAATCGGCTGAGGATACAACTGCGGAAGACATTGGTGTTGTCGATGGTAAATACGCGGTTGTTTATGAACTTTTTATGGAATGTCAGGCCATAATAAATAAATATTTGAACAAATTTCGGCGGTCTCGAAAATCGTCCTTGAGCTCTTACAGCAGTTCAGTGGTTTCGTTAAACCAGGATCCTTCCGATATTCCAAAGGATGGACAGGGTTCGTCTGCCACTCCAAGGGAAGCCCCGAGAAACGATCCCGGTTTAAATAACACGAATTCGTCTACTCACACTGTTCGAAGTGTGGGTATTCAGGCTTCTAGCTCCCCAATATCAGGTATTGGGAATTCTAGGGATAGCTCGAATTTTGCTATTGACCCGCCAAATTTAGACATTGTCCATAATTTAGCTTTGCCTCCATGCGATATTCCCGTTTTCGAAGGTGATTTTCTCTCGTGGCCTACTTTTAGAGACTTATTTAGCACGGTCTATATTACAAATTCTAGATTGTCGGATATTGAGCGTCTTTGTCATTTGACGCAAAAAACTAGTGGGGAAGCTCGTGAAATTGTTTCTAAATTCCCTTTGACTCACCGTAGCTTTAGTCTTGCTTGGAATGCTTTGAAATCGACTTATGATAATCCTCGTTTGTTAATTCATAGTCAGTTCAAAGTATTATTTTCGCTCCCGGTACTTGAAATCGAGACGTGTTCGGGTCTCAAACAAATCCAGCGTGGTGTTAATGGTTGTTTGTCTGCAATGTCCATTTACGACGTTAGTACGGAAAATTGGGATCCGTTCTTGGTCTTTGTTTGTCTTCAAAGGCTCCCAAAGTTAACACAAACTTTGTGGGAGCAAAGTGTTAAAGACAAAGCTTCTATTTCGTTATGGAAAGATCTCGATAGTTTTCTAACTGAGCGAATTCAGACGCTCATGTGTCTTCACGATATGAGAGGAAATGATCCGGTTAAAAAGTCTAACGTGAAAAAGCTTCACTCGTACATGACTAATACGAATTCTTCTCGTTCTCCAAAGGTTTCGCAGAAAAATGATTGTTTTCTTTGTCCCCAGCAGTTGCACTTGCTTTTTGAATGTCGTCGATTCAAAAATATGTCTGTCTCGGCTAGGTTTTCCACTGTGAAACGTCGTAGATTGTGTGTGAATTGTTTGCATAAGGGGCATGAAGTAAAAAATTGCATTAGTCATCGTCGGTGTTCGAAATGTAATCGAAGTCATCACACATTGTTGCACCGTAGCGACTCGTCGCCAAACAGTTCGACTTCAAGTGTTTCCTCGGTCAGTAGGAACACCTCTACTCCTTCCAACACTCAACCCGTCGATCCTCCTCGCCCATCCACATCTTCGGCATCTGCAGCTCGTCCTTCCAACCCTCCACCTCTCGAAACTTCTCGTCCATCCACATCCTCGACATTTGTAGCCCGTCCTTCCAACCCTCCAACTCTCGCCCCTTCTCGTCCATCCACATCCTCGGCATCTGTAGCTCGTCAGGTCTTTCATACCTCACAGAATAAGTCGGTTCTGTTGGGGACAGCGATGGTCAACCTAATGCATGGTGGCATATCCTATCCAGCTAGGGCTTTAATAGATCCCGCCTCTGAATCCTCTTTTCTAACAGAGCGATTACAGAATAGGTTGAAACTTCCCGTATGTTCAGCAAATGCGGTTATTTCTGGTGTGAATTGTGCAATTTCGGCAAATTCACAAAAAGTTTGTCCCATAAAAATTGGAAGCCCTTGTGATCCTTCGGTAGTATTAGAAACTCGTGCTTTGGTATTGCCGTCAATTTCTGGTAACTTGCCATCGTTTACTGTTTCATCTGATTTCAGAGCTCAAATGACAAGTATTCGTCTGACAGATGCTAATTTGTTCGATTCACGTCCTGCGGATCTGTTGTTGGGTGCAGACTTGTATCCAAAAATTTTGTTACAGGGTTGTCATTCAATTCTATCGGGGACTTTGATTGCCCAAAATTCTGTGTTTGGATGGCTAGTCACTGGTCCGATTCCTTTGTCGGAAAATCGAAATTAGCTGTGGATTTATTAAATTGTTTGGGACGATCCTCTATTGTACGCTACTTATTCGGAGTGTCGTAATTTCGTAGATTCTTATATGAATTAAGTCTCCACATGTGTTCGTGCATTTGTTTCGTGATATCGCTCCTTAAAACCAGTTTCTCTCCTGCGGCTAGAGCCTTGCAAGTTTAGCGTCTAAACTTTTGGAAATCGTTGGTAAGAAAATCGACTTAGAATGTCGTTGTTGAACGTATTCTACATCTGTGTTGTCGTGGCCTAGTTGGTTCCTTCTCTTGAGCTAGATTCGTGGCTAATTGATTCCCTTTGGTGGCATGGGCCGATATGGCGCAGTCTAGACAAGTCGGATTGGTCTATTCGAGATCTCGCTTCGCTTGGGTTTAAAATCGAAATAGAATGCATGGTCGTCTAGCGTATTCAACTTATACAACTTTTGTTCCGGGCATTAGAAATAGCATCGTTTTTGGCCGCACTTCATCGCTTCATTGCACGTCGTGGTTGTCCCCACTCGATATTTTCGTACAATGTTACGAACTTTGTGGGTGTCTCTCGTGGGCTACGTCAAAATTTTCGTTATTTCATTTGGGTTTTACGTGGCATTTATTCCAGCTGGTGCTCCACATATGGGTGGTCTCTGGAGCTGGTGTTAAATTTGTTTATAGGTGCTCATTTATCGCTCATCCTGGACCTGTCGTAATTGACGAACCGTTATCGCTTGTGAATCGGTTTTTAGTAATGTTCAAGCTCAAGTACATTTATTTTTGTGTACCGGAAGTTAGTACGGTAACCGCGTTGTGAAGCGGCTCATTTGTACTCGTTTGAACTCGGAGTAACATATTATTTTTATCGTGGTAAATTGGACGCTTCATCTGAATCCGTCACTGCGGGTTCTACTAGAAAATGGAGATATGTCGAAATCCGTCACTGCGGATTAAAAAAAAAAAAAAAAAATAGTTGACATCTGAATCCGTAACTGCGGGTTCTTCGTTATCGGCTTCGAACTCGAATTTCGTACTTTCCAGGTCGGAATCCATAACTGTGGGTTCCAATAGGACCTTGGCGGTTTCGGGCAATTCACACCATGTTCGTATGGTAGAAAGAGAGCGTACGTCCGTCACTGCGGACGATTCGTACACGCCTCATAAATATGGTTATCGGCTATGTAATTTGAATTTGCTCACAAATACACTGCACCACCTACTACTCTAGCATATATGATTACTTGTTATTGTACATAATTATCGATCTGTGTTACAACATTAATAATGTTGCAAGGTCGGCGCCAATGTTTACGTAAGAATTAATATATTTCAGTTATATAGCATTGTTTGGAAATGCTCGCTTTTCGCTTTATATTCATTGTGTTCGATTTGCATACTCGTTAGAAAACGGCCTACTCCTTTTTTGTTGCAACAGTGATCTGTCATCTAGGAGTTTTCTAAAGGGTGTTGTTTTTGCGCCTTCGCGACCTTTCGGCATTATTATTGACACTTCGTTTTCGATCGCCATCCGTAACACAGGTAATCTGTTCGCCTTGATACTTTTCCCTTTAGTTAATTTTATAATTATTTATTTACTCAATAAAGCTTCTGCTTTTATATTCTTTGAAACTAAAACGTTCGTGTTTTTATTTCTCTTTTTCGAAACGCAATTTCGGCGCCTTTACAGAGATTCTATTGAAAAATGAATACCTAGCGAAGTCCTACATATCAACCGCTATGCGACGATCGTTTCCTTAACTGGTAAGGTTAACATCATCAGGCATCTTAGATGGCCTTCGTACTATTTAGTTTAAGTTCGAAAATGGTTCGGTCCAATCCGTCGGGTACCTCCCCCACAAAAATGCAGAACTTTTCGCTAAAATTGTGCGCACGATAAATCTCGAAGGCAGTAACCGAGTTGGTTGCAAGTATGACATCGCAAAATTTCTACCCATCAAAGATGAGGTTCCACAATATATGCTCTATCACCCACACAAATTTTCGGAAAAGTGCAGTTTAAGACCTGCTCTCGAATCGCTTTGATTGCAAGAACTTGTATTCGTTGCCCCCATTACGACGGTATATTTTTCAGGGGCAAGTCCATACTTCCGGAGAAAATAGGCTGGAGGCTGTAAAAAGCCCTTCGGCACCATATCGTCGGTGTCATGCTTAAGTGTTCCATATGCCTGGAGCACACGATAACTCTCGAAAGTATCTGCCGATTGGGTTCAAAATTTGGCCTTCTTAAAAAATATTTGTCCAAACATAGTGAAAAAAATTTCACAAGAATGGTACACATGACTATCTTGAACGGAGCACCCGATTTGCTTAAAACTTTGGATCTGCTAATATTTTGTCCAAATTTAGTTTAACTTCGAAAATAGTCCACATCGGTTCAACATTCAGTTCAAAGATCCTTTGCTTCTCCATGTGGTTTCGTTTACAGCGTGAAATGACTGATGGGCGCGATATTTGTCGAAAATAGGATCCACTTCCAAAGTGGACTATGTGAATCCATGCCTTCAGGTATTTCCTCCGCAATACTTTTGAGTTCAATTCCAAATAGTATATATTTTTTCAACATACGTTCAAAAATGGCCATAAAATCTGAAACTCCGTTATTGGGGAAAAGGATTTTGGTTACGAAAAGGATTTGATATTCGATTCGATATTGTTACACAGACTGAGGGTATATCTTTATATGGAAATAATTCTGATTTAATATTTTGTGACAGTAATTATAAACAACACTAAATATCAATATAAAAAGGACGTACAAATAGTTTTGATCAGAAAATTGGATTTGGGACCAGTGTGCAACGGCAACTAATCGAGTAAGATGGCGATGCCAACAGGAATAAAAGGAAAAAAAACTCCCACAACATGAGAAGTTGGTAGAATATTTTACGCTTAGTAATTAAATATTGTCAATTGTAGTTGTAACTTACCATTAACTAATACTATTGAATGTTAAGTATCATGATGTTGCTGACATACCTGAAAATAAAGAAAAAAATATTTAGTTAAACTGGCAAAATGTTTACAGATCTAAAAGGTTACAAATATTTCTGGGATTTTGATACAGCTTATGAAAACTAAATATATTTTGTACCAACAGCTAAATTTTATTGCCAATGATTCAATTTATTTGAAATCATTTTCCCCCTTTAATCTCGTATCAATTTTAGAACTTTCTTGACTTAAAAAATCATTAATCTAAACAGAAGGAAGGCCACCCACCAGCAAGCAATGCCATTGGATTGGTTTTCTACTTCCTATCAAAGAAAGCACACACAGCCAGGGCTACACACACACAAAACTATACACAAACAAACAAACAAAAAAATGAAATGCATTTTCAAATACACGACAAATATCAGCTTCTCCATTTTTTATTTACCCGTTTTTTTTTTGGCGGGCAAACATAGCTATGCTGTTGGATGCTGCTGTTGCTGATGGTGTTGTTAGATTTATTACATCCTAATGCCCTATCTATGCAGTACAACTAGATGGCTGCCCAAACACAAACACACACACACAAGCTTGCAAAGCAATGAAAGCAAATACCAGCAATGCCGTCAACATTTCCATGGATGCATCAAAAACTGGAGATGCAAGTAAGCATCAGCAGCTTTTTTCATCTTCCTCCAATGTTGTGTTGCATTAATGGATATCGCCCCATTCAGACGCACACACAAATAAACACCATCGAAAAACAAGAAGAAGACAAACCAGCCATCCAGCTGGCTATACAGTGTGGCGAATGTGCAACATTTAGCAATCGGCAGGCAGCGAGGCCATAAAACACTGAAAACACATTGGGAAACAAGTTGCTGTGATTGGTCTACTAACTGATGGCATGGCGCCGCCCATATCTGGTTTGTTTTTTTTTCTTCTTCTTGGTTTTCATGTTGATGTTGTTGTTGCTGTAGTTGTTTTGACGATTTGGTGCTTGGCTGTTGTTGTTGCCTGCTATTTATTCGTGCTTTTTTTTCTTTAAAAGCTGCCAGGCAATGTTACTTATCTTTGTGTTATCTTACTTTTTAGCGTAGTTTTGTTGCTTTGCTAGTGTTTGTGCTGGTATTGTTGTTGTTGTCGCCGTCTTTCGTTGTTGATATTAATGCTGCTGCTCGCTGTTGGTGATACCCCTACACCATAACTCAGCAATCAACACCAATACATAAAGGATGTTTGTTAGTGTGTGCAAAAACGTTTAATAGATACCAATGGTCTCTTTTATTTGCAAATTGTATTGTATGTGTATGAGATGATAGGGCAACAACAACAACAAACTCTTTTGAACAGTGTTCTGAATTCAATTTATAATACAACAAATGGGCCAGAAATAACAACTTAAGCTCGTTAGGCAAATCTGGCAAAGATTCCACGAATTGAAAGAGTAATTATACCCTCAGCATTTATGCTAACGAGGGTATATACACTTTCATACGGGAAAAATGTGCCTCTTCGATATAATGGTTTTAGACCCCAAGTATGTTTGGACGAAATCCGTTTCAGACAATTTGGAGTTGATTTAGCCATGTCCGTCCGTGTACCTGTCTGGCTGGAGCGCACAAAGCCAAAATTTGGCTTTCGTAATATTTTGTTCCAACTTAGTTCAAGTTCGAAGATGGGTTATATCAGTCCACTCCTTCAGGTAATGCCCCCAAAATGGTTAAAAATGTTCAGAAAAATTGTGCACACGATAACTCGTGAAATTTCTACCAGTCAGAGGTGAGGTTCCAATAAGGACCCTATTGGTCCACTCCTTCGGGTGCCACCCACACAAACTTTCGGATAAATTCAATTTAAGACCAGATGTCGAATTGCTTTGATTTTTGTTGTAACAACTTGTATTGGCTGCCCCCATTACGGCGATACAAGTTTATTTGGGGGCAAGTCCATAGTGTCTGAGAAAATACCCCGAAAGTTGTAAAAAATCCCTATGTGTGGTGCCTGCAATGCACTATAACTCGCGAACTGATCAACCGATTTGGTCCAAGATTAGGCCTTCGTAATCTTTTGCCGAAACTTAAGTTTAGGTTCGAAGATGGACAATATCGGTCCAAAACTTCCGGTACCTTCCAATGAAAAACAATTTCACTAAAATGTTACACGCTACATCTGTTGAACGGAAAACCGATTTGGTCCAAACTTTAGTTGTCTTAATATTTTCTTTAAATTTTGTTTAACTTCGAAAATGGTCCAAATCGGTCTACTCCTTAGGGTACCTCCTCCACACAAAAGTTCAACATTTTTGTTTATGTGCAGTTTAGGGTCTGTTCAAAGATTCTTCGGCAATTTATACCGATGCTACTCGATTTGGTCCTATTTAAAGCGATATTATATTTTTCGTGGGCAAGTCCATGTTTCCTTACATAGAGTTCCAAAAGCTCTAAGTTAATGAAATGACTAGTGGATGCGATATATGTATATTGGAAAGAAATGTTTCCCAAAATAAGATCCACTTCCAAAATGGTCTATATCGATCAATTCCGTTAAGTACCTCCTCCGCAACATTTTTGAGCATAAAACCTATTCCACATATTGGTCGGCAAGGTCAAATGTCCAAAAAGGGTCACAAAATACTGAAACCCTCCATAATACCTAATTTATGGGGACGACGATTTTGGTTTTGTAGCCGGTATCCGATCTGTCCGTGGATGAGCGTTTCAATTCACATAGGCTGAGGGTATATCTCTGTCGGTTAAGCCGACTGATGCAGGTGATCTTCGCCTTAATAGGCAAAATTTTCAATGATAAATAAAAATCAGCTTGAGCCAGGGGGGTTTAAACTCAGGTCCTTGAAAGAAATATGAAAAAAGTGTTATTACGCCGTCTTAGCGTTCAAAACCAAACTCATAACTTCCAAAGGCGCGCTAAGGGTTTGTCATGGAACATCAATCTATATGAATCGACAATTATCCATCTCTGTAAAACCAAATTGCATTTGAAAGAAGAAAAGTTCCATGATAAAGAAGGTACTCCATAGCCGATATGTCTGATGAGCTGCTACCAACAGCAAAACCGGTTACAAACCAATGCTGAACAATTGGCTTTTAGATCGTTACCTCCCTCACAAAATTGCACAAGTTTTTGCGAAAATGGTGCGCACTATAACTCTCCACGGGTGTAATTTATTTTGTTCACTTACTAACCTACTTAGTTGGCCCTCTACAGAACATTTATCTAATAAGCCGAGCTAAGAAAAGATTTCCATTCCTCTCTATTTGTTGCTTTATTTCTCAAATTTGGAGTATTGCTTTTTTCCACTTGTTTACTCCATCGAATCCTTGGCCTTCCACATCGCTCATTCTCAGGACATGGCCTAGCAAACACAATCGTTGTATATCGATACGTTTAACTATACTGATGTCGTTGTAGCAGATACGGTTTGTAGTGCTTTTGATGATTTTTTTCTTTCAAACATCAGTTACTTCTTTTACTGATAGGCCCATCATGTCAATATCGTCAGCATACGCAAGTAACATGTGGCTAATGGTGTATATTGTGCAATTTCCATCTGACGCTAACATCCCATATAACCTTTTCCAACAAGAAGATATCACACTAAATGTTCTTTCTTATATTAACTGATGATCGGGTATCAGTTAAAGTTATTTTACAAAGCCGTTATAATCTGTGCCGGGATACAAAATTTATACATGGCTTGGAATACCTTTGAATGCAAGGGGCTATCAAAGTCTGCTCTACAATCGACTAAAAGTAAGCATCGATCTGCTTTTCTTGTTTCTTTTCCAGGATTTGGGGCAGGGTAAATATCTGGCCAATGGTGGATTTGCCAGGTCTATAGCCGCATTGATATGGCCCAATTATTTCGTTGGTCATTAGCTTTAGTCGTTCGCACAATATCCTTAAATTGGAGCACAAAGTCTTGTCTCCATTCTTATGGACGCACAGAGGGGAAATTTGTGTTAAAAGTTGATCAAAAGCCCTGGAAAGCTCATTTATAGTCCGATTGATATAAAATTTTGCACCAAGCATATCTTCTGTATAAGGATTAATCCTATAGAAAATAATGAAAATCGGTCCAGATTTGGATGCAGCTTCCATATATATTCGCATCTGATATGAGATAAAAATGCACCAAAATCACTGAAATTTGACACATGCAACCTGAACTAGCCTAAAAAAGCATTGAGCCAATTTTCAAACAAATCGGTACAGATGTATATATAGTCCCATATACATATTTCATTCCAAATTTAATTTTTTGAAACTTACTTAAATTAAATTTTTCTCAATTCACATGAAAAAAGCCGTGAATGTTTCTGAATAATGCAAACATATTTGATAGGTGTTGGTTTAGTATGATAAATAAGAGCCCCGGTTATAAGGCGGAGCAAAATTTAGTGTGTGTAAACCTTGCAATTCCATATAAAAATATTTCATATTTTAGTTGAGAAAAAATAGATTTTTTCGGAATGGCGCAAATATGCGCAATTTTTTATGATTGAATCTGATATTTGAGACTCAAGCGCATAAAACATTAGAAGAAACTATGGTCGGGAAACGACGGGGAAATAGACTTTTTCACTATTGAAATTGTAGTAATCCTAAAAATTATCATAAAAAAATTTCATAAAGAGGATATCTATCACCATTATTAAAGAGCAAAGATGTAAACTCAATCTGAAAATTTTAAATGCTAATCTTGTTTGGAGACTGTACAAAAACAATAAATCTTGAAAAATATAAATTTTCGCGAAAATAATGTCATTTTAATGTTCACCTAATTTCTTAGTTTTCGTAAATTTACTTTATGTTTGCAGTATGGCTGAGTTCAATCGACTGCTGCATTGGATTGGTTAATCTTACAAAGTCGAGGATGGTTATAGCAAATGTAGAAAAGAGTCTGGTTGCCGTTTATCAACATTTATTCATAAAAAACCGATTTTCATATTTTGAGTTTTGAGCAACTTTAGGCCTATGTTTCCCCTCTGTGGGACGCTTCCAATTGTCGGGTACACGTTCTTCCTACCAGATGGTGCTAACTACCTGATGTATACACCTTACCAGCATGTCTTCTCCAATTTTGAACAGCTTGTCTGGTAAGCCATCTGCTCCAGCTGTCTTTATTTCATCTTGGCTGGGCGGTATATCCAATTACCAAATCACCTTGCTAGTCCCTACAGTCCCTAGCGCCTTTACTAAAGCCATTAGTTTGATGTGTCACTGTTTGGTAGGATTTTCGAACTTCATACTGGTTCCCGATAGGTCATGCTCTACGCTGCTGCTGATTGTAGAGTAGCCCTATATGCAGAATTTTTCTCTTCACGACACTTCAGTTCATACCGTGTGTTCCTTGACGGTTGTCTCTGCTACCCACGTTTGAATTTCGTAGCTGTTTGCATGGATTGGACAATACTTTGCCACTGTGCTGATATGTCATCGGAACGAAGAGCGATTTGATTAAGCAATTGGGCCAGTTGAGTGAAATATGCTATGGCTTTCTGCTGGGATTGCAGCTTACCGATGTCCAACCTCTGTGTTGTGCTCGTACTTTTTTTGCTACGTTTAATCGGGTACGTACCTTTTTATACCCTCAGCCTTTAGGCTAAAGAGGGTATTTACACTTTGATACGACCAAAAATGTGCCTCATCGAAATAATGGTTTTAGACCCCAAGTATGTTTGTACGATATCCGTTTCAGACAATTTTGAGTAGATCTAGCAATGGCCGTCCGTCTGTCTGTCTGGCTGGTGCGCACGATAACTCTCGAACGGATCAATCGATTCGGTTCAAATTTTGGGTATCGAATTAGTTTGTCCAGATTCGATTTAAGTTCGAAGATGGGCCATACAGGTCCACTTCTTCAGGTACCTCCCCCACAAATGTTCAAAAATTGTCGCAAAACTTGTGCGCACGATAACTATTGTACTTTGCACATCGTGTAATTTCTACCAGACTTAGATGAGGTTCCAATATGGACTCAATCGGTAAACTCCTTCGAGTACCTCCCACACAAAATTTCGGAAAAGTTCAGTTTAGGACCTGCTCACGAATCGCCTTGGTTTTTGTTGTAACATCTTGTATTCACTGTCCCCTATACGAAGGTACAAGTTTTCTCAGGGACAAGTCCATACTTCCTGAAAAATAGCCTGAAAGTTGAAAAACAAACCTTATGACACGCTGTTTATGGGTGGAAGCGCATGATAATTCTCGAACAGAAATGCCGATTCAGGCCAAAATTTGGCCTTCGTAATATTGTTTCCAAACTTAGTTTAAGTTCGTAGATAAGCCATATCGGTCCACTCCTTCAGGTACCTACCCCACAAAAGTTCAAAAATATTTGGAAAAATTGTGCGCACGATAACTCCTGATGGGAGTGACCGATTTGGTCCATACTTTACACATTCTCATAATATCTACAAGATATAGATCAGGACTATATTTGTCCACTCCAACCCGTACCTCCCACACAAAATTTTGGATAAGATCCCTTTAAGACCTGCTATTGAATCACTTTGATATTGTTGAAGCAACTTACATTCGCAGCCTCAATTACGATGGTAAAAGTTATTTCAGGGGCAAGTCCATACTTCTTGAGAAAACAGCCCGAAGGGTGTAAAAACCCCCTATGGCACCCCCATGGTCTATGTCGGTCCATTCCTTTAAGTACCTTTTCCGCAAAAATTTTTAACTTTAATCCTAATCAACATTTTTGTCGGTTCATACGACCAAAACTACATACGTTTTATGAAAAAAGTGTTTCAATTTGCCCATGCTGAGGGTATATCTCTGTCGGCAAAGCCGACTGATACTTTTTTACTTGTTTCAACAAGGTGGTGATCCGAGTCGATGTTTGCTGCTCGGAACGATCGTACATCGAACACACTCGATGAATGTCTTCCATCAATCACAACGTGATCAATTTAATTTCTTGTTCTTTGATTTGGAGACTGCCTGGTGCCCTTATGAATGTCGAGATGCTTACATCTGGTACTGTTAACTACCATGTTCTTTTGGCGCTACGAAGTCTCAAAATTATAGGAACTAACATCCGAGCTCTATGGACGCATTGCGCGTCGTTAACATCAATTTTTACTGTCAGCCCCACTTTAGCAGATTTTCCTTCGACCTTCTTAAAGGCATCAGTTACTCCCATACGTACTAAGAAATTGGGCCAAAAATTGTCGGCACAGCTGACTGATACTTTCTTACGTGTTTATTTTAACATTAGTTTTTCTTATAAGATTGAGACTAGTACAATCCGAGTTTTTATAGTTCATATCAGAGAAAACGCTGGCTACCAGGGCTGTCAGATATGGCAATTTCTCGCCAAACGTGGAGATTTTTCAATTCGTTTGACGACTTTATTTTTGACTTGGCGACATGGCGATTTTGTTGGCTAATTGTCGAAATTTCCTCTTCCTTCCCTTAATTTTTTGCATCATTTTGTTTTATAAGAGAAAGTAAATACTTAATTCAATTTGTAATAGATTTGCACAAAAAAGCGTGTATGTGAATATGGCTTAATATTATTTTATAACCTCCACCATAGTATGAAGGGCATATTAAGTTTGTCATTCCGTTTGTAACTCATCGAAATAATCATTTGCGACCATACTCATATCCATCCGTCTGTGATAAATTATGTACAGATGCAGTCAGGTCTATTTCGAATATAGACTGAATCAGCCCACGTTGTGGTATTCCATTTAATCTTTTGACCGAATTAGCTACAATTTGGCATTAAGGGTTCCCAGTGGTTAACTGACAAATTAAAGCTAATTCGGTCTGACAATTTAGCTAAACTATTTCAAACCGGGCGTTCCATGGGGCCAAGATCACAATTTTTGATGGATAAGTTACTTGGCCACTAGGAACCCTAAATGCAAATTTCTAACTAATTCTGTCAGAATTGCAAAATACCTGAAATCGGGCGGCACTGTTACGTATGTAGATCGTAAACGTAGGCAGATATAGCCCATCTTAGAACTTGATTTGCCTGCAAACAAAAGACGCATCTGTGTAAACTTGTATCTCAATTTCACTGGATGACAAAGCCATTACCACAGACGGACGAACATGCATAGATCGATTCACAATTTTACTCTGATATATAATATAGGGTCGCAAATTATTTTTTCATTGCGTTACAATCGATAAAAATAAACTTAATATAACATAAACAAGTAAAAAGTCGTTAAGTTCGGCCGGGCCGAACTTTTTATACCCTCCACCATAAAATAGTCTTAATTAAAATGGAATAATTAGGGTCCTTTCACAATTTTAGGTGGAACAACTTTTCGACAATGGATAGACTCCTACTGCCTCCCACTGTTGCTTAAATTACACTGTGAACACAAATGTTGGGGCATTCCTTTTGGAGATGAAAGCCCTTGGTGTGTGTATGTTAAAAACCCCGAAGGACAGATGCGCCGTGAGTCGAACTTCCGCGTTATGGCGTGATGAAGTTTTTGCAAGAAACCGTGTAAGCCATCATTAATTAGCATTATATCTTTGTTTGTTGTATTTGTAGAGCACTTAAGCAACAGTGAACAAAGATACAACGCTAATTCCTGATGGCCCACAGGGTCTTTAACAAAAATTTCATCACGCCATAACGCGGAAGTTCGACTCACGGCGGATCTGTCCTTCGGGGTTCATAATATACTCACCAAGGCCTTTCTTCCCCAAGAGGAATTTTCAGTGCCCCAGACTTTCACTTCCATTTTGTTGCACAGTGTTATCTAATCTAAAAAATGTGTTCAGCTAGGTGAAAGGTACCACCTACGGGGCTATATCAAAGAGTCAACCTATCTTGAAATTTTTGGCGGAAAAGTTTTATAGCTGAAGGGAACTTCAAGAGTCAAATTTAGGGTAGTTTCATCAAAACAATGTGGACCCTCAAAAATGGACCCATGTTGACGAATTTTAGTGAAGAAATTTCGTGACCACTGAAAATTCCCGAAAATCGGGGGGATATACCAAAACATGCACCTATATTGACGATGTTTCGTTGGATATGTTTTATTTATTTATTTAACAACCGAACATTAATTCAAAGCCATCGGGCCAAAAAAGATGAATTAAATTATAACAATTCATTGTATGTTATCATTACCCACTGAGAACTTCAAATGTCAAATTACAGCTATTTCGGTTAAAAACTGTAGCTAAAATTCTCAAAATACCGAAAATTGTGAGGTACCGTTATATAGGGGCTATACCAAAACATGGACCTATGTTGAAGATGTTTCGTGGAGATGTTTCATGACCACTGAGAACCTCAAATGGCAAAGTACAGCTAGTTCTGTTAAATATTGTAACTAAAATTCTCAAAATACCGAAAATCGGGAGGTACCGTTATATGGGGGCTATACCAAAACATGGACCTATGTTGACGATGTTTGGTGGAGATGTTTCATGACCACTGAGAACCTCAAATGTCAAATTGCAGATAGTTCGGTTACAAATTGTGGCTAAAATTCTCAAAATACCGAAAATCGGGAGGTACCGTTATATGGAGGCTATACCAAAACATGGACCTATGTTGACGATGTTTGATGGAGATATTTCATGACCACTGAGAGCCTCAAATGGCAAATTACAGATAGTTCGGTTAAAAATTGTAGCTAAAATTCTCAAAATACCGAAAATCGGGAGGTACCGATATATGGGGGCTATACCAAAACATGGACCTATGTTGACGATGTTTCGTGGAGATGTTTCATGACCACTGAGAACCTCAAATGTCAAATTGCAGATAGTTCGGTTAAAAATTGTGGCTAAAATTCTCAAAATACCGAAAATTGGGAGGTGCCGTTATATGGGGACTATACCAAAACATGGACCTATGCCCATATCCTTTGGGATATAAGTTTGTTGATCAATAGGAACCCTAAGTGCCAAATTATAGCTAATTCGGTCTGCAAATGTGGCGAAGAATGTCAAAATACCTCAAATCCGGAGGTACCGTTATATGGGGGCTATGCCAAAGAGTGGACCGATATAGCCCATCTTCGAACTTGACCTGCCTATGGGAAAAATACCCTCGGGGCAAAATTTCAGCACTCTATCTCAATTATTGCGGACGCTAGAGTGATTACAGACGGACGGACATGGCTAGATCGTCTTAGAATTTTATCCTGATCAAGAATATATATACTTTATAGGGTGCAAATGATTAGTTCGATGTGTTACAAACGGAATGACAAACTTAATATACCCTCCATACTATGGTGGAGGGTATAAAAAGCATAATGCACAAACTGAAGAATCTTCGGTTTGGCGATTACTGGATGATAGAAAAAAAACCTGACAACCTTGGCTAGTTCATTACTTTTATTCGGATGTTAATATTATCTCTTCTGTTACTCCTTAGGAAAGTCAATGCTCAGATCGGATAAGAAGTTTCAAACATAAGTCTTCACACATTCATTTCTCTTATTGGGAACACTGTGTTGCATGCGTTATTGCTTCGAATTTCTACTGGTGCTACAAGCCACTATGTCTGTCTGTTGTTGTTTAGTTAGTTTTTATGCTCTGCTTAGGCTTTTAGTGGTGCCATATTGGTATTGGTGTATCCATAGTAACAACAGCAACTCTCAACTTTAGAAAAAAAAAAAAATACTAAAGATGTGAATAAGGCATACTATGTGTGCTCCGCTGTGTGTTGGGGATTTGCTGCTGATTGAAAAATTCAAAAGAATGGCGGTTATATTGACGTAGTTTTTTTTATTATTTCCATATCAGCAATAATACACATATACAACGAAAGTTTCTATATTAATGTATTAGTTACAGGTGTGTTGATAAGAAAAATTTAATAAAGAAAAAAAAACAACAACAACGAAACTACTACGGTGATGACGAATCGATCGATCGATGAAAATAAAAGCAGCAGCGAGCGTTCTGGCCAACAGCTTGAGGGAGTTCAGTTCATGTACTCGATATGCATATATTGCACTTTTTATGGGAATAAGTAGCAAGTACTGGTAACAACGGGTTTCGTGTCATATTCAATTGTCGATTAAATGCATAAATATTACTTAGTTAACAAAATTGTTTTTGATATTTGTTTAGCGATTAAATGAATTAATAAATAAGTAATTCATTGTTTAATAATTTATGTTTTTATAATAGCGTAGGAAAAACAATAACCGTATCTATTTAAAGTTGCGGGGTGTCATGTTAAAATGTCAAAGGTTATTATTGAGTTGTTCCGACAATTCAAAAGTAAACTAAATGGTTGTGGTAGAATGCATGTTGTGTAGGGGAAGCTATGTCCGGAAATGTCTAACATCGGGTTATGAAAACTCCTCTGCCTCTACTGAAATACAGTCGATAAGTTTAGTTTCAAAACTACATTTTTTGACATGAAAAAGGAACCACGGCGAATTATTAATCATCATCTTGGGCTCGAAAAACTGTTCGCTGGCTTTTTACACAAATATTGCAGGTCATATTGGTAACTTTTTTATATTCCTGCTGTTGGTTAATCTTTAAAGTCTTGCGCTTTTGAGGATATTAAAACAAATCCTTTCCTGCCGTCATTTATTCTCAATGCCACCGCTTTTGTGTAACTAAATGCAAATATATTCATAAACATATGAGCATTTAATCGCCTCTTCATTTCGATTTTCATTGCATAATAGGCTTTACAAATGAATTTCAATTGATTTAAAACCGAAAAAGGCATGGATACACGAATGCGAACTTATCAATTTAATATTTACACATCAATGCATTGAATTGTAGAAGTGTGCGAATGAATGAATGAAAGCGTTACAACAATTGTTGCAATAAAAGTATTGCACGCATATTGGCGTATAACAGATTCGGAGTAGATAGAATGCGGCAGCTGTCAACAATGTGACCACACACTATATAACCCATTCATTCATCGACCATAAACTCGGACTCAGTTGATGCTTTTATGCGAGTGAAATATGTAAATTTAATAAACTATCCACAGTGGATTGTTATTGATGAAATATCTAGGACAGTGGTTTAAAGAGCTTATGGCTGTATCACACCATACGTTGGTATGCTAATATTCAGACCATTAGGAATTGTTTTAGGAAGAATTTCTTCTTCCTAAAAAACTTTCTTAAAAAATCCACGTTTTGTGGCCTAATTTTCGATGAAAAAATATTCTTTAAAAAATCCAAGTTTTGTGGCCTAATTTTCGATGAAAAAATATTCTTTAAAAAATCCAAGTTTTGTGGCCTACTTTTCGAAGAAAAAAATTTCATTAAAAAATCCAAGTTTTGTGGCCTAATTTTCGATGAAAAAATATTCTTTAAAAAATCCAAGTTTTGTGGCCTACTTTTCGAAGAAAAAAATTTCATTAAAAAATCCAAGTTTTGTGGCCTACTTTTCGAAGAAAAAAATTTCATTAAAAAATCCACGTTTTGTGGCCTAATTTTCGAAGAAAAAAATTTTCATTAAAAAATCCACGTTTTGTGGTCTAATTTTCGATGAAAAAATATTCTTTAAAAAATCCACGTTTTGTGGTCTAATTTTTGATGAAAAACTATTCTTTAAAAAATCCACGTTTTGTGGTCTAATTTTCGATGAAAAAATATTCTTTAAAAAATCCACGTTTTGTGGTCTAATTTTCGATGAAAAAATATTCTTTAAAAATCCACGTTTTGTGCCTAATTTCCAAAGAAAAAAATATTCTTTAAAAAATCCACATTTTGTGGTCTAATTTTCGATGAAAAAATATTATTTAAAAAATCCACTTTTGTGGTCTAATTTTCGATGAAAAAATATTCTTTAAAAATCCACGTTTTGTGCCTAATTTCCAAAGAAAAAAATATTCTTTAAAAAATCCACATTTTGTGGTCTAATTTTCGATGAAAAAATATTATTTAAAAAATCCACGTTTTGTGGTCTAATTTTCAATGAAAAAACATTCTTTAAAAAAATCCACGTTTTGTGGTCTAATTTTCGATGACAAAATATTCTTTAAAAAATCCACGTTTTTTATCTAATTTTCAATGAAAAAATATTCTTTAAAAAATCCACGTTTTTTATCTAATTTTCAATGAAAAAATATTCTTTAAAAAATCCACGTTTTGTGGTCTAATTTTCGATGAAAAAATATTCTTTAAAAAATCCACGTTTTGTGGTCTAATTTTCGATGAAAAAATATTTTTTAAAAAATTCACGTTTTGTGGTCTAATTTTCGATGAAAAAATATTCTTTAAAAAATCCACGTTTTGTGGTCTAATTTTCGATGAAAAAATATTCTTTAAAAAATCCACGGTTTGTGGTCTAATTTTCGATGAAAAAATATTCTTTAAAAAATCCACGTTTTGTGGTATAATTTTTGATGAAAAATATTCTTTAAAAAATCCACGTTTTCTGGTCTAATTTTTGATGAAAAAATATTCTTTAAAAAATCCTGCTGGTGTTGTTGTTATTCTACATCAACAATTAAAGCACATCCATGCCCTGATAGTGGGAGTTTATTGCATATTTAAATGTTCAATTTATATGTGAATTAAAATATTTTTATTCATTTTGTACATGTGTTTGTTTGTTTTCTAACATCAATGGATATTTGGTGATTTCCAGCGAACCGACCACACCAAATAGACCAAAAGGGATCAGAGCTCATAATTTTGTTTTATTTGTTGTAAATAGATTTTATTGTTATGATTTGAAATTAATAGTATTTTTTGTTATTATTGTTTTCAGAGTAAATTTTGTTGAAAATATGATACGTGCGTGCGTGTGTGTGTTTGTTTTCATTGTGTAATGAACAACAATCAATGAATAGAATTTCAATGCATTTTCTAAATGTGGCAGAATTAGTTGTTGCAAGTTGCAAGAACAACAGCTAGAATTCAATTTATTATTAAAATAAAATAATTTATTTAAATAAAAGGGAAAAATATTATAAAACTGCAATCACCGCCCGCCAGATAGATAGACATCAGTAATTATGGAATTTATTATTGGCGAAATTGAATTGGATGTTGTTGCAGAAGCAGCAGCAACAACAAAATAGAAAGGTAAATTGTTTAGATTATTTTGGTGTTATTTTTTCATTTTAATTTATTTTAACCATTGCTGCAAACCAACTGATAGCTGTTTAAAATTGTTTTGTGTTTTAATTTGATATTTTCTAATTTGTTTAAACAAATGCCAATATTGAAATTGATTTGTTATGGAATTTTAAAAATACAATTATATAAAATATAATATGTAAATGTCGGTTATAAATGATCCGCTCAGTACACACATCGATTAACTCCATTTAACGAAAAATTGAGAAACGCGATGATGTAATTGTATAGTTACCTTTGGATATTTCTCATTTAACGGTGGCAATCTTTATTATTTTTGAAAATTAATATAAATATAAAAAGTTATGACTATATCAAATTATGACTATATCAGATTTAAGATTTTTAAAAAAGTGGAGTTAATCAATGTGAGCACTGAGTGGCTCAAATAACCTCTGTCTGGTGGTTACAGAAATTTTATTTTTGACCGCCCATATGTGTATCAATCCCAAATCTCTTAAAGACAATCGGACAGCATCACATTTTTAACGTTGGTAAAAATACCTCACATGCTGGCGACATTCATGTACAAGTTTTATACAAACAAGTAAGAGAGTATTAGTCAGATGTGCTGACGGAGATATACCCTCAGCCTCTGACCAAAAAAAAAGAAGCAACATAATAATTATGCCGTATATAATTATGTCGATTTTGTATCACGAGTTTGTTTCAAGATACGTTGGGTCTGTAGGTACCATAATGTAGGGCTGTACCAAATCATTGACATATACCAAACATATTTAGAGATTCATAGAGAACTCAAAATATTAAATTACCTTAAACTATGTTCAGTAGAAATTTTTGAAAAAATGTGAGAGTTATCTTGCACACTAACCACATTAGAATGTGCCGTCAGGGTTTTTTTGGAGCTTTTGGGCCATTATTTCCGGAAGTATGGATTTACTCCGGAAAAAAATCTACCGTTTTAATGTGGACCGTGAATACAACCTTTGGCAAAAATTTTAAATAAGATCCGAGACGAGTTTTCAAACTGTACTTTTTCCAAGTTTTGCATGGGAGGTACCCGAAGGACGGGACGGATATAGTCCATATTCCAACCTGATATATGACTGGATGAAATAATATGATGTGCAAACTTTGGGCCACACAGAAACTCTCTGCGATAGTTATCCTGCGGATTTGCCATTTTTGTTGGTGCCGTCCAGGTTTCTTTCTGGTCATTATCTCAGGAAGTATGGTCTTGTCCCGAAAAATTGTACCGTCGTAAAGGGGGCTGCAGGGACAACCTGCTGAAAAAATTTTAAGACGATCCGAGAGGAGCTCTTAAACTTCACTTATTCCCGAAGGAGTGGACCGAGAGTTATCGTTAACACATTTTTACAGAAAAATTTTGAACTTTTGTAGGGTAGTGGACCGATATGACCCATCTTCTTCATCTAAGTTTGCGCAAAATATTATGAAGTGCAAAATTTCGTTCGAATCGACTGATAATTTCAAGAGTTATCGTGTGCACCGGGCAGCCAGACAGACGGACGGACGGACATGGCTAAATCGACTCCAAATTGTCTGAAACGAATTTCGTCCAAACCATTATTTCGATGAGGCGCATTTTGCCCGTATCAAAGTGTATATTCCCTAAAGGCTGAGGGTATAAAAGGTAGGTCCTAAGGACGAAGTTAATAGGAACCGGGGAGCTCTCATTATTAATATAAGAGGGGTATCTCTTGTCCTTTCTGGAATGTAACTATTATCATTATAGTTATAATGGTAATGATTGAAAATCAATTTTTTTTGTATACTAAACCGAATATTATGGTTTGTAAATTGTAATATTTAACACCCGTTAAAGATAGTAAGCTAACATGTGCCGCGCGTTCACCATAAGAACGATAAAAACTTCGGTATGGGCGTGGTTAATTCTTTTCTTGAATTTTCAACTGTTTATTGTTTTGCTATTTAGAATTTATGTTTATTGAGACCTAAGGTACATTTTTGCAGATGGTTGTTTGCTTCAGTTCTGTTCGGTTTGATATCTGTAGCCTAAAATCCGAGAACAAAATTATAGGGGAAATTTTACTTTGACGATTTTGACGTTGAAGAAGAGGTTGAATGGATTTTTTGTGTTCGCGATTATTATTCTTAAAGACGAGAGCTACAACTTTGCTTTTAGGAGCAAAACCCAAATTCTCAGCGATTTAGACAGAAAATTATCCCTTTTGACATCAATGCCGCAGGCCTTTGTGGGCCCATAACCGCGAAAGTTGAAATGGTAGGAAAAATCGCCGGGACACGTGTCTTCGTATTTTTTGTCTTCTATCACGCTGCCGTGTAAGAATGTGGTTAATAATTTTCGCGTTGCATAGTGATGTAATATTTATACTTTACACAACAATGTGGAAGTTTATTTGTTTTGTCCATTGCCATTTTTTTCATATATTGACGAGATAAAGCGATCTAGCTACGTGTGTCCGTCCGTCCATTAACAATTGTAATAAAATTCTAGGCTTCAATTGTGGACCGATCGTCACGAAATTTTGTGGAGAGGTCGGGTTCCGTTGTTGGTTATGATCGTAAGGTGTGAAAGCTGTCCTGTAGATCGCAATAATATTCCGATCGGCGCGAAATTTTAAGAATGATTTGAGTTTAAGACAAAGCTTGCAATTTAACATGGTGGTCATTATAATTAACGGGTTTAATGGACCAAAACTTTTGGGTAAAAATTTGTATTTTTATACCCTACACCTCTATGTTGGGAGGGTATTATAAGTTGGTTTAGGCCAAAAAGTTTATAACGCATCGAAATAATGATCGAAGACCCATACATATATATACCAAAATGAATGTCTCGACGAGCTGAGTCAATTTGGAAGGTCTGAAAGAACACAACTTTTCATTTTTGCTATTTTAATAATAATGAAGAATATCACAGCTTTGGTTGGGGACCTTCCAAAATCAACGTCTGACTATGAAAGTAGAAAATCCCATCTTTACAGCCATCAGGTCGGCGTAGGTGGCCAAATAACGGAGATATGGATATATTTTTGTCATCATGCTACACGTCGCAATTTTGATTGGATCGTCACGAAATTGTGGGTGTTAATGGGGTCCCACAGAGGAAAAAAACCTATCGATTTTGGTAGTGGTCGGATATTATTCAGGGGTCAGAATGTGAAAAAACTTATTTGGAGAAAAGGCCTACGTTTTATTTCAAAGCGAATATCTCTCTTCTGTTAGAGGTACATCGAAAGCAAAAACTGGCAAGGAAAGTAGAAAATATCACCTTTACAACGATGTGAAGTAGGTTGTCATAGGTCATAGTCGGTAATGCATCTCTTTTCTCATTTTTTGTGCAATCACAATTTAGATCTGGAGTTGATGGGGGTCTCACAGAGAAAGAAGCGTATTGATATTTGGCGTACATCCCATTTTTCCATTTTTTTATTTGAGTTGTACTGACGATGCACTTAAATGCGTTTCAACAAAATCCCAAAGTTATCCGCTAAGCTATCCCAATTTAAATATTTTGAATTTTACCAGTCAAAAGCTTATGCACAGGGGTAGTGGTGTAGGCCCAGATCCGCCTATAGCCTTGGCTCCCTTGTTTTAATATGATGTCTATATATATTTATTCCTGGTATACACGTTCCACCCACGTAAGTTACATTTAAAAGAGGAATTCTTGGTCTTTCCATTGATGCCAATTATATTGATGAACATGGTCAGATAACAGAGTTTCAGCCTAATATATACCGGGGTCCCACAGTTTTAACTGTTTGTTGTGTACCCATTATCACGCTAGAGAACATATTTATAAGATTATAATAATTATGGATGATGATCGGATAGTATTTGGAAGGTAAAAATTACCATATGGTGTTAAAAATTGGCAAATTTAATTTCTGGTGCATATTTTAATTTATGCAGGATACATTTCGTTAAAATAGCTTATAAATGTATCGAAAAGAACTGTTGACACTACTCTTGATGCAAATTACAATAAAGCAGCGGTTAAATAACGGAACTACTTAATATACAGTGGTGTGAAAAATAATAAGGACAGTGATCTTCGTTGTATTTGATCATACCAAATATGCGTATAATGGAAGAATTTACGATGACAATTTGTTTTTGACAATGTACATAGATTGCAATAAGAAATTCCGTTACATTTTCTGCTTCTTTTTGTTTCGTTTTTATGCAAACACATGTTTTTTCATAAAACGCTCGATTTCTGCTGTGAAAAATAATGACAGTTTTTCGTTTTGTGAGAATAAAGTAATTTTATGTTTTTTTTTTTTTTTAATTCATTCCTGTAAGTAAAGGTTTAAAATAAATTATTAGCTATCCATTAAATGTTAATGACACTGATAATTTTCATTTTTTTAGCAAATATGGGCAAAAATATGCACTGTGACCACGCTTCTCGAGAGGTCATCAAATGTTTACATAAAGAAGGACATTCGTATAGAAAAATTGCAGAAAAGCTTGGAATTTCCAAGACGATGGTAGAGAATGCAATTAAGTGGACACAAAAAGAAGAAACTCGCGGCAGAAAACCAAAAATTACACCTGCAATAAAAAGACGTATTATTCGATGCGTGAAAATTGACCCTTTGACCACGTCTATAAAAATAAAAACCGACTTAAATATTAATGTTGACACATCAACAATTCGAAAAACACCCATTTTTATCCAAAAAGAATATTCAACAAAGGATACAGTTTGCAAGAAATCACATCGCTTGGCCTATGGAAAAATGGCGTAACATTCTTTGGTCCGATGAAACCAAAGTCAATCTTTTTTGTTCCGATAGAGGGGTACATCATGTAAGAAGACCTATAAATCAATAATATGACCAAAAATATACCCTTAAAACGGTTAAACATGGCGGAGGTAACATTATGGTGTGGGGGTCATTTTCATACTACGGTGTGGGGCCTCTATTCCGCATTCAAAGTATCATGAAATCAGCAGATTACATTGAAATTTTGAAAAATGTAATGCTCCCATATCACAGTGGATCCACTTGTATGGGAAAGTGGCCAAAAATACTTCCCGTGTAAATATGAAGGTAATGCTTAGGTTGCAGCTTTGTCCTGCTGTGAAGATTATTTTATGAAACCATGAGCGTATCATTCCCCCTCTTTCTCCTCTTGGGGGGGGGGTCGGTCTGACATTTTTCATGTTTTCTTATTATAAATACAAAATGCAATGAAAAAGCGTACCGATTATCTTGTAATACAAACATAGACATGAAAAAACGCACTCCCGAAAGCAACAATAGACCAAAACACGCCCCCCCCCTTTTTACCGATTCCACTGCCTAAAAAAGCATAACATTGCCAAATATATTAAGTTTAAACAAAGTTTTGTTTATTAATGTAGTATTTACAGTTAACTCTGTATTGTACCACTATTGTGGTACTGTAGTGCAATGTATTAATTCAAGAATTCAATATTATATTCGTATCAAACATATAGTGAGAAAAAGTTCTGATTAATTGATAGCTTCCAATTTAAATTCTACTCTAGCAAATCAAAAACAGGTTTTGATAAGATCGATTTGTCTTTCCTGGGTAATTGTCGCTGTCCGGTGATAAAAGGATCCGAGCTTAACAATAATCGATGAACCAAATCAGTATTTGTTAATATGCGCGAATTCTTTCGAGTGTGATATTGGCGAAACCTCTTAATATCTTTGTTTCTGGCCTCTGCAGCTTCCTCTGACAGCTCTCCAATTGATACTAACGCATTTTGTATTATATCTGGAGCATGAATTAAAATTTTGTGTATAGTAGGTGGAAGGTAATACCATCCATATTTCAATGTCAGCTCTCTTGCAGTGTCTATTGCATATGCCCTGAATTTATTTACATTAATTTTGTAACCAGACGATAAGGCTTGCAATAATATTCCACATCTTTCAATTAGGTTTTCATCCAGGCCAGTTATTTCGGCTGACAGGCTTGCATGTTTAAAAAATTGTCTTGCCGTGTTACCGTCATTGGAAGTTCCACTTCCTCCAGTTTTGGGTTTGTCAATAATTAGTCCCATTTTTTCACGAAATTTTAGCTGAATTTCCTTTTTTCTTTGTTGAAATTGTGTTTTTCCTTCGGGAGATCGTATTTGCCACATTTCTAATTCAAGGCGATATGATAAGTGGAGGAACTACTCAAACAATCTAATATAAGCGTGTAGAGGTGACAAACCAAACTCGTAGAAATTTGTTTGAACTTCTTTTTCTAAACACTTTTCTATATCGTTCATCTCTGTAGGCCTTGCTTTAGATATATAGCAAGTTGCAGATGATGTCTGAGTTAAAGCATTGCAGACTTTTCCATCGACCATTGTAAGGTGCAAGCTATGCTCAATATGTATAGTTTTCTGACCTATTTTGAATTCTGTTGGCGTGAGCGTGTTGATTTTGTTTTTGATGTAAATCTGTTCATCCTGGGACAATTTATTAGTTTCTTTTTTAAATTGAAGGCGAATGGGTCGACAATAGCGTTTTGATGATGGACGGGGGTTCTTCCAAATTATTTTAGTTTTTTCAGTTTTATCGGAACTTGCTATAAGTTGGATTGGAACATATGAGGTGACAAATAAGTTGCTCTCTTCTAAGTAAGCATCTTCAACTTTTTGCTTATATTCGCTCTGTCCCGAAGATCCGTCAAATCCCCATTTACCTATTAGAGTAAGACGGTCTGTTGTTGTGTCTATGACTTTATTAATTACATCACTTTGTAATTCTGAAATATGTGTCGCGGTGTGATCTAATAAGCTCTGCAGTTCCACTTCTGCGCATGCTTATTTAGATCTGGATAACCTTTCTTTTTTTCTTGTATAACTTTTTGGTAACTTGGAAAAATATCTCCATCAAGTTTGCTATTTACAAAGCTTCTTATTAGCAAATATTGGTGCTTTGTTAAATTGGCTTCGGTAATTAGAGATAATACGTCAGTAATATTAGATGGCAAAATTAATTTATCATGTTGCAATACAGTATCACGTAAGTCTTCAGATAAATCAGCAATTCTTCGTCTTTTTGTTCTGCGAGAAGACTCTCCGAAACGAACTCGGGGACGACCACGTCCACGAAATCTGTGTGGTTTAGGTTCTAATGATGTCGCTTTTTTAACTAGAGAAACACAGTCTTTTTCCGCAAACCAACTCGAATTGTATTTCAATACTAATCCTTTTGTTCGTTTACATTTATTCCAAAATTTGGCAAAATTTTTACAATTGTACGAAATGCAGTTTTGTAATTCAGTTGGCTCAACTACATAGCCCTCATTTTCAATATTGCTCATCAATATATCAAACACACCTTTTGATTTATCACAGCTTGTTCCGCTCTTTGAACACCAAATGTCTAACATAAAAGCCCGAGAAATTATGCATTTCTTACAGCTTCCTATCCCAAAATAAAGAAATAAATAAACAACAGAAATTAGCAATTGCAGGTACTAACCACATTTATACTAAAAATGCACTCAAAACGTATGTTAGGGAATTCTGAACAAAGACTCAGACCAAAACTATTTAAAAAAATCTGAGGCAGCGTTAGCCTGAGACCCAATTCGCAACTAGATGGCAGCTGATATTAACAGTATATAATCTTAAGCCTATGACCTACATTGGAAAATTATTCCCGAGGTGGGCACTGGTGGGCATCATGACTGAAACCTTAGGTCAAATTTAAGTATATGATCGAATTGGCTTAACAAAATACACTAAGAAAACATACAGCTAACTGGAATTCCACAACACGTTAAAACACTATTTTTTAAAAAAAATGAAGCTATTACCTCCTCCTTCAAAATCCATTATAATATTTTGCAATACGTATTTGTTTCGCGATATTTTGAATATATTTACTTGCACTTAAAATATAGGTTGTACTCACAACAAAAAATATTAGTCAATTGTTCCGACTTTTGAAGCTATTCTTAAGAAGATCGCGTTCGAATGAAACAAAAACTAATATATTTTTAAAAAGCTCCATGTCATAGCTATCAGAGTTGCCAGATGTTTTACCAAAATTTGACATTAATTTTTTTTATTTTTGGCCAATGGGTGGATCCACTGTGCATATGCTGAAGAGGATATGCCTCTCAAATGGGTCTTCCAGCAGGATAATGACCCCAAGCATTCGGCAAAGTGTACAAAAAAGTGGTTTCAGGATAATAAAGTTAATGTTTTAGAATGGCCAGCGCAATCCCCTGATTTGAACCCAATTGAAAATTTGTGGAATGAAGTTAAAAGATCAATCAGGGGAAAGTATCCATCAAACTGTGACGAGCTTTGGCAACTTGTACAGGTTGCGTGGAACGCAATACCGGTACAGGTGTGCCAAAATTTGGTTGATTCAATGCCCAGACGATGTGCCGCCATTTTGGAAAACAAAGGATCGTCCACAAAGTACTAATGAAACTTAAAAAGCTTTACGTAGAAATATTTAGTACAAATCTGCAATAATTTTTTTCTAATTTAGTTTTTAGGTTAAGAGAACATGAAGTGTCCTTATTTTTTTTTCACACTCCGAATTACGCCAATTCGTTAAAATATTAAAAACAAAAAAATATGTTATACATATGTTCGAAATAATGCTAAAAACCTTTTCTTAGCATTTTAAGAAAATAAAAAATATAACAAACAAGAGTTATTTTGACTTTTTTGTCCGTTTCCAATGCAATCTTAGTTTTGGATTTCAGTGTCCGTATTATTTTTCACACCACTGTATGTGGCAGAGAACTCTAATGCAGTTATTCCATTATTAATTATTTGAGATTAACTCTGCCACTGACCCTAAAAGTTCAGTTCAAACAATTGATCCCAATTTGGCGTGAATTTAAAACTACACAGATCGGTCACATTTGCTTCATTGGCCAGAACGAATAGTTTAAAAAAATGAAACGTTCTTACAATCTTTAAAAAATTATGATCCGAATACATACATTAAATAAATGTACAAATTTTTTATTATAATACGGCTCGGCTCGGCTTGCGAATGCCAATATAATCAGCGGAAACATCAACCTGTTTATTTATTAATTTTCTCGTTTAGAGTTAAGCTTGATGATCGAAAATTTTTTGCATGTGAAAAAGGACTCGAACCCACACAGTCACCAAATTACGTGACCTGGTTTCGCTGTTAGTTGAGCAGCTCTTCAGACGTATCGACTGTGGGATGGCTTCTCTGTCCTAGAACTTTTGGTTTTTCAAATGCAAATGTGTTTTATACAACCACGGATATTTGGCCGTTGAATTTCTTCATGACAAATGCTTTTTGCAAAACACAAAGGACGCATTACATATGAACACATCATAATACATACAATATGTGATTTTTTAGAAATGTTAAGTAAGATATCAAAAAAAAAAACAATAAAAAAATATTTTTTTTACAAATTTTGCAATATGTGTGGTATTTGGACACATACATACACATCATCCCAATTAGTATCAATGAGAAAGTCATAAGTCTATTTTTCATAATCAGTTCGCTTATAGAGAACAAATGTGGATTAGGTTCAAAAGTGTTGGGGAGGAGGTACTTAAAGGAATGGATGGACTTGGCCCATTATGGAAGTGAAAAAAGGATCTTCGAATTAAATTAACTTTGACAACATATTAGGAGATCCAAAGTTTTGACCAAATTGGTTGTGACATTTTTAAATATTGGGGGAAATACCGGAAGCCGTGGACCGGTATTGCCCACCATCGATTTTGAACAAAATATGACGAAGGCCAAATTTTGGAACAAATCGATTGATCAGTTCGAGAGTTATCATATGTGCCATAGGCGTTTTTTACACCTTTCGGGATGTTTTCTGAAGAAGCATGGACTCGCCCCTAAAAAAAACTTTTACCGCCGTAATTGAGGCAGCGAATGCAAGTTGCTTTAACAAAGTAATACTAGAGTAGGTCTTAAAGTGAACTTATCCGAAATTTTGTGTGGGAGGTACCCGAAGGAGTGGACAAATATAGTCCATATTCGAACCTAAACTATATGTGGTAGATATATTAGGATGTGTAAATTATGGACCAAATCGGTCACTCCAATCAATATTTATCGTGGCACAATTTTTACGAACATTTTTAAACTTTTGTGGGGGATGTACCGGAAGGAGTGGACCGACATGGCTTATCTTCGAACTTAAACTAAATTTGGACAAAATATTACGAAGGCCAAATTTTGGACCGAATCGACAGATCCGTTCGCGAGTTATATTGTGCTCCAACCACTACACACCGTGTCATAGGGGGTTACTCCCTTCAAGAGTTATCGTGCGCACAACTTTTCCGAACATTTTCGAACTTTTGTGGGGGAGGTACCGGAAGGAGTGGACCGATATAACCCATCTTCGAACTTAAACTAAGTTTGGACAAAATATTAGGAAAGCCGAATCGGTTGATCCGTTCGAGAGTTATCGTGCGCTCCAGCCGGACAGACAGACGGTCGGACTGTCCAAATTGTCTGAAACCGATTTCGTCCAAACATACTTGGGGTCTAAAACCATTATTTCGATAATGTCAGCCATTTCAGTGTGATATTGAGGCCATAACCTTCAAAATATCGGAAATCGGGAGGTACTGTTCTATGGGAGCTATATGAAGACGTAGACCTATGCGGACAAATTTTAGGTGTAAAGTTGTATACCCCCAACGAAGACTTAATACAAAATTTCAGCCATTTCGGTAGGATATTCAGTTCACAAATCCTTGCATATAGTTTGGCATATGCTCATTTTATTCAAATATGTAAAAATATGTCAAAATATGCAAAAATTTCTGGGCCTAATTCCTTTTATTTTTTGCTAAATCGAGTTTCTGTCTAATCAGATTTTCTCTACGACCATCATAACCTTATATCCCATTAGCATAGGATTCCGCTGTCTAGTCATAAACTATAGTAGCAAAAACCCTAAGTATAAATTCGTTAACCTTCATCACCGCATTGATTGAAATCTGCTATTGTATTATATTTATATTGAACAACAGTAAATATTTTATCAACATTTATCTGAACCAAAAAAATAAATAAAAGCAACACACGAAAAATTTTTGTCAGCTAAAAAATATAATAATTTTGAAGATTGTTATTTGTGATAAAATTCTTGTGTTAATTTGTTTCATTTCGGGATTTTTGGTGTTTTTTTTTTTTGCTTGTGACAAATTTGTTGAAACAAAAGAATTCTTTTAAAATGAACTCATGTGAGATGCTGTTGTTTGATAATTTATGCCAAATGAAATTTATGTTATCATTGGATAAGAAATAAAAAAACACACCAAAAAGTGGCCAAACAAACGGATATTGTGGGCGAATTAAAAATTCATTTACAACTTCGTGATAAGGGGACAATCCAAAAATAAATAAACATAATCTTTCGGTGAGTGAGTGACTTTGGTCGACCGGTTTTTGAAATACAAAATTGAAAATGACGCGTGCTATATTTTCAAGTCAAGTCTTAACAAAGGGGAGACAACAAATCGAAATTAAAAAAATATTTATATTGAAATTTTAATAAAACAAAAACAATCATTAATTTGTGCACAAAGCCAAGAACCAGTTCGCCGCTTGTAATTAAAAATTTGTTAAACAAAAGTTACATTAATTTTTTCTTATTGATTAAAATAAATGACATCAAGTTTTCATAATGAGACACTAATTGAAAGTAATTATTTCAATTTCAATTAGCGTTCTTTGCAATGAAAGGTGATATTAACTGGTTTGTAAAAAAGTTGTAATGACTTAATTTTTTTCCTGAATTGAATTCTAATAAGAATAACAACAATAATAAACAAGCACCAGTGGGACAATAACATCTTAAACGATCGATCGATCAATTCATTTAAGGCCTAAAAGGTCAAAGTCCTTTTTAATACCCTCGGTCTTTAGTCTAAAGAGGGTATATACTAGACTGGTTTTAACTCAAAGGAAAAAAACGATGTCGGATATTATTATGCGGCACACCCCCAAAGTCGCCATAGTAATTTGTATGGAGCCAAAGGTTACTCTTCACGAAATTGCTCTAAAGGCCACAGTTATTGTCCAATCAAAGAGAAAATTTTTGTATGGAAACTTTGAGGCCCCGGAGGCACGTGTTAACATATTCCGATTGTCCTCAAACCTTGTCAATCTTAAAATCTTAAAAAAATAAACATTTTAGGGGGATGCCGCATAAAAAATTCCGACATCGATTTTTTAAAACCACCCTAGTGATAATGAATGAAATTTTGCCTATTAATGCCTAAAATAACTTTAATTCAGTTTTATTATTAGAAAGGTTCCACACAAAATACCTACTTGATTTTTGTATACCCTCAGCATTTATGCTAACGAGGGTATATACACTTTGATACGACCAATAATGTGCCTCTTCGAAATAACGGTTTTAGACCGAAATTCGGACGAAATTCGTTTCAGACAATTTGGAGGCGATGGACGGACATGGCGTCCATCTGTCTGGCTGGCGCGCACGATAACTCTCGAACGTATTAACCGATTCGAACCAAATTTTGAACTTCGTAATATTTTGCCAAAACTTAGTTTAAGTTCGAAAATGGGTTAATATCGGTCCACTATTTCCGGTACCTCCCCCACAAAAGTTCGAAAATGTTCGGAAAATTTGTGCGCACGATAATTCTTTAAGGGAGTAACTGATTTGGTCCACATTTTGCACATCGTGAGATTTCTATTAGACTTAGATGAGGTTTTAGTATGGACTCAATCGGTCCACTCTTTCGTGTACCTCCCACACAAATTTTCGGAAAAGTTGAGTTTAGGACCTGCTCTCGAATCGCTTTGATTTTTATTGAATCAACTTGTATTCACTTTCCCCTCATACGATGGTACAAGTTTTATCAGTGGCAAGTCCATATTTCCTGAGAAAATAGCCTGAAAGGTGCAAAAAATCCCCATGACACCGTGTGTAGTAGCTGGAGCGCAAGATAATTCTCGAACGGATCTGCCGACTCGATTCAAAATTTGGTCTTCGTAATATTTTGTCCAAACTTAGTTTAAGTTCGAAGATAAGTCATATCGGTCCACTTCTTCAGGTACCTCCCCCAAAAAAGTTCAAAAATATTCGGAAAAATTGTGCGAAAATTAATGGGAATGACCGAGTTGATCCATACTTTACATATCCTAATATATCTGTCAGATATAGATCAGGTTCGAATATGGACTACATTTGTCCATACCTTCGGGTACCACCAACCCAAAATGTCGGATAAGTTCACTTTAATACCTGTTCTCGGATCACATTGATTTTTATACCCTCAGCATTTATGCTAACGAGGGTATACACACTTTCATACGGGCAAAATGTGCCTCATCGAAATAATGGTTTTAGACCCCAAGTATGTTTGGACGAAATTCGTTTCAGACAATTTGGAGTCGATTTAGCCATGTCCGTCCGTCTGGGTGGTGCACACGATAACTCTCGAACGGATTAACCGATTCGAACCAAATTTTGCACTTCGTAATATTTTGCCAAAACTTAGTTTAAATTCGAAGGTGGGTTATATCGGTCCACTACTTCCGGTTCCTCCCCCACAAAAGTTCGAAAATGTTCGGAAAATTTGTGCGCACGATAACACTTGAAGGGAGTAACCGAATTGGTCCATACTCTGCACATCGTGAAACTTCTACCAGGTTTAGATGAGGTACCTCCCACACACAATTTCGGAACAGTTCAGTTTAGGACCAGCTCTCGAATTTTTTTTAATTAATTAATTGAATTGATCGAGGTAACATGGCCTAAGGAGTTTTGTATTGAAAAATGAATTATAGCGAAGTACCACACACCCAACCGCTATGCTACGATCGTTTCGCTGGTGGTTTGTGCCAGCTCATCAGGCATATTTTGAATGTAAGTGGCTAGAAGACAAAGGCAGATTTAGATAACTTCTATTTATACAACCATTTTTACAAATTTGTAGATATGAAGTATTTTTGAAGTCTTATTCTATATCAAGTAGTGTCTTGTCTAGGAATCATTTTCTCAATACATACACATGTACAATCGAAGGGGGTTTCCTTCATGAATTGTAATACCTTCCATTTCGGAAGTTTCTTGATATCATGTCAAGAATATGATAGGTTGACAGTGTCTTAGAACGCTAAGACCTTGACATGTTAAGCCATGTTAGCTCGATTAATTCAATTAATTCATTAAAAACTTTGATTTTTGTTGTAACAACTTGTACTCGCTGCCCCTAATTTGATGGTACAAGTTTCATCAGGGCAAGTCCATACTCCCTGAGAAAATAGCCTTAAAGGTGCAAAAAAACCATGAGCGCAAGATAACACCCGGATGGATCTGCCAATTTGGTCCAAAGTTTGGCCTTCGTAATATTTTGTCCAAACTTAAGTTCACTCCTTCAAGTACCTCCCCCATAAAAGTTCAAAAATGTTGGGAAAAATGTGCGCACGATAACTCTTGAAGGGATTCACCGATTTGGTCCATACTTTACACATCCTAACATATGTATCTACCAGATATAGATCAGGTTCGAATATGGACTACATTTGTCCACTCCTTCGGGACCTCCCAGACAAAATTCCGGATAAGTTCACTATGATACCTGCTGTCGAATCAGGTTGAAACAACTTGCATTTTGTTGAAGCAACTTGCATTCGCTGCCTCAATTGCGACGGTAAAAGTTTTTTCATGGGCTAGTCCATACTTCTTGAGAAAACAGCCCGAAATGTGCAAAAAACCCTATGACACCATATGTAGTAGCTGGAGAGCATGAAAACTCTCGAACTGAACAGCCGATTAGGTCCAAAATTTGGCCTTCGTCATATTTTGTCGAAACTAGTGGGCGCGATATCTATCGAAAAGATATGACTCCCAAAAAAGATCCACTTCCAATAGACTATGTCCTTGGAGTACTTTTTAAGTACTTTTTACGCAACACTTTTGATTTCTAATCCTAATCCACATTTTTGTCGGCACGTTCAATATACCAAAAAGGGCCTCAAATTCTGAAAAGATCCTAAATACATTTAATCTGTCCGTAGAAAATAGTTTCAATTCACAATTCTCATTCAATTCAATTCTCTCTCGGCAAAGCCGACTGATACTTTTTTACTTGTTTTGAAGTAAAAAATGCCTTAAAAAAGGACTGGTATCATTATATGGGTACTATACCAAAACGTAGACCTATGCCTAAAATTTTTGGTGGAGATGTTTATCGTCCACTGGGAACACTAAATGCCAAAATACAGCTAAGCGCACGATAACTCCCGAAGATAGAAACCGATTTGGTTCATACGTTGCACTTCGTAATATTTGTACGAGACACACATTTTCGGAAAAGTGCAGTTTAGGACCACCTATTGAATCGTTTTGATTTTTCTTACAACAGGTTGCACTCAAGGCCCCTATTACGATGATACAAGTTTTTTGAGTGCCAAGTCCACACTTCTTGAGAAAATGATCCGAAAGCTGTAATAAACCGTTATGGGTAGTACAACTCTCGAACCGAATACTGCGTTGGTCCAAACTTTGAATCTCGAAATATTTTGTCCAAACATTGCTTATGTTCAAAAGTGCTCCCTATCGGTCCATTGCTTGGGGTACCACCCACACAAAAGTTCAACATTTTTGTTTAAATGGTGCTAAGGGTCTGTCCAAGGATCCTTTGGAATTTTTACCGAAGGTACTCCCAGTGGCCTTGTTTACAGCGATATTATGTTTTTCGTGGACAAATCCAATCCTGATATAATGGTACAAAAACTCTAAATTATATGGTGACCAACTGAAATGTCTGGTTGGTCCATTCATAATTCCTTTAGCTACCTACTCCGCAAAAATTTTGAACTTTATTTCAAATCCATATTTTTGTCGACAAGTTCATATGCCAAAAAACTCTGAAAACCTCCTCAGTACATAATTGTTTGTGAATAATAGAGTTTCAATTCACACATGCTGTGGGTATACCTCCGTCGGCAATGCCGTCTAATACTTTTTTACTTGTTTAGCCACAACAGTGAACTGGTAAAGTTTTTCATCGATTGGAAAAAAATTATGACCTGTACAGAAATTTTCTGAAAATCCGCAATTCAAAGTCCCCATTCAAAGTACTATGGAAATGAATAGGGTTGGTTATACGTGGGCTGAACGATAACTACCTGGCCTAACAATGAAAACGCGAATATATACCATCAGCTTATTACTTTTATTGTTTTCATATGTAGTCTCCAGCATATTTATATTTCATGTGCTCAAACCAATTGATGAATCTCTTTTTCCACTCCGATTTACACACCTTCAAAACATGTTTTTTAACGCTTTTACAGCATTTTCTGGCAACGAAAATCGTTGACTACGCCTTTTTTGTTGAATTGCTGGAATAAAATAAAGTCATTGGATCCCCAGTCAGAGCTGTACGGCGGATGACCCATTAATTCCACGTTTTGTCCGCTTGTTTCAATCGATGTGTGAGAGCTCTCATTGTCATGATGCCGAATGATTCGTCTTGACTTGTTCGTTTTTCGAATTTCTCAGGAGACTTCTGGCAAACAAATTGTAGTGTACCACTCAGAATTAACCGTCGAACATATGTGAAGCCGTATAGTCGACAGACGGTCAATTTTGCCGAGGAAACAAGCGACCATGAACAACTTTCGTTGGATTTGGCTCGATTTCGATTTCGACGGTCGCTTCCTGTTTTGTTTCGGGCTCCTAAGCATAGATCCAAGATTCGTCGTCTGTGACAATCATATAAATGCCGCACACTGGTCGAAATCCCTGATCTAGCAGCGCGAAAGTCAAAAAATCAAACTATAAAATTGCGAAATGTTTTCCATTGTATCGATTACAGACACTCTGCTGACTACAATTTTGCTTTTACAGGGTCGTTGTTGTAAATATTCTCTCGGCTATTCACTATCCAATGCAAGAAACTTTGCTGCATCAGATTTTAAGAAAATTGTTGCAAAATAATAAATTGTTAAGTAAATTCTTAATAAAACTAAAATACTTTTATTTTAAGTAATGGGGGAGGGTGTAAATTAATTGAAAAAAATGTTTGGATCCTGGTGGCATAAAGTTATATAGCAATACATTTTCAAAAATTATTATTTTTCTTGCGTTTTTTTGTATAATATACTTTTGTTAAATGGAGCGTAACTACAAATGTTCTCTAATCTCCAGTGCAGTTCTATTTCGACAAAATAAATTGGACTTCCTAGATTCCGAATAATCAACTTTTGGCTACAATCTAGCCGATAAATGCATGACAAATGTAGCTTAAATCCTCAAAATACCAAAAATCGGGCATTTCAGTTATACCAAATACCAAATTACACCTAATTTGGGCGAAAAAAGTAGCTTGAATCCCCCAAAATACTGAAAATCTGGACGTACCAAAAAAGGGGCCTATACCAAACTTGGATTATGTCCACAATTTTTGGTGGAAACGTTTAGTGGCCACTAGAAACCCTAAGTACCAAATTACAACTAATTTGAAAGGAAAGGGTGGCTTAAATCCCCAAAATACCGAATATCAGGAGTTACCATTATATGGAGGTTATACCAAATTAATAGCCGATGTTGTTTATATTTAGTCCATTATTAACCACGGACACATACTGAGTTTGTGCAAAATTTCAAAAACATATCTCCATTCGTTTGCAAGTTATTAATTTCAAACCGCTAGATCAGTGATTTCGACTACTGTGCACCGTATGAAGCACAACGATCATTTTTATTCCCAATTTCTTTGCACCAATCCACAAGTGCCTCTTTTTGACCAGTAGTGCGAGTCAAAATCAGGGGGCTCGATTTTCACCGTAGAAATATGGTCTAGTGGACTTTTTTGCTCAGTATAATTCCAAGAATGAGTAAATCCAGGCGCCCGTGATGGTGTTCAAATCGCCCCACTCTAATCCGCAAGTACCCCACCAATGCGTTACACAAGGACAAAGCATCAAATGTTGTTGTAGCAACATATGCCCTTGCAACATAGAATCCTACGTAGAAGCATGGGTTTGATGCTGCGTTGGTAGACGCTAGCTATAGTTTCGGGTCGATCCGGTACGAAAGAATCCGCTGCCGTGGGATTGAAAGCATCAAATGTTTATGTGAGTAAATCTAGGAGAAAAATGAACAATACATGATTGACATAGATTTTGGTGGTTTTATTCCAGGATATGAATAACATTTATGTAATAGCTCGGCAAGTCAAAAATGCAGAATATCTCTATTTTATGGATTTGAAGTGGACCAATAAATTTGCCAACAATCTAAGGAAGTGTGTGGTGTAGCAAGAGAAGCTGCATGATTTATGTTTAATAGATGTAATGAGTGTGTGTGATATACACGCAGAGAAAAGATATTGTTTGCTTTTGTTGGAACAACAATATCTATTTTTGTTCCAACAATTCATTTGTTTTATTCAAGCATTACAATTGCAAATCCAAAAATACCACAGTTTGCTCCAAAAATACAAAACAAAAACAACTTGCGAAATTCCTGAATATTGTAAAAATCATTGACAATACCTATGGTAGGAACTATCACAATCTAGAATTTTTACAAAAACTATTGTCAGCCCAGAAAACCTGTTACTTAAATTTTTGATTTGATCGTATATAATTCTCGTATACACTTTCCACATAACTTTGGTATAAGTATCACTTATCATATTATGATCATTGAGAAACACTACATATAGACTAGTTTTGCCAAGTCTAGCTAAAAAGACAGCAAATTGAATGAAGATTGTGCTCATCCTCCAAGCACCTACCCCAACATAAGGAATACCAACTATCAAAACACAAAGAGGAATGAGAAAGAAAAAACAAATAAAAACAAGAATCTCGTGGTGTACATACACAAATAATGAACAAAGATAAAATAAAAAATAATGATAAGGGATCTCATACAAACAAAACTCCCAAATTTGTTTTTTTCACCAAGGCATCGAATACCGAGAGAAGAGAATAACATTGTCGAAGGAAAGAGAATAATATTGTCCAGCAGACAAAAACTATTGTTGGATATGGTAACAACTATTGTTGGATATGACAAAAACAATTGTTGTAATTAACAAAAGCGATTGTTGGACTCACAATACTACATGCGGAATCTAACAATGTGTTTACAATACATATGTTGCTCTTCAAATATTGTTGGATCAATCATATTTTTTTCTCTGCATGTATAAATGTGGTAGATCCTATATGTATGTATGTATTTAAGTCGCTGTTTTATTGTGTCTACTTACAAAGGTAGGATCATATTTTCGGGTTTGGCGCTTTTTAAGGAAATTCTGAATAGCGCAATTAAAACAAAAACTAGACGAAGATTGAGGTTTTAAATTTGAAATGAGATCGTGGATCCACGATACCTCCCGACTTTCGGTATTTTGAGGATTTTAGCTACAATTTTTAACCGAACTAGCTGTAATTTGCCATTTGAGGGTCCTAGCGGCCACAACAATTTCTCCACTAAACATTTTCAATATAGGTATTTTGAGAATTTGAACTACTTTTTGAACCAAACACCTGTTATTATCATTTTATAGGTCAATAATGTGGAATTTGTATACCCACCTCATTAAAAATTTACCGACAAAAATCGTTGCAATTGGAATACAGAATAGCATTCACCGAAAATTATCGTTAACTACTGACAATCATCGTTAATTCTTTCGTTAAGCAATATCAAATGTTAGTTGGTGGAAGAAATGCCCAAGGATGTCTCTATCTCACGGTATATAACATGGCGTTTTAGCATTATCCGTTCACGCACGGCTCAATTTTTTTTTCTGGCACAACGGACGATTTTTGGCAACCCTCACGACCTTCGTTTTTGGTTCTATAGGATGGCCCTTTATCAACATACAAAGATTTAATTTGATCGATGCACTCTTACCGTGATTATCCACGTCGAAAGTTGTGAAAAATTATCGGACGAAAATGTTCACTAGTAAATTCCATTTTTTTTGCAATGTGATTTTTTAAGTCACTGTAAACAACACAACACAAGGTCGTATAACAAACTGTCCTGAGTTCGTATAGGCTAAATACTATCAAATTGTCCAACAAAAATGTCAAATGGTGCCTGGCAACATCCGGCGTTTCCTAGGCCAGATAGTTTTCGTTCAGCCCTTGTATTAAATATTCCCAAAGAGATTTGTAGAGACAGAACTACGGTTTGACATAGCTCCCATAGGAAGGTACTTTCCACATTTTTGTATATGTATATTGTCTTAATTGGGGCTCTTTTTTCCCGATCTAGGGATCATAGGAACTAGAAATTCACTACAAAACCAGCTGAATTGTCATTAATCTACAGAGCATTTCACAATTCCCAAACTGGACACGTACTCAGCTGCACTACTTCGAAGGGCGGATACGTAGTAATTTGTTATCTGATGTCTTCAAATTATTTCTCGAAATTCGGGATAGATTTGAATATGTCTGTCTAACAGTTATCACGTTGTGGTATCGTTATCCCTTAGTTTGGAACGCCCCTTTGCTCATAAAGATTAACAATTTTTAAATTAAAAAAAAAAAAAAAACAATACATAACCACATCAATTAAATTTGTGGCTTTCATCTGTGGCTGTCATTAATTCCTCTGTGTTTTTTGTTTTTCGTTATCGCGCGGTCTCATGCAATGACATTTTTAATGATTTTTATCTTGTATCTCTAGCTGAGTTGAACAAACAAATATTTTCTAATTCTCTGTTTCGATACGATTTAGAGAATTAAACCTAAAATTGTTGTTGTGCTCGGGTGTGTGTGTGTGCGTGTGCATTGTTTATCCATTGCTGTTGATTAGTTAATAAATTTGCTGTTTTTGCTTTAACGGATGGATAGATGCAATTGTTAATTTTTATTGATAAGTTGTAAATTATTATTTTGCACATTAACTGATGTCTAGCAGAGTTAATTTTATCGTTTCAAAATAATTTTCCAGTATTTCTAAATTTGCTTACAGTTGTTGTTAATTGCAACTAATGTAGATCACAACATTGTTTTGCTCGGATATGGATAACAAACAAAAACAACATTTCCGCCTAGTTTGCATGTCATTTCATTTATCGAATGTTGGTGGGTTAGCTGGATGGCGGGCTAAGCTGTGTGGTTCTCGACTCTTGTTCTTGAGATAAAAATCTCACATTGGGATTATAGCAATTATTATAGCTTAACTAAATAAATAAAATACATTGTTGTGAATTAAAAGTTGGTATTTTTTGTTGTTGCTTTGATCATGGAAACAGTACAGATTAGAATGGTGTTGTTGCTGTTGTTGTTTTGTTAGTAAATATGGTTATACATATATGGAAAGTAGACTATGACAAGAAATTTGATTGATTGTGGAGTTCATATTTTCTCACATAGTTGGCAGAATGAGTGATGGGAACTAAGAAAAAATATTGAATATTTATATGTATTTCGTATTTATGTTTCTCTTAAAAACCAACCCAAAGATAAACCAAAACAAACGGTTCCTACCTGTAGCTAAAGTAAATGGAATATCCCCCTTCTAAATATTTTTACCCCATAATCCACATTTAAAAATTTTTATCTCTAACATTGAAAAACAGAAAAAACAGATACGCCCACAATTATAACTCAATTCTATTGGAAACGTTTCATTGAATGCTTGTATTGTTTTTGTGTTTTTAAGAGAACTCAGCGGGATGGGGAGCGGTAATTGCAAACAATCATTGCGATAAAAAATTTTAACTGATACGCATACCACAAAAAATACATTATTATTGGATGAATACGTGAATTGTAATCGCACTCACGCCACCATATAAAGAAAGATACACGCTTGCCACCCTCACAAGCGTATTGGTGTCTTTGTACTCACATTCGAATGGATGGATTATTATCGTCGTCATATTTATTGTAAGTTGCCTTTTTATTGTTTTTCCATAGATAATCAGTTTTATTGCCATTTGAATGGTAGGCGTTGGAATGGGCGAAGGAGGTGGGTGGTGCAGTAGCTTAAAGTCATCTATTGCTCATTTTTTCGTATTGTCGACAGTGGTATTAAAAGTGACAAATGTGAAATTAAAATTTAATTTAATTATTTAGTTCGGAACACGATGTGTAGTCGGTGCTCGGCTGTAGATATTCGATAATGAGATGTGGTCGGCGTTCGGATGTAGGGATTCGGGAACACGATGGGTTCGTCGTTCGACTGTAGATGTTCGGTGTTGGGGTATTAGTCAAGGGCTACGGTCAGTGATGCAAGAAAAGTTTGGTCGAAAATCGTCAATTTTCGGGTGCCAAAATCGTCAAAATAGTATTTTAAAATCGACAAATACAATATCTTGTATTTCGGTTCAAATTATTACTGTTAAGTAAAGAAAACAATTACCAATTCATAAAACAAGGCAACAATTTAAAATATGTATAAATATATATGGGCTTTCTTGTAGAAAATTAACACCTGTTAAAACTTAGGTATGGGGTACTGTTACTCGCGAACAATTGTACTATACCAGAAGTTTTGAATGCATTTCTGTAAATCAACTGTTTTAGCACGATTTTTTTTAAATAATAATTTGAGCGCAGCTGTGGTCGTATTAGGGTAAGAAAATAGGGAAAATCGTTGAAAGAAATGAGATTTTTATATTATTTTCCAAGTAGTGGCTTTTCAACACAATGTAGAGCTTACTATTCCAAGAAGAAGTTAAGGAATACACTTCAAAGATGAAGTTTCTAATGTATGATTTTTTTAAATATCCACTACATCAGCCTGTAAGGAATGCTGTCATTTTGAAGACTGAAAAATTGGGTTTTTGGAATTTTGTCTCTATTTTGAACGTGCAACTGGATTTATTTAAAAGGTTAATATGTGATTGCAGTACTCGCGATAAAGCATGTATACATGTTTAACATAAGAGTGTAACCTTCATAGGATCTGAGAGGGAGAGGATTCCCAAAGTAGAAATTTAGTGTGGGTAAATTTTTCAAAAAAAAACCTATTTTTATTGTGGTTCAAATTTCACATCCGTCATACGATTGGAAACCTGCGTGAATTTAGTTTTTCTGCGTGAATTTAGAATTCTCAATCTAATAAGCCATGGCGCGTCCAAATCCTTCAATTAGGTCGGCGGATATGATACCCTCAACGCGCAAAAAAGGGTTTCGCAAATATCGGGTATTAAAACGCGTTTTAGATGTTTCATTATACCCTCAGCCTTTAGGCTAGAAAGGGTATATACACTTCGATACGACAAAATATGTGCCTCATCGAAATAACGACTCCAAATATGTTTGGAAGAAAATGGTTTAAGACAATTTGGAGTGGATTTAGCCATGTCCGTCCGTCTATCTGTCTGTCCATATGTCTGGCTGGTGAGCACGATAGCTCTCGAACGGATCAACCGATACGAACCAAATTATAGGTATCGTAATATTTTGTCCACTCTTAGTTTAAGTTCGAAGATGGGCCATATCGCTCCACTCCTTCGGGTATCTCCCCCACAAAAAAAATCAAAATTTTGTGTAAAATGGTGTGAACGATAAATCTCGAAGGGAGCAATCGATTTGGTCCAAACTTTGCATATCGGTGCATTCCTTCCATCATCATCAGCTTTATTTGCGCTCATGCTCCCACTGAAGGAAAGGACGAACATACCAAAGATATATTTTACGAGCGCTTAGAAGAAACATATGACCGTAGCCCTGCCCATGACATTAAAATTATTCCAGTCGATTTTTTGATAATATCTTTGGCCCAACAGCCGGGAATTTCAGTCTCCACAGTGAAACATCTGACAATGGTATGAGGCTGATAGACTTTGCAGCTGCAAAAAACATGGTAGTTAGCAGTACCAGATTTAATCATCTCGATATTCATAATGGCACCTGGCTGTCTCCAGATCAAAGAACAACTAATCAAATTGATCATGTTGTAATAGATGGAAGACATTCATCGAGCGTGTTGGATGTACGATCGTTCCGAGGCGCAAACATTGATTCGGACCACTACCTTGTTACAGCAAAGGTACGCACCCACCCACATAAACGTAGCAAACAAAGTACGAACAGACACAACACGAAAGTTAGACATCGGTAAGCTGCAATCACAACAGATAGCCACAGCATATTCCACTCAACTAGCCCAATTGCTCACTGAGAGCACTCCTTATCCCGATAACATAGCAACACAACAGCTGCAAAATTCACACTTGGATACTAGAGACCTCCACAAAGGAATTCATGGTATGACTAAGAGTGTCGTACTGCTACCGAAGAGAAAAATGCGGTATATATAGCTACCTTACAATCAGTAGCAACGCGAAGCGCACGAGAGAGATATCGGGAGAAAAGGAGAGAAGAGAAATGTCTTTTCCGCAAGAAAAAGAGATACAGGCACATACTCCTGTAGAGACCAGCAAGGTAATCTGGTAACAGATACAGATAGTGTGCTCAGGATATGGAAGGAACATTTCTCCAATCAGTTGGTATCCAATAGTAGAGAAGACGATGATACCACAGATCCAATCCCAGAAGATGGCATATCAATCAACCAGCTGAAGAATAATAAAGCAGCAGGAGCCGATGGCTTCCAGCCGAGCTGTTTAAAACCGGAGGCGACGCGCTGATAAGGTGTTTGCATCAGCTAGTTAGAACCATCTGGCAGGAAGAACGCGTACCCGACGATTGGAACCTGAGCATCCTGTGTCCCGTCCAAAAGAAAGGAGATAAGACCGTATGCTCTAACTATAGGGGCATAAGTCTTCTCCATATTGCCTATAAGATAGTGTCAGGGATATTGTGGCTTTAGACCTGGCAAGTCCACCATTGACCAGATATTTACCCTGCGGCAAATCCTGGAAAAAACCCAAGAGATGCAGATCGACACATATCACCTTTTTGTCGATTATAAAGCAGCGTTCGGCAGTCCCTTCCGATCATAGGTATTCGGCTTTGTAAGATGACTTTAACTGAAAGTTAAAATTGGAAAGAACCTCTCCAAACAGTTTAGTACGAAAAGAGGTTTCAGACAAGGAGACAGACAGATAATACGAGATCAAAATGTCAAAAGAAATGGCACAATTTACACCAATAGTCACATGTTACTTGCTTATGCTGATGACATAGACAACATGGGACGATCCGTAAAGGAAGTAACTGATACCTGAAACGGCGAAAAGACCAAATTGATGGTGTCTACGCGCAAAGCGTCCATAGAGCTCGGACCAACAGTGGAAGTTGGTACCTATAATTTTGGGGTAGTTAAAGACTTCTTCTACCTCGGCACTGCCATAAACATAACAAACAACAACAGTTGTGAAATAAGAAGAAGAATTGTATTGGCAAACAGATGCTACTATGGTTTAAGTAAGCAATTTAAAAACAAAGCCACATCTCGTCAAACAAAAATAACACTATACAAAACGCTGATACTACCCGTGCTAATGTATGGCTCCGAAGCATGGGAACTTGCGCAAGCAAATCTACGGGCCGATTTGCGTTGACGGTGAATATCGACGTCGTATGAACCACGAGCTATATCTGCTATACAACGACATCAGTATAGTTAAATGTATCGAGATGCAACGATTGCGTTGGCTAGGCCATATCATAAGAATGAGCGATGATGAACCCGCTAAAAAGGCGTATGAATACATGCCACATGATGGTGCACGCAGAATTGGCAGGCCAAAGAATAGACGGCGCAAACAAGTTGATGAAGAGATGACAAGGCGCGGTATTCTAGAAAGCGTAGCAAAAAAACAGAGACAATTGGAGATATTTTCTTAGTTCGGTCTATGGAACGAATGTTCTGTAATGGGCCAGCTAAGTAAGTATTATTCCTTCCATATATTGATCAGGTTCAAATGTGGACTATATATGGGGCTACTCCTTCGGGTACCTTCCACACAAAATTCAGTTAAAGTGAAGTTTAAGAGCTCCTCTCGGATTGTTTTGAATTTTTTTCAGTAAGTTGTCCTTGCTGCTCCTTTTGTGACGGTACAATTTTTTTCCTTGCGCAAGTCAATACTTCCGGAGATATTGGCCTAGAAGCGCCAAGAAACCGTGACGGCGCACGGTGGTCGAAAGCACTGATCTAGCGGCGCGAAATTCATAACTTGCAAACGAATTGAGATACGTCACTGAAATTTTGCACAAACTCAGCTTGTACCTGTGGGTAATAATGGGCCAAATATGAACAATATCGGCTAATGTTTTGATATAGCCCCCATATAACGGTACCTTCCGATTTTCGGTATTTTGAGGATTTAAGCAACAATTTCGTAGCAAATTAACTGTAATTTGGTACTTAGGGTTCCTAGTGGTCACAAAATTGTTCCAATAAAATTATGAACATAGGTCCACGTTTTGATATAGCCCCCATGTAACCGTACATCCCAATTTAAGGTATTTTGAATATCATGACCACATTTTTAATTCAACTTGGCTGTAATATAGCATTCCGTGTTCTCACTGCGTATAAAATCTTCTTGCAAACCATTTTCAATACGGATTTATGTTTTGATGTAGCCCCTTTTATGGTACCCCCGATTCGTTGATTTTTTACTTGTTAATCCATATTTAATAACATATTTAGCTATAATATGGTATTATAATGTCTCCGTGGGTAGAACTCATCCTTGCAAACATTTCTCAAGATAGGTCCATATTTTGATTTAGCTCCCATACAAATTCACAGCTAAATTTGTATGAATTTCATGCAAAATCCCTTATTTTAAAAGTGCAGTCATCAAAAGATTTGCAAATATTTGCAGCCCGAATGTGGTTATTCAGTATCCAGAGAGTCCAATTTCATTCCCCAAAAAATAATCGGACCTAAGTTCGGCCAAGTTTACAAGATGCACTCTATGGAACAAGCGCGTACAACCCAAAAAACACTAAAAAATTGAATGTTTTTTGGTATTAGAATGGTTTGCCTTCTTGTGGTTTATTATGTTGTTGTATAGTTCGGCTATAGGCTTTTCTAGTAAAAGACTTGATGCTTTTAGTTTTCAAGTTTTATTTATTTCCGATATTTCGACTGGAATCTCCAGTCATCCTCAGGGAACTACAATAAATTACATTTTACCAACAATTTTCTGGATATGTTGAATGTTTTTAAAAATTTATTGCAATGTAACTAAGTACCTCCAGACCCCAAACTAATTTTTATAATTTAAATCACACCCTCTGCTATTAATTAAAAAAAAATCTTGTCCATTTTCATTACGAATTTATTTAACATTTAAACAAATATGAAGTTAATTTTTTTGCAACATTTTTTTAAAATCTGATGCAACAAAAAATCTTGTGTTTGATAGTGAATAACTGAGTGAATATTTACAATAACAAAAATGAAAAAACAAAATCTTTGTCTGCAAAGTGTCTGTAATCAGTACAATGGAAAATATTTCGCAATTTTATAGTTCGATTTTTTGACTTTTGCGCCGCTAGATCGGTGGTTTCGACCAGTGTGCGGCGCCAGCCAAAATGGCAAATACACAAAATAATTCTCGCAGGGACTGATTGGTGCAAACTGTGCACATCGTATTATTTCATCCAGCCATGTATAATGTGGGAGTATGAATTGTATTGGTCCACTCCTTCGGGTAAAGTGAAGTTTAAGAGCTCCTCTCTGATAGTTTTGACATTTTTTCAGTAAGTTTTCCTTGCGGCTCCCTTTACGACGGTGCAATTTTTTTCTTGTGCAAGTCCATACTTCCTGAGATATTGGCCCAAAAGCTCCAAGACCCTGACGGCACCAACCAAAATGGCAAATGCACAAGATAATTCTCGCAATGAGTTTCTGATTGGTGCAGACTTTGCAAATCGTATTATTTCATACAGTCATGTGTCAGGTTGGAATATGGACTATATCGGTCCACCCCTCGATAAAATTCGGATAAAGTGAAGTTTAAGAGCTCCTCTCGCATCGTTTTAACTCTTTTTTCAGTAGGTTGTTCTAGCGGCCTCATTTAAACCGGTACAATTTTTTTGCGGAGTAAGTCAATACTTCCTAAGATAATGGCCCAAAAGCTCCAAAACCCAGCCGGCACATTTAATATTTCGAGTCTTTTGTGAAGAAGTTTGGTCACTTAAAATTTATAGTCGACAAAAAGGTGGTAGGTGTCGATCTGCATCTCTTGGGTCTTCCAGATACCATTCAGTATGATTTTATAAAATTTACGAAAAACAATTCGTATAAATACATTCTACAACGACGCAGATAAGCTAATAATTAGCATACACATTCATTATTTTCAAGAGAATCAAGTTTCGTTTATTATCCAGTGGCTACACAAGAATTTATAATTCAAATATGATGTTTTGTTCGAGTAATGTTGGTTTGTTGGGTTGTATTGTGTAATGGAAAAAATGTGTATATTGAAAATTTTCATTTCAAAAACAAAAGCTCTCTTTTTCAATTGTGTGAGTGAGCAAATTGGCACACACCGACAGCAGAAGTGCGCCCTTTGAGCAGCCCTACCCTATAGTTAGAACATACAGTCGTATCTCCTTTCTTGGGAAAGGGCACATTATGCTCAGGTTCCAATCGTCGGGTACTCGTTCTTCCTGCCAGATGGATACACCTTATCAGCGTCTCGTCTCTGTTTTTGAACAGCACAGCTGTTACCCAGCAAAAAGTTTGCCTCCAAAGAGGCAGTTAAATGATATGTACAAGTGATCTGGAAGTGCATCAAATTATGCATTTTCACTCATGATTTTTGCAAGAGCGTGACTACTGAAAGAGGTACTCCATTGCACTGCATTTTAACTGACCCTTTGGCATTGCATTTTAACTGACCCTTTGGCATTGCATTTTAACTAACCCTTTGGGGTAGAATAGGAGGCAGTCCAAAGCACATGTTTTGATACAGGCATTCTGCGGAAATTGTGCAAGCCATTACAAAATATCCCAGAACAAATAAAATGCATTTGTTATTTGTGTAAAACAAAATATTAAGAACTTTATTACATTAACACAAATTATGAAAATTCTCCATTGAATTCAATCGCAAACATGCGTGTTTCCTCCGCTCTGCATTTAATCCAAGCTGAACTGTTTTTGATTCATCTGCTAAATGTGTTGTCTTCCCATCACCAGTTAAGATTTCGACATGTACTCCAACAGCACTCCATTCGGAAATTTTCTTCTCGTGAGTTACCGGAAAAATGTTCACAAATGAAATATTATTTAGTTTGTATTAACAAATGTTTCGAAATGTTAACACGCTTATCTCTTTTTGGAAAATGTATGCCGCTGCCTGTAGAGATGTACAAACTGATTTATGTACATGTAGGGATCTCTAACAACTGCTAATAAAATGTAGAGAACGGAGTGCCTTTTTCACGACTCCGTTTGTACTGTATCCGGATGCTGCTAAATTGTGAGGAATTGGAGTGCCCTTTTCACGACTACGCTGAACTGCATCCGGATGCTGTTAAAATGGGGCAAGTGGATGTGATTCTTTGGATTGCATCCAAATGCGGTTAAAATGTGAGGACTGGAGTGCCTTTTTCACGACTCCGGTTGAACTGCATCAAAACATGCCGTGACAGAACTAGTCCACACTGCACTACTTCCAATTTATTTTGCTGGGTAAGCCATCGGCTACTGCTGCCTTATTAATCTTCAGCCGGTTTAATGCTGTCTCACCTCATCTTGGCTGGGCAGTATACATTCAATACCATCTTCTGGGATTGGATCTGTGATATCTGTCGTCGTTGGATACCAACAGTATGGAAAAATGCTCTTTCCATATCCTTGGCACAGTATCTGTATCAGTTACCAAATTACCTTGCTGGTCTCTACAGTAGGATGTGTCTGTATCAAAGCCATCAGTTTTATGTTTCACTCTTTGGTAGAACTTTCGAACATCATTCTGTTTCCTGTACATTTTGATTTTTTTCGCACTCCCGCTTTTTCATTTCTCTCTTTTTCCTGCGAAAAGACGTTTCTCCTCCCTCATTTCCCCGATACCCCTCTCGTGCGTAACGCGTTGCTACTAATTGTGGAGTAGGACCTATATGCCGCATTTTTCTCTTCGGTAGCAGCACGACAGTCCTAGTCATACCATGGATTCCTTGGTGGAGGTCTCTGGTATCCAAGTAAGGATTTCGGGGGTTTTTACATGCAGTGACCAATACTTTGCCATTGTGTTGATATGTTATCAGGACAAGGAGTGCTTTGATTAAGCAATTGGGCCAGTTGAGTGAAATATCCATTGGCAATCTATTGTCATTGCAGCTTACCGATGCCTAACTTTCGTGTTGTGTCTGTTCGTACTTTATTTGCTACGTTTAACCGGGTACGTACCTTTGCTGCAACAAAGTGCTGATCCGAGTCTATTTTTTCTCCTTGGAACTAACGTACATCCAACGCGCTCGATGAATGTGATCACAACGTGATCAAAACGTCTACACCAAAAATCGGACTAGCTGTGAATTGACATTTAAAGTTTCTAATGGTGACGAAACGTCTTGACTAAAAATCGTCAACATAGGTCCACGTTTTGGTATAGCTCCCACATAACGCTACCTCACGATTTTCGGTATTTTGAGGATCTTAGCTACCTTGTTTGACGGAACTACCCGCAATTTGACTTTTGAGGTTCCCTTCAGTTGTAAAACTTTTCCACCAAAAATTGTAAATATAGGCCGTAGGTGGTACCTTTCACCTGGCTGAATAAATTTTTTATACCCTCCACCATATTATGGAGGGTATAATTAAATTTGTCATTCCGTTTGTAACACATCGAAATATTCATCGGAGACCCTATAATGTATATATATTCTTGATCAGGGTAAAATTCTAAGTCGATATAACCATGTCCGTCTGTGCGTCGGTCCATCCGTCCGTCCGTCTGTAGACATCAAGATGCAGCTCGCAATTTTTAAGATAGAGGTAATTGTAATTTGGTATAAAAGTTTATACTACTCCTAGGATGTTTGGTATTTCAAATGGGATATACACTCTGTTTCATGTCAATAGCACATTTCAAATTGCTTTTTGTTTCTTCAGTTTAGTCGATATCCGTGGAATAACCTCGGGAATATTTATATATCTTGGTTTGTAATTCTATGAAGTATCTTTCAACAGAAAGTTTGGCATCGATAACGCACCGTTATATTTTTTTTTAATTTTCTTTCAAAAATCCCAAAAGTTGTACGGTTTAAATTGTTTCATCGGTATAGCACATTTTATAATAACTTGAGTAAAAATGTAAATTTTCAATGCTCCTGTTACGATTCTTCAAAATTGGAATAAATAAAAGCTATTTCAAGTTTAAAACGCTCAAATTGGTCGAACTATGACTTTAATACTGGGGAAATAAGACCTTATGAAAGCTGTGGACTTTAATTGGCTATAATACGTTAACAATTTGGCATAAATTGAGAGTTTCTTCTTAGTTTTATAAAAAACTAAAGAAGAACGAAGGAATGAAGAGAGATGGCACAAAATAAACATGAAATTCTACTGCAAATTGGGTATTTTGATCGAGAAACTTCAAATTCCTACGACTTCTATTCCATAATACGGGTCAATGATGGCATTAAGATAAGTTAATCATTAAAATATCAGGTGATTGTTATTGCTCTGAATCTGAGCCAACATACTTTAAAGAAAAAACGAGATCCTTCCCATTCCAAAAAGAAAATAGGTTAAATTTCTTACACAGCCATTAACTGGAGATAACCTTAAATTTTGTACCGCAATATTTTGTACTTTCCGATTCCATGAGGCGGTCACCTCGGCAATGCAGATGGTCTATTAAGTTCTTCTCTTCCAGGACAACCAAGAAGTGAAAGTTTCTGCCATCGAGAACCTGCAGATAATGATTATTTTGCCTCGGGAAATGTCTACTGGTTTCTCCTTATAATATTCATTATAACTGCTACAGAAATTCCACCTAGTTTCTTTCTGTGTATAGGAAGGACCTCGTTTTTTCTTGATAGTACGTTGGCTCAGACCCAGAGCAATAACAATCACCTGAAATTTTAATGAATAACTTATCTAAATGCCATGATTGACCCGTATTATGGAATAGGAGTCGTAGGAATTTGAAGTTTCTCGATCAAAAATACCCAATTTTCAGTTGAATTTCAAGTTTATTTTGCACCTTCGATATTCTTTAGTTTTTTATAAAACTAAGAAGAAACTGTCAATCTATGCCAAATTGTTAACGTATTATAGACAATTAAAGTCTACAGCTTTCATAAGAAATCGTACATTACATTTTTACTGAAGTTATTAAAAAATGTGCAATTCCGATGAAACAATTGAAACCGTACAATGTTTGGGATTTTTGAAAGACAAATAAAAAAAATTTTAACGGTAAGTTATCGAAGCCAAACTCTTTGTTGAACGATACATCATAAAACTACAAACCAAGATATATAAACTTTCCCGAGGTTATTCCACGGATATCGACTAAACTGAAGTAACAAACAGCAATTTGAAATGTGCTATTGACATGAAACAGAGTGTATCTGTCCCAGAGGTCCGCAAAATGCATATAAAAGGCACACTCTATTGCCTTTTCCCAAAAGCGAATAGTGCAGTGCCTTGCATATAAAAAATATGAATGTGCAAAAGGCAGATTCACCCCAAAAAATGATTCACTGCTTTAGTGCATGCTTGCTTGCTTTAACATTTGTATTCACACGATTCGCAAATGCAGTATGCACAATGCTGCATACCACCACACAGTATCGTACTATCTTCTGTTTGAATAAATGAATACATTTGCCAAATTTCGCTTTTTCTTTGAGTTTCTTTAATAATAGGATAAACTAAACTAGAAATTGTTTTTATTGTCTCAATATTAATTTTTTTATGTTTATTAACATGTAAATTTGACCAGAAATATCTACTGCTTTTTGTAATGCAACGTGCTTTTTCGAAGGCAGCGTGAAAAAAGGAAACGAGCTCTTGTAGTGTGTTGTGTGTGTGCAATTGGCACACACTCATGGAAGTAAAGGCAAAGCGAGCAATAGCATTAAACAGAGATGGCAATAGCAAGCAATGAAAAAAGCACGAAATCGCGAATATGCATTAAAAGCGAGTGGCATTTTGCGGACCTCTGATCTGCCCACGTTTTGATATTGCTCCCATATAACGGTACTACATGATTTTCGGTATTTTGAAAGTTTTAGCGTCATTACCACACTGAAATGGCTGAAATTTGGTACTTAGTCCACGTTGGGGGTATACAAAATTTCCCCAGAAATTTATTGGTACAGGTCCACCCCTTCATTACCCCCATAGAACGGTACCTCCTGATTCTCTGTATTTTGTATGTTTTGGCCTCAATATTCCAATGAAATGGCTCAAATTTGGTATTTAGTCGTTGTGGGTATACAACTTTCCACTCCTTAATATAGCCCCAATAGAACGGTATCTCCCGATTTTCGGTATTTTGAAGGTTGTGGCCACAATAACCCATGGAAATGGCTGAAATTTGGTATTTAGTGTTTGTTGGAGGTATACAACTTTCCCCCAACAATTTCTTGGTACAGGTTCATGCCCCCATAGAACGTTACCTCCCGATTTTCGGTATTTTAAAAGCCTTGACCTCAATATTCCACCGAAATATTGTAGGGTGTAAAAGTTTCACTCAGAAATTTGTCCGTACATGTTCACGCCTTACGAGTAATATAGCCCCAATAGAACGGTACATCCCGATTTTCGGTATTTTGAAGGTTGTGGCTGAAATTTGGTATTTAGTCTTCGTTAGGAGTATTCGACTTTCCACCTGAAATTTGTCGGTATAGGTTCACATATTCATATAGCCCCCATAGAACGGTACTTTTCGATTTTCGTAATTCTGAAGGTTGTGAGGTCAATATCCCACCGAAATTACTGAAATTTTTTATTTAGTCTTCCATGGGGTTATAAAATATTCCAGAAGAGAATTATCAGTATAGGTCCACGTCTTCCTATATACCCCATAAAAGCGTACCAAACTTGCTGAAATTTGGTATTTAGTCTTCTTCGTAAACGAAAGGAAATAGTTTTCTTTCTGCAATATAACTCATGGTGGAGGGTATGCCAAGTTCGGCCCGAACGAACTTAACACTGTTCTTACTTGTTTAGATTAGATTCGATTCGAAAATTTTTCCACATAAAATTTGAATGGAATCTAATTATACCATTTTAATTAAGACTGTTTCATGGTGGAGGGTATAAACAGATCGGCCTGGCCGAACTTTACGACTTTTTACCTGTTTCATAGTAGGATGCTTTTTTCTAGGGGAGGGTTTCTAACCCGACGCCCAAACCTAAGTTTATGGATGAAAGCTCGGCAAACTACCTTAAACTGGTTTTAAAAGCAGCTCCCCAGGTGGCACCAAGGGGAGGCCAGTGTGCATTTGACATGAAAAAGGGACCAAGATAAGTCCTGGGCTTTGCCATGTTAAAGCCGGTCAGGACCGTTAGTATATTTCAAACCCTCCGGCACCCACACTATTTTAAAATTTATTGTTATCAACTTCCACTGTGTGTCTACTGGCCTTTTCACCAATTACTTTCAGACCCACTTACTAGATTCGTTTTAGATTTTTTGAAAGTTGCCTGTTACCGTAAAATTCGGCCAATTACGTCTGGTAACATTCCTTGTTTTGTGTGGTGTAGGGTATCCTTACAAATAAAATATCCTATAGATAGAAATTCTTCGTTTTTTGGAAAATGGTTACGAAAAATCGCGTGTTTACAATGGCAGATTGTACTACGAGGATAAACAATGTTTTCAGGTGCTAAGGAAAAAATAAAAAAAACTCCAGCAAACAACAAAAGATGACTACATCTGCATGAAGCTTTGCTAAGCTCTTTTTTTGAGATTCATATGGAAATTTACTGTACAGATAGGGTAGCAACGTGCAACAACGGTGGCAATGATGGCAAAACAGCAACCTTTTTATCTGTTCTAGAAAATAAAATATTTGGCGCGAAACGTGTTCTTGTAACTTTTTGTGTAATATTGTTGCCAGTTGTTATTGTTGTTGTTGTTGGTTTATATTATTGGTAAAATCTATTTCTATTTACAGCTCTGGGATTGGATTCGAATACTCGAACACCAATAAGTTTAGGGAATATGTGTGATGTTATTTAACCATTTTGTGGAAGTTTTTGTTGTTGTTGTTTTTTTTTTTTGCTCTGAGAAATGCACACGTTTTTCGTTGATATGACTCGCTGTTTAGTTTACTGCCTGCCTGATGATGGCATTGCAACCTGAACTCTTTGTTATCACCAACACCACAACTGGAAACAATCAAAGGTAAATAATTTCCAAAGAGCAATCGTGCCAGAAACATAATGAAATTGCCAATACATGAAAATGTTCGCAGTGATTTCTATTTTTCTTTGTTGTTGTTGTTATTGTTGTTTTTTAAAGTATAAGCAAATCTATGGCGTTTTTACTTCGGGCTATTCTCAGAGCTTGAATACATGTTATCGGAGATATATGGAGTTTTCTTTTCTATATTTGTGTTAAAAAAGTGTTGCCATACATTTAACAAGGCAGTGTGGAAGGAAATTTGAGACGTATGCATATTTATAGCCGAAAATATAGCAAATATTATAATTTAGAAAGTATTACCCGCATTTTTCAATTATCAGCTACTGGATTTTAAACAATTTTGGCGGACAAGACAATTTTGGTCTGATGGAAGCATGAAATAAAAGTAATTATACTCTCAGCATTTATTCTAACGAGGGTATTACAACATACACTTTCATACAGGCAAAATGTGCCTCATCCAAATATTGGTTTTAGACCCCAAGTATGTTAAGACTAAATCCGTTTCAGATAATTTGGAATCGATTTAGCAATTCCGACCGTCCGTCTGTCTGTCTGGCTGGATCAATCGATTGGGTCCAACATTTGGCCTTCGAAATAGTTTGTCCACACTTTAACTTAAGGGCTCGACCATATCAAGGACATCGGGTTCAAAAACTTGAGGGACTACGTCAATGGGACGGAACTCCTAAACTAACAACTTCCAGGACACATATGTAAAATTAGAGCGCACAACAGGCCTCTTCTGGCTTCAGTGTATGCCCTTTCTTTTTAAGGACATGTGGTGATCTTGAATCACCCCTCTTTTCAACCTAACCTAACCTTAACTTAAGTTCGACTGTGGGTTATATCTGTCCACTCCTTCGGGTACTTCCCACACAAAAGTTCATAACTTTTCGCAAAGACTGTGTGCCCGACAACTCACGAAGGCAGTAACCAAGTTGGCCTATATTTTGCACATCATAAAATATCTAATATGGACTCCATCGGTCTACGCCTTCGTGTATCTTACACACAAAATTTGTATTTATCGAATCGTTTTGATTCTTTTCGCAACAACTTGTATTCACTGTCCTCTTTACAAAGGTACAAGTACTTTCAGAGGGAAGTCGAAAAATGCCGGGAAGCTCTGAAAACCCCTACGGCACACAGTGTAGTGGATGGTGCGCACAATAACTCTCTAACGGATAAGCCGATTCGGGCCAAAATTTGCTCTTCGTAATATTTTTTCTAAACATAGAAGGTAATCATAAAAAGATCCCTCAGAATTTTTCGCACGGAAAATAATTTTAAAAAGTGAATTCATTAAAAATCAATATTTTGAACAGTTGAAAACTCCTAGAATCGCTTAATTATGGAGTATTCTCGGCGATTGTACAAAAATATTCTCTTTTTGAAAATAAAAAAATTGTGAAATTGGGGAAAGATAACAAATTCCGCATGGAATTTATATTTATGATCGCCTTGTTAGTTTAATTTCGAAGAAGGGACATATCGGTCGACTCCTTCAGGTACCTCGCCCTCGAATGTGCAAAAAAGTTCACTAAAATGGTACGCACGATTATCTTGAACGGAACAACCGATTTGGTCCAAACTTTGGGTTTTTACACCCCAGAAGTTCAACAATTTTGTTTAAGTGCAGATTAGGGTCTGTTCGAAGATCCTCTGGAAATTGATAATAAATGCTACTCCTTGTGGTCCTATTTACAGCGATATTATGTTTCTCGTGGGCAAGGCCATGCTTCCTGATACAGTAGTCCAAAACCTCTAAGTCGTACGGTGACCAACTGAAATGACAGGAGTACGCTATCTATCGAAAATAATCCAAATATATTTTTGTCGGCGAGTTCATACTCCAAAAAGGGCTATAAAATCTGAAAACCCCCCTAATACATAACACTGTACAACAAAATTGAAGTTTTTTTAAATTACAAGAAACCCCGCACAGATTATGAAAGTGGACGGAAAAAAAGAAGATACGTGTATCGGCTTTTTGAAAGTTTACGTCGGGAAGTTACCTAAATAGACGTTGCAAGTTCCGCCCATTTCTACAGGTTTTGAAATATTCGACATCAGATTCCTTGGGATACTTGCATTTTAGGTATAAAGTGTCTTTGGCAATATTACTGACAACAATGCGGGGTATCTTTTTATGAAAAAAATTAAAACTCCTTTAAAATGTGATCTTATCAGATCAAAATATTCTACAAAATTATTTGTCATTAATGTCTACTATAGGTCCCCGAATACACCAAAATCACGTTTTAGGGTTAATGTTGTACTTTATCTGAGTTTATTAAGCTTTGTCCCACAAAACTTCATTCTAGATAGAAGATGTCAAAGACAAAAATATTCTCCATCAAATGTAAATATAAGTCTCCGAATAAATGAGATATGTATATCACCAATATTTTTGAAAATTTAACATAGCTGAAGCCAAGGTAATATTTTCGTAATATTTTGTCCAAACTTATTTCAAGGTCGAAGATGGGTTATATCGGTCCACTCCTTCCGGTACCTCCTCCACAAAAGTTCGGAAATGTTCGGAAAATTTATACGTACGATAACTCTTGAAGGAAGCAACCGATATGGTCCATAATTTGCAGCTCGTGAAATGTCTACCAGACTTAGATAAGGTTTCAATATGGACTCAATCGGTCTACTCCTTCGGATACCTCCCACACAAAATTTCGGAAAAGTTCAGTTTAGGTCCTGCTCTCGAATCGCTTTGATTTTTGTTGTAGCAACTTATACTCACTGCCCTCCATACGACGGTAAAAGTTTCTTCAGGGGCAAACCCCTACTTCCTGAGAAAATAGCCTGAAAGGTTCAAAAAACCCCTATTACACCGTGTGTAGTAGTTGGAGCGCAAGATAACTCTCGAACGGATCTGCCGATTCGATCCAAAATTTGGCCTTCATAATATTTTGTCCAAACTAAGTTTAATTTCGAAGCCATATCGGTTCACTTCTTCAGGTACCTCCCCCACAAACATTCAAAAATGTTCGGAAAAATTGTGCGCACGATAACTCCTAAAGGGACGGACCGATTTGGTATATACTTTACGCGTCCTAATATATCTACCAGATATAGATCAGGTTTGAATATGGACTATATTTGCCCATTCCTTCGGGTACCTCCCACAGAAAATTTCGGATAACATCACTTAAAGACCAGCTCTTGACTAACTTTGATTTCTGATGAAGCAACTTGCAATCGCTGACTAATTACAACGGTAAAGGTTTTTTCAGTGTCAAGTCCATACTTCTTGGGCAAACAACCCGAAAGTTGTAAAAACCCCCAGTGATACCATATAGTAGTTGGAGAGCATAATAACTCTCGAAGTGATAGACCAATTTGGTCCAAAATGTAGCTTTCTTCATATTTTGTCCATACTTAGCCAAACTTAAAATGGCACATATCGGTCCTCCCCTTAGGATACCTCCCCCACAAAACTCAACATTTGTGTCCAAGTGCAGTTTAGGGTCTGTTTGGAGATCCTTTGGAAATTTATACCGATGATGTACAGCCATATTATGTTTTCCGTGGACAAGCCCATGCTTCCTGGCATACTGGTCCAACAGGTGTACGATAACCCACTGAAATGACTAGTGGGCGCGATATCTATCGAAAAGATATGGCTCTCAAAATAAGATCCACTTCCGTAATGCGGTTCATTCCCTTTAATTCTAATCCACGTTTTTGTCGGCAAGTTCAAAAGTCCAAAAAGTGCCACAAAATTCTGTCCGTAGATGAAAGTTCCAATTCAAATAGGCTGAGGGTATATCTCTGTCGGCAAAGCCGACTGATTTGTTTTTACTTGTACTGTTGGAAAAATCGAACACCAAGTACGAAATGGGTTAAACTATGTTTGGACAAAATATCACGAAGGCCAAGACAGACAGACAGCCAGACGGACGGACATTGCTAAATCGACTCCAAATTGTCTGAAACGGATTTAGTTCGAACATACTTGGGGTCTAAAACCGTTATTTCGATGCGGCACATTTTGCCCGTATGAAAGTGTATATACCCTCGTTAGCATAAATGCTTAGGGTATAAAAAATGGTAAAATCGAATTCTCCCGCTTACTGAGACATACATGTATTTAGTTTTGCATATCTGATGGACCGTTGAACCTCACAATTTAAGACAATTTGTAAATATATCGGTTTTCTTAATAGGGGATATACTTTACCACCTCCGACACATTCCACAAAATTTCATTGAAAATCGGTTCGTTAGTTTTCCAGATATGTCATACTTAAGGGCTGACACACACTTGTAACGCCCAAAGAATTCAGTTTTTCATCATCATTTTTTTTTTTTTTTTGTAAAGCAAACTACCAAACTGTTTTCGTATATATTTCTTCATCTTAATCAAGTGCCTGAATTTTTCTTTTGAAAAATATTATGTGGTTTAGTGACACAAACCCTTTTTATTACAGTGTTTTACAGTGTTTTATTTAACTTGCTTTGGTCCGTTTAGTTCAAATCTGGTAACTCATTTTCCACACAGTTGCAGTTGACCAATCGAACTGAAAATTTGCACACTTTTCAGATTTGGATGACAATACATGAATAGGGGCCCAATTTTCCCCACAGCCCCTATATAGCGGTACCACCCGAATTGAGGTATTTTTAAGATTTTATCTTCATTTTGCCCGAATTAGCTGTCATTTGGCATTTCCAATGATACAGACATTTCCCCACAAAAAATTGTAAACATACCCTTATACCGGTACCACCCGATTTCAAGTATTATGAGGATTTTATCTTCATTTTGAGGCCGAATTGCCTGTAACTTAGCATTTGGAGTCCCCAATGGTACAGAAACTTACTTACTTACTTAGTTGGCCCATTACAGAACATTTGTTCCATAGACCGAACTAAGAAAAGATCTCCATTCCTCTCTGTTTTTCGCTTGACTTTTTGGAATACCGCGCCTTTCCATTTCTTCATCCACTTGTTTGCTCCATCGAAGCTTAGGCCTGCCGATTCTGCGTGCACCGCCATGTGGCATGTATTCATACGCCTTTTTAGCGGGTTCATCATCGCTCATTCTCATGATGTGGCCTAGCCAACGCAATCGTTGCATCTCGATACGTTTAACTATATTCATGTCTTTGTATAGCTTATATAGCTCGTGGTTCATACGACGTCGATATTCACCGTCAACGCAAATCGGGCCGCAGATCTTTCCAAGAATTTTCCTCTCAAACATACCAAGCACTGCCTTATCTGTTTGCGCAAGTACCCATGCTTCGGAGCCATACATTAGCACGGGTAGTATCAGCGTTTTGTATAGTGTTATTTTTGTTTGACGAGATGTGGCTTTGTTTTTAAATTGCTTACTTAGACCATAGTAGCATCTGTTGGTCAATACAATTCTTTTTCTTATTTCACAACTGATGTTGTTTGCTGTGTTTATGGCAGTGCCGAGGTAGACGAAGTCTTTAACTACCTCAAAATTGTAGGTACCAACTTCTACAGTTGGTCCGAGCTCTATGGACGCTTTGCGCGTCGACACCATCAATTTGGTCTTTTCGCCGTTTACCGCCAGACCCACTTTCGCAGATTCTGCTTCGACCTTCCTAAAGGTATCAGTTACTTCCTTTACTGATCGTCCCATGATGTCTATGTCATCAGCATAGGCAAGTAACATGTGGCTATTGGTGTAAATTGTGCCATTTCTTTTGACATTTGCATCTCGTATTACCTTTTCCAGCAGAATGTTGAATAGGTCACACGAAAGGCTGTCTCCTTGTCTGAAACCTCTTTTGGTACAAAATTCATGGGAGAGGTTCTTTCCAATTTTAACTGAGGACCTAGTATCAGTTAAAGTCATCTTAAAAAGCCGGATGAGCTTTGCGGGGATACCAAATTCAGACATTGCGTGGAATACCTTTGATCGGAGGGGACTGTTGAATGCTGCTTTATAATCGACAAAAAGGTGAAATATGTCGATCTGCATCTCTTGGGTCTTCTCTAGGATTTGCCGCAGGATAAATATCTGGTCAATGGTGGACTTGCCAGGTCTAAAGCCACATTGGTATGGTCCAATTATTTCGTTTACCATTGGCTTTAGTCGTTCGCACAATATCCCTGACACTATCTTATAGGCAATAGGGAGAAGACTTATGCCCCTATAGTTTGAGCATACAGTCTTATCTCCTTTCTTGTGGACGGGACATAGGATGCTCAGGTTCCAATCGTCGGGTACGCGTTCTTCCTGCCAGATGGTGCTAACTAGCTGATGCATACACCTTATCAGCGCGTCGCCTCCGGTTTTAAACAGCTCGGCTGGTAAGCCATCGGCTCCTGCTGCTTTATTATTCTTCAGCCGGTTGATTGCTGTTTTTACCTCATCAGAAACTTCTCCACCAAAAATTTTTGACATATGTCCAGGTTTTGATATAGCCCTCATATTGTGGTACCACCCGATTTCAAGTGTTTTAAGGATTTTGTCTTCATTTTTAGCCAGAATTGGCTGTAACTTGGCATTTGGAGTCCCCAATGGTACAGAAACTTCCCCACAAAAAATTATGGACATAAGTCCAGGTTTTGGTGTAGCCTTTATATAACGGTACTAGACGATTTCAGGCATTTTAAAGTATTTATCTAAATTTTCGGCCTAAATTGACTATAATTTTGTTCTCAGTGGTAAAAAAAATGTATTTACTAAAAAGTTAAAAATAAAATACAATTTTAAAAAAATTAAGTTTCAGTGTTTTATTTAGAAATGCACTTGAAACTAGAAAATAATTTGTAGCTTAGCCTCCAAAAATATACTTTTTCTAATGAAGGAATCTCTCAAATAAAACGCTTGCCGTTTAATTTTGCCACCATTTATATTTTAAATGCAAGCGTTTTATCTGAGAGATTCCATAATGAGGAAGAATATATTTATTGAGGCTAAGCGACAAATTATTTTCTAGTTTCAAGTGCATTTCTAAATAAAACACTGAAACTTAATGTTTTTAAATTATATTTTATTTTGTAAAAGCATTTTTCAGTGCCAACTCTAGCTCGAATACTAATCAACCAATCGTCATACATTTTTGTGGGATTATTAAGAACATAAAGATCTAGTCCTCCATCGATCGATTTTTTTGGTGGACCAAAAATCAAAATTTAAAATGTTGGCCTAAAAAATGGCGTTTTCTAGTCCATAATTGCGGCCTGGAGTTTGATTACAATTTATAATGGACAGACGGACGGACGGACACACATCTCAAAATCGCTTTATATCGCCGAGATATGAAGATTGGTATACCACATTGGGGGTCTACGACGAATAATTCGCGGTGTTACATGAATTTTTACCAAAACAAACTTATAATACCGTTTCCACATAGTGGTGTAGAAGAAATGTTTAAAAAAAATATATAAAAATCAACAATTCAAAGTTGTTTGTGTTTGTTTTTATCGCATCACCTTATATATAAGATTTTTTCTTTAATAAAAACTCACCAAAATATGGTGCAGCGATATGAGGTTGTAAAAAAGTAATCTCCCCAACGTGGATACTATGTCGCAGTTCGTAGAACTACACCCCGAGAAAAAAAAATTACACAATGTGTGGTCAAATTGATGACATCCGTTGTCGGTAGTGTATCAACACCATTTGTGGTCGAATTGAGCACGCCATTGTCAATTTGACAACGAGGTGGTGTCATCGGTTTCAAGAATTGCCAACGCACCGTAATCAAAGTGAACACGTTCGTGGTCGAAATAATAAACACTGAGCACATACCACCATTAGTGCTCAGATTAAAAAAAAAGAATACAACAGACGTGGTAAACAATTTAACCCGACTGTACTCATGTTGGTACCATACGGTGTTAATTTTGTTTCGACTTTTTGTCCCTCTGTGTATGTTTTACAACTTCCTTGAATATATGTAATCGGACGGACATTAGGTTATTATGATTTCGAATTTCGATGGCAACATTTATGTCTATATGCCCTTATTAACCAAACAAATAAGGATTTTTTAGCACACTTCAGGTTGCCTTTTCGAATTCAATTGTTTTAAATAATGTGTTAAGCATTTCCTGTTTTATTTTTTTGTTTCCTGTCGAAGACAAGCATCTTCTTCTTTACTTCACTTAGCTTGTTAACCGTTAGCTGATGATGATAAAGCTGTGGAATTTGCACCTCTGATTTTCTTTTTTTTTAGTTTTGGATCCCTCAAAGTGTTGAATAGTTTTCATGTTGAAAAATAATTGTACTTCCAATTAGGTTTGTGAATATTGTGCGCCATTCATATCGGCATTTTTAGTCACTGAGTCTCTGGTCTGTCTACAGATCCACTCATCTTTTTATATTTTTTTGCAAACAATTCAAAACAAATTTTTTCCAAAGAGTTGAGTGTGACTCTTGTCTTTGATATTTGTGATGCTGTTGTTGTTGTTGCTGTTGCCATTGATGTTTAATCAAATTGTTTTAACAAATTTTCACGTAGATGTTTTCCTTGGCGTGATGTGTTGTTTTTTTTCTTTATTCCGATTTTTTTTATTTGGTCTCACTTGAAAGCTCAAAAGGTGTTACTTGCAGCGAATTGTGTTGCTACACGGACAGTTTAAGGTCTTTCGATTTGGTTATGTTTTAGTTTTTGTTGGCAGCTTGTTAATCCGACGCTGACGATGATGATGGAATGAGTCTTTTTTGTGATTTGAAGCTGCTAACGCCAAGAAATAAAAACCGTTAAAAAGGTGTTGCTTTTTTGCCTCGGGTATTATTATTTTAACACAATATTTATATTTTGTTGGCTTTTGCTGCTCTCGCCATCTAAACATCGCTATCAGAAGTGTGCAAAATTATGAATTTATTTGTTAGGGTGTGAATTAATCACGATTTCCAATAAACGATTTCATTATTATATTTATCCGTTTATTTTTTATTTTCTGTTTTTTGCTTTTTCTTATTTTATTCATTTATTTTCCCATAACAATCTCGGTTATTACATGGAATATTGTGGTTGTTGGCGAGTACAACAATGTTTTGACTTGTGGTTTGGAGGGGTTTAAAGGAGGAAAAAAGTGAACTGTTGTTTGACATGGAAATTTCGATTACTTTAATAATGAATTTTTATATTTCATTAAGTCCATATTCACATTAGGCAATTGGCAGTTTGTCGGTGAGAGTGTTGAGAGGCAAAGGGTTATCATATTCCTCACCCTTCTCTCAACCAAATTGAAAATTGCCGCATCTATATATGGACTAACCACAGAAGAATCTTGTCTTAGTAACTGGGATTCGCAATATTAGTTACTATTAAGTACATCTATACCAGCTTTGGATTTACGTCCTTAAACGAAAATAATCATTTTGTGGTCCTTCAAAGTGGACATAAGGAAAGACATTGTAAGACAGAATGGAGAAAAATTCAATACAAAAAAAGTTTTTGTAACTTTTTCCCCCTTTACTCCTTTTTTCCTCCTTCTTTTACTTATTGAAAATACATAATCTTTAACAAACTTCGCATATTTTGTATGGTGCTCGCTTTACTCTTTGTATAGACGAGTAATCGCCAGCCTTCTTGAAGCATCTTTATTTATGTTATTCCCATAATGATTGATATGACGAACTTCAGCATGCTTCGTTGGATGGATGGATGAATGTGGTGTTGTTGTTTTCTTCGACAGATGGATCAACAGCAACAACAACAACGCCAATCAGTTTCATCTTTATTTAACTCAATGAGCCGTGAAAGTGTTATAATGCAACTGAAGAGCTTTTGGGGGGAATTTTATGAAGTCCACTAGACATTTGTGTTTATGAACACCACAAGCAATATGTCGATGACTGAGGCGAAGATGGTGTTGGTGATGTTATAAAGACCACTCAAAACCTAAAATATGACCAAGGAAAACATTCAAAATGGTCAAAGAGAAAGGTTTAAAAACCAACAGAGATATACCCTTAGTCTATGTGAATTGAAACTTTCATCTACGGACAGATCGAATGTATTTTGTAGCCCTTTTTGGACATTTGAACTTGCTGTCAAAAATGTGGACGATGTACTTAAAGAAATGGACAAACATAGTCCATTATGAAAGTGGATCCTATTTTGGAAGTCATATCTGTTCGCGGTTATCGTATAACTTTTTGACCAGTATGCTAGGAAGCATGGACCTGTCCACGGAAAACATGGTATCGTTGTCAACAGGACCTCAACGAACATCAGTATACATTTCCAAAGGATTTTCGAACAGACCCTAAACTGCACTTAGACACAAATGTTTAACTTTTGTGAGCATGTAGCCTAAGGAGAGGACTGATATGAGCCATTTTTGAAGATAATCTAAATTTGACCAAAATATTAGGACCAAATTGGTTTCGCCCCGTTCAAGAGATATCGTGCATACCATTTGGGGGAAGTACCGAATGTTGTGGACCGGTATTGCCCCTTTTCGAACTAAGACTAAGTTGGAACAAAATATGGAGAAGACCAAATTTTGGACCAAATCAGTTGATCAGTTCGAGCGGTATCATGCTATATATGGTGCCATAGGGGTTTTCTTTGCACCTTTCAGGCTGTTGCCCCTGACAAAACTTTTACCATCGTAATTGAGGCAGCGAATTCGAGAGCAGGTCTTAAAGTGAACTTATCCGAAATTTAATATAGTCCATATTCGAACCCGATCTATACCTGGTAGATATATTAGGATGTGTAAAGTATGGACCAAATCGGTTACTACCATCAAGAGTTATCGTGCGCACAATTTTTCGAACATTTTTGAACTTTTGTGGGGAGGTACCTTAAGGGGTGGACCGATATGGCTTATCTTCAAACTTAAACTAAGCTTGAACAAAATATCACAAAGGCTAAATTTTGGACCCAATCGGCAAGTCCGTTCGAGAGTAATCTTGCGCGCCAACCCCTACATGGGTTTTTTTTGCACCTTTCAGGCTATTTTCTCAGGAAGTATGGACTTGCCCCTGGTGAAACTGGTACCGTCGTGTGGAGGGCAGTAAATTCAAGTTGTTACAACAAAAAATCAAAGCGATTTGAGAGCAGGCCCTAAACTGAACTTCTCCGATATTTTGTGTGGGAGGTACCCGAAGGAGTGGAACGATTGACTCCATATTGGAACGTCATCTAAGTCTGGTAGAAATTTTAGGATTTGTAAAGTATGGATCAAATCGGCTACTCCTTTCGAGAGTTGTAGTGCGCACAAATCATTTTCGAACTTTTGTGGGGGAGGTATAGGAAGGAGTGGGCCGATATAATCCATCCTCGAACTTAAACTAAGTTTGGACAAAATATTGCGAAGTGAAAAATTTGGACCGAATAGGTTGATCTTTCGAGAGTTATCGTGCGCACCAGCCAGCCAAACAGACGGACGGACATGGCTAAATTAACTCCAAATTGTTTGACACGGATTTCGTCCAAATATACTTGGGGTCCAAAGCCATTATTTCAATGAGGTACATTTTGTCCGTATATACCCTCGTTAGCATAAATGCTGAGGGTATAAAAATTTGGCTCATTTGAATAGAACCTCCCTTTAAAACTTGGGTATACTGAATGATTATATTAGAATATCGATGCATATTCACTCTATATTGAAAATGAAGTACTTTTAGTAGAATTCAATATAAGTACAGCTCTCCTGATTAAAGATGCAGACGTATATCCGGCTTTGGCAACGATACTTTTTATAATCAAGTATAATGCCTACCTATTTTCGCCTCATTCCTTCAACAAGTTAATTTTTGGAAGCGTACTGTCTACTATAGTCGTAGATTTTACGCATAAGTCATTCTCATACATTTTAGATGATATTTACCACAGTGGTATATGGCGGCCCCTTCAGGACATCTGTATTTCTTCTGAAAAAAATAAGTTTTGACGACTCGAAGTTTATAAATGTTTATAACACTCCTGACATCCGTTAATGTTTTTCGCTTCAGGAAATGCCTTTTAGAACTCCTTTGTAATTGTTCGTGCGCAGTTATGGTGGAATGAATCAACGCCCAAGAAGAGTACTTAATAATTATGAAGGTCTTGGGCGTCAATTTCTTTCAACTTGAATGTTTACAATATCTTAGAAAGAAGTTCGAAACAAGTAAGAAATTATTACTCAGTTGTGCTGACGAAGATATAACCTCAGCCACTGACAAAAAAAAAAACAAGTAAAAAAGGATTAGTCGGCTCTGCCGACAGAGATATACCCTCAGCCAATGTGAAGCGAAAATTTTACCTCCGGACAGATCGAATGTATTTAAGGTCTCTTCATAATTTTGTAGCCCTTTTTGGACCACTGAACTTGCCGACAAAAATGTGGATTAGGTATTAACTGCACTAAGACACAAATGTTGAACTTTTGGTGGGCAGGTACCCTTAGGGAGGACCGATATGGGCCATGTTAGAAGTTAAACTAAATTTTGATAAAATATTAGGAGATCCAAAATTTGGACCAAATTGGTTGCCCCATTCAAGTGATATCGTCCTAGAATTTTAGCGACTTTTTTAAATATTGGGGAGAAGTACCAAAAGTTGTGGACGGGTATGGCCCATGAAACTATGTTTGGATATAGTATGACGAAGACCAAATGTTGGACCAAATCGGTTGAACAGTTCGAGAGTTATCGTGTTCTCCGACCGCCATATATGGTGACACAGGGGTTTTTTACACTTTTCGGGCTGTTTTCCCAAGAAATATGGACCTACCCCTGAAAAAACTTTTACTGTCGTAATGGAGGTAGCGGATGCAAATCGCTTCAGCAAAGATCAAAGTGATTCGCGGGCAGGTCTTAAAGTGAACTTATCCGAAATTTTGTGTGAGAGGTACCAGAAGGAGTAGACAAATATAGTCCATATTCGAACCTGATCTATATCTGGTCATTCCCTTCAAGAGTTATCGTGCGCAAAATTCTTCCGAACATTTTTAAGTTTTGTGGGGGAGGTACCTGAAGGAGTGGACCGATATAGCCCATCTTCGAATTTAAACTATGTTTTGATAAAATATTACGAAGGCCAAATTTTGGACCGAATCGACAGATCCGTTCGAGAGTTATCTTGCCCTCCAAACACTGCACAAGGTGTCATAGGGGCTTTTTGCACCTTTCCGGCCATTTTTCAGGAAGTATGGACTTGCCCCTGATGAAACTTGTACCGTCGTATGGCGGGCAGTGAATATAAGTTGCTAAAACAAAAATCAAAGCGATTCGAGAGATGACCCTAAACTGAACTTCTCCGAAATTTTGTGTGGGAGGTACCCGAAGGAGTGGGCCGATTGAGTCCATATTGAAACCTTATCTAAGTCTGGTACACATTTCACGATGGGCAAAGTATGGACCAAATCGGTTACTCCCTTCAAGAGTTATCGTGCGCACAAATTTTCCGAACATTTTCGAACTTTTGTGGGGCAGGTACCGGAAGGAGTGGACCGATATAGCCCATCTTCGAACTTAAACTAAGTTTGGATAAAATATTACGAAAAAAAAAATTTGAACCGAATCGGTTCATCCGTTCGAGAGTTATCGTGCGCTCCAGCCAGACAGACAGACGGACATTGCACAATCGACTCCAAATTGTCTAAAACACATTTTGTCCAAACATGCTTGGGGTCTAAAACCATTATTTCGATGAAGCACATTTTGCCCGTATGGAAGTGTATATATCTCTTTAGCATAAATGCTGAGGGTATAAAAATATTTAGAAACATCGTTGAACGCTTCTCCTTAGTTGTGAAATAAAACACATTTTCCTCAAAGTTGAAATCATCAGTGGGGAATCGGCATCTGGAATCAAATGATTATGTAATGTAATAAAAAAAATATGGATGTACCATATTTCAAATATACATATCGCTCATTTATTCAATGAGTGACACATCTCGAAAAATCCAATTTCCAGAAAAACGAGTTTTAAGTTGTCGACTGAAATTTGACTTCCTAACATAAAGAGATTATTAGACAAAAACTAAAAAAACTACTTAGACCATCTTTTGTAAAGAGCTAGCCAGATATCAGTGCTAAGTGTGCTTTAGTGCTTCATATCCTCAAAAAACGTTTTTAATGATTTATGCCAAATCCCTAGAAAATAAGCTATAACTCGTCGAGTTTTAGAGATATCAACTTGAAAATTTGACACAAGGTAAAGTAGAAGTGGTAGAAAAAATAGAAATTGTCAAGTCAGAAAACGCTTTTTTTGAGTTATTCCACTCTTTGAGTAAATGGGCGATATGTATCTATGTAATTACCAATACTAAATGCGATTTTTTCTTTGTCCAATAAAATAATCCCATTCACCTTTTCGATTCAATTATAAAATGTATTGGGCATTTAATTTACGAAAAAGCACCATTTGTTTAAGAAAACACAAAACACTAATTTATTCACTCACTTTACCGTCTTTACTCTACGATGGTATAAAAAAAAACTGACGAAAAACAAGATCATTCATACCATTTCTTCTTTTCCTCTTCGCTTGCTACGTTGGTTAACAACAACAAAACAAGAAACACACGTGTTTGACCCATACACGCCAAAGCACCAAAGCCCCATTCTTCGCTTCTGCGTCTTCTATTATAACATACACACATCTCTTTATTATAAAACAGCATTCCGTAGCCGCGAGAGCACTGTTGTTACTCTCTTTAATAAACTTCCTCTCTCCACCCATAAAAAATATGTTCTAACATAAAAAATATGTTGGTACCCAAACAAATAAAATTGAGATATGTTAAAAAATGTTGCAAACATATATATTTTTGGACACAAATAAATTATATTTGGATCCAAACATATATTTGTTTGCAACCAGTCCCAAACAAATATTTGTTTGGATCCAAACATATTTCTTACATATATTTTTCTGCGTGCAGCCAGCTAAGTAAGCAAGTATTACAGGTTCTTTGATCTCTGGTGCCTAAGTCGCACTATTAAATCTCAGAAGTTTATTTTCATAGTAAGTTTTCCGTAATATGATATGATACAGATCTGATGTCCTCTTGATTCAAGTGCGTAAGGTAAACTTTCTTTATTTCGTGGTATTAGAGACTAAACGGAAATTAAAAAATTTACCATTCATCATGTCGTTGTCAATAATAATCGAATTAAAATACCTAAGCAAACATCCACAAGCCTGAACAATACAATTTCTAACAAAAACTACAGCCAATGTGTTTGTTGTTAAACAATAAATAGAAAGGCGTACAGAAATAAAGCCCCAAGAAATAACGCCCCAAACGGGAATGAAAATTTACCCCAATTTTTGGGGTGTTTTTACAATTTGAAAAATTGCCCCAATACAAAAAGGCCCCAAACTAGGAAATTTGGCCCCAAAAAAATATTGCAATTATGCCCCAAAATTTCATTGGGGCCAAAATGCATTTTTGAAATTGGGGTGCATTTGCAAAATGCATTATCACCCCCAAACAACGAAAATTCAATTAGGCCCCAAAGTATGCATTTACGCCCCAAAATATTTATTCACTTAAATTTGGGGTGTAAATGGAGCCCTAAATTTGGGGTGTAATTTCAAAAAATATTTTTAAAGATATTCATTCAATAGTTTGTAATATGTTACTAATTGATGACTGTACTTTTTTACGATTGTAGCATGTTGAAGCCACCTAGAAACAAGCTCTTATTTGCAAGTGTACTAGAAGGCGTCTATGAATGTGATAAAAATTAAAATTTTAAATAAAATTAAGGACGATTGCGTAGGAATCGCAAAATCTTTGGGAAGTGGACCGTCGGTATCAAGTACCGTTCGTAATGTTTTTCAGAAACATTGTGATAAGTGAGTATTTCTGTACCAATTTCTATATACATATATGTATGTATATATTTTTATAGTTTTCAACAAGAATCACAAAGTATATATTTTAACAAAATACAAAGAAGTTTGCATCACATCGTTAGCAAAAAATTTGTGCCGGCTCCAAAAACTCCCCATCAAATAGTTGAAGCATTCATGCTCGAAAAGGTGTGGACAAATTTCGGTCTGACCAAAAAACAAACAAATCCGAGACAGACTTTAACTACTCCATATATCCAAATCAAGTCAAACAGAATTAGAAAGAAATGGAAAGTGGCTGAAGAAAAATATTTAAAAAAATAATTTAAAAAATCAAACAGAATTAGAAAAAGTGGAGAGTAGCTGAAGAAAAATATATTTAAAAAATCGCGCGATTTTTTTAAATATATTTTTCTTCAGCTACTCTCCATTTTTTTAATTCTGTTTGAATTGATTTGGAGAGAAAAATATATTTAAAAAATTGCGCGATTTTTTTAATATATTTTTTCATTCCAAATGCATTCAAACATATTTAGAAAAAAGGGAGAGTAGCTGAAGAAAAATATATTTAAAATATATAAATATATTTTTCTTCAGCTACTCTCCATTTCTTTGTAATTCTTTTTGACTTGATTTGGGGAGAAAAAATATATCTAAAAAATCGCGCGATTTGTTAAATATATTTCTTCTCTCCAAATCTCCAAATCAAGTCAAACAGAATTAAAAAGAAATGGAGAGAAAAATATATTAAAAAAATCGCGCGTTTTTTTTAGTATATTTTTTCTTTCCAAGTTAAGCCAAACAGAATTAGAAGAGTAGCTGAAGAAAAATATATTTAAATTTATATATTTAATCGCGCGATTTTTTTAATATATTTTCCTTCCTTGCTCTGTAAAAAAGGAAAAATAAATGCCTTATCTTTTAATTAATTAATTGGATTAATCGAGCTAATATTTTTAAATAGGATGGTGTTTGAAGAAAACGCTATATGCACAAATATGCTCCCAATGGAAGATGAGGTATGTATATAAATTAAACAGTGTTAATAGGTGCATCTTTTTTACTTTCTTAATGTTGCTGAAACATTTTTTCAGCAGCTTTTCCTTTACACAACTGTCAAAATCTGCAACATTAGTAATAATTATTACCAACTAGCGGACCCGGCGAACTTCGTCTCGCTATTAAGGAATAAAATTTCATACAAAAACTCAATTTTCGAATTTTCCGACTTTTCCCGAGATATTTTCCAAAATTTTCTCCCGTAAAGACCTTCTCCTCGAAAATACGAATAACTGACAACAAATTTTACAGAAATCGGCCTAGCCGTTCTCATTTTATGAATTACTATACATTTTTTACACCATTTTTATATATATATAGATTATTATTAATTATCATATAATTTTTTGAATTCTATGAAATAAGTGTTTACTTTTGCTTATTATTACTAAACATTATTGTTATTTTGAGCCCTTTATTTTTTTTCGCTTTTTTCTTAATAAAGTTTTCGAAATTGCTCCCCATTTTTTGATCATATCTTTATAAAAACTTTAGAAAATGCACCCCAATTTCTTGTTTTTGTTAAACATTAAAATATATTTAGGCCCCAAACATGAGCAAAAAGGCCCCAATGAAAAATTCAATTAGGCCCCAATATTATTTAGACCCCAATTTGATTTTCAAATTTTCGATTTACTTGTTGTGAAGACAATTTGGCCCCAACAGTTAAATGAAAAAAGGTCCCAAAAAGACGAAATTAGACCCCAAAAGCTTTGTTGTTGTTTTCAATATACCTGTTTGGGGCCTATTTTCATTTTCAATTTGGGGTGTTATTTTCTGGGGCCTTATTTCTGTACGCCAATAGAAAGGTTTGAAAATAAAATTCCAAGGAGAAAGGTTAACCAAAAAGCCAATCATTATCACTGGCAGAATCCGTTGCTTTTGATATCGAGGGCTCTGTCAACAAATTGGTTGTTGCTTATTCACTCATTTCTTTAAAACCCGCAATTTGAGATGCCCATTTTTTGCCCTGAAAAAGAATCGACTTTCAACTTTTGTCATTTCATATGCTTTAATTTCTGTGTTGTCCTCCTTAAAGAGCAAGCAATTCGCACCTCATAAATCATAAAACGTCATGTCTTTATGTATGTACAGTACATTACGAATAGCATTAGCAATAACATTTACAACAGCAACACGAACATACAAAACTGATGAGCATGTACAGATGACTTTGTATCGGCAACAAATTATAGCAATGACTGGACTCTGAGGCCATAGAGTGTCAATTTGTAGCTGTAGCTGCATTGTTTAGCCGTCATCATCATCAACAGCAGCAGTGGCAGCTGTTGCCAGAGCATTGCATTGTTTTGGAGCAAAGCTTATGAAATGACCATCCACAAAGGGTTTATGCCTTTTCTTGTTATGTACTTTGGCTTTTTCTTCTTCATATCTCCTCACTCTCTTGGCCATTTTCGTTATTGAATGTAGGCCGAAAAAACCAAAACTTGTTAACAAGATTTTAATGGTCTTATAAGTGGTTGTTTAATACGAGATCAAAGAAAATGCTGACAAGCCTCACAAAGATTGCAAATCGTTCCTAAAGACCATTGTTTCAAAATCGCTTTGCTTTCGAATATTTGTGTTATCAGATTATATATGAAATAGTAATAATTTAAGGAATTTTTTAAATTTTTTTGAAAAGGAAAATCTTGTTATTTTGTAAATTTCAATAATTTTGTTTAAAATTCCCCGTGAGTTTTGTCTTTTCTCCGTTTGAACTTAAGGGAGAGTGAAAAAACTCAGAGGAATTTACATTCCGAATAACCTGCTGTATGTTTTTAAAAATTGTTAGGGAGTAAAAAAAGGCTACTATACATGGATGTAGACTTTTAAAAGCAACCAAAAACATGGTCTGTTTCATTACACCCTCAGCTTTTAGGCTAAGAAGGGCCATAACCATTGAATGGATCAACTGATTTGTCCATACTTTGAGAGTATTTTGTTGAAACTTTGATCAAGTTCGAATATGGACTTTATCGAACAACTCATACCGGATAGAGTTGTTCGATAAAGTCCATATTCGAACTTGATCAAAGTTTCAAGAAAATACTCTCAAAGTATGGACAAATCATTTGATCCATTCAATTCAATTCAATCCCTACAATTTTACGCATCCTAATATTTCTTCCAGACATAGCTCAGGTTCGAATATGAACTCCATAAAATAATTAAAACAAAATCGTAAATATTCTGTTTAAGGACATGTAACGGATAGTCTTGAAATTTGTACAGCAGGTTGCTCTCGCAGCCCCTTTAACGTCAGTATAATCCTTTTCGGAGCCAAGACCTTACTTCATGAGATAATTCGTCAACTAAATGCAATGCCTACTCCCATGCCGGGAGTGAGAAGAACCTCGAGCCATGAATAGGTTCCGTTTGCCAGATCCTCATCAACCACATGTGGCAACATCGGTAACATGTAACAAATGTAGGGAATGGTGCACTGCCGAGACTGATCTGGTCTTAGCCGCCTTCAGAGCTACTGCGATAAGAGTTATGTTGTTGCTTACTGCCCTCACGTTGGGTAGACAGAATACTAGACACCTCCGCAGCATCCCCAACAGCAACAAACGCAGTATATTGTTTCATGTTGTTGTTCATCGTTCCAGCAATTTACTCGCAACGGTCTCCGCAACAAACTCACTGAAATTGTAGACTTTATGAGTAGGAGAAACATCATGGTAACCGCGATCCAATAAACAAAGCTCATCGTCACCCGTAGTTTGCAGCATTCCGACGGTACAACGGTTTGTGTAAAATTCGTACAAGAAACGGACGAGAAGGGCATTACAGTCTGTACAAACCTATCTCGCCTGGGCTTGTCTCTAGTGACCCATATATGCAATATATGAGGTGTAGTAAAGTGAGGAACTGTCGAGGTAGAGGTGTACCCTGTACCCTGCTTTATATGCCTGATATTTGTTCACTTTTGGAGAGAAATAACCGCATGGGGGACTTAAATGTTTATCAAGAGCTTTGGCATTCCGTCCTACGCAATGACCAGAAGGGTAAATCTCTGGCCGAGCAAATAAATAGCTCAACATTTTGCACGGTGAATAAAGACGATCCTACGGGGATTAGAGGAGATTGCCACAGGAGATTGGCACCAGATCTGATAAATGAACCACCTTCTTATCATCATCTCCGTAAATATACCATCCGATTTCATAACATCTTAACGCCGTATTTTCCTGAACCTGGGAAAGCTAATTGGCAAGAGTTTTAAAGTTTTAACAATCACCGCTTCAGAGAGCTGAGCTGAGAGAAATTTCCGGGACATTATCACTGCAGCAGCCGCTCGCCACTTACTTGGTGGTCGAATACCCGAAATAAGACCAAATTTCCCAGCAGAGGCGTTGGGACTAGCAAATAAGTGTAATGAGTTTGGTCGTAGGAACCCTGAAGACCCCCAGAGCTTACTCTTGAAGTGAACAGGCTAGTAGGCGAACATAAGCGGAAAAAGTGACTAGATCGCCTGAAGCAATGCAACATCGGTACAGAATTAAGTAAATTGTGGGCAACGGTTAAATCACTCTCGAATCCGGGAAAGAAAGATGTAAGTGGTCGGAATCAGTACACCATCGACAACACGAAACTTAGACATTGCCACAGCATATTCCACTCAACTGGCCCAATTGCTTAATCAAAACTTTCCTCGTCCCGATAACATATCAGCACAATGGCAACGTATTGCCCACTCCATGCAAACAGCCGCAAAATCCATACTTGGATATAGGAGGCCACCACCAAGGAATCCATGGTATGACCAGAAGTGTCGTGTTGCTACCGGAGAGAAAAATGCTGCAGTAGCCCTCTACAATCAGTAGCAACGCATAGCGTACGAGAGAAATGGAAAAGCGGGAGTGTGATAAAACGAGATGTACAGGAACCAGAATGAAGTCCGAAAGTTCTACCAAAGAATGCAACATCAAACGAATTATGTCCAAAACCAGAGGCGACACGCTGATAAGGTGTATGTATCAGCTAGTTAGCATCATCTGGCAGGGAGAACGCGTATGCGACGATTGGAAATTGAGCATCCTGTGTCCCGTCCACAGGAAAGGAGATAAGACTGTATGCTCCAACTACAGGGGCACACGTCTTCTCCCTATTGCCCACAAGATAGTGTCAGGGATATTGTGAAAACGGCTAAGGCCTACGGTCAACGAAATAATTGGACCACACCAATGCGGCTTTAGACCTGGCAAGTCCACAATTGACCAGATATTTACCCTGCGGCAAATCTTGGAGAAGACCCAAGGGATACAGATCGACACATAACACCTTTTTGTCGATTACAAGACGGCATTCGACAGTCCCCTATGCCCAAAGGTATTCCAAGCCATGTCCGAATTTGGTATCCCCGCAAAGCTCATTCGGCTTTGTAATATGACTTTAACTGATACTAGATTTCAGCTAAAATAGGAAAGAACCTATCCGAATAATTCAGTGCCAAAAGAGGTTTCAGACAAGGAGACAGCCCTTCGTGTGATCTCTTCAACATCCTGCTGGAAAAGGTTATACAAGAGGTAAACGTCAAAAGAAGTGGCACAATCAACACCAATAGCCACATGTTACATGCCTATGCTGATGACATAGACATCATGGGACGATCAGTAGAAGAAGTATCTGATACCTTTATGAAGGTCGAAGGAGAATCTCCAAAAGTGGGTCTGGCGGTAATGGTAATGGTGTCGACGCGCAATGCGTCCATTGAGCTCGGACAAACTGTGCAAGTTGGTTCCTATAATTTTGAGGTAGTAAAAGACTTCGTCTACATCGGCACCTCCGTAAACATAACAAACGATATCAGCTGTGAAATAAACAGAATAATTGTATTGGCCAACTGATGTTACTTTGGTTTAAGTAAGCAGTTTAAAAACAAAGCCACATCTCTTCAAACAAAAATAATGCTCCGAAGTATGGGTACTTGCGCAAGCAAAGAAAGATCTACGGACCAATCTGCGTTGACGGTGAATATCGACGTCGCATGAACCACGAGCTGTATCTGCTATACAACGACATCAATATAGTTAAACGTGTCGAGATGCAGCGATTGCGTTGGCTAGGCCATATCATAAGAATGAGCGAAAATGAACCCGCTAAAAAGGCGTATAAATACGAACCGCTTGGCGGTACACGCAGAATTGGCAGGCCAAGAAATATATGGCGCAAACAAGTGGATGAAGAGATGACAAGGCGCGGTATTCCAGAGTGCGAAGCAACAAATAGAGAGAAATGGAGATATTTTCTTAGTTCGTAAGTAAGTAAGCGCACACTGGTGCATATGTTTTTTTTGTGGCTTTTGGGTTTGTATTTGTTTGCACCCAAACATATATTTGTTTGCAGGACCCAAACATATCATATGTTTGGGACTGTTTGCAAACAAATATATGTTTGCTGCAAAATATGTTTGGGACATATGCTAGAGAGGCCTTTTTTTCCTCCGTATATATGACCTCCGTAAAATAAAATTGAAAAATGTTCGCAAATGTTCTGTTGAAGGACATGTAACGGATCGTTTGGAAATGTTTACAGCAGGTTGGCCTTAGTGCCCCTTTTACGTCAGTACAATCTTTTCGGAGCCAATCTCTAGAAGGCCTGCCTTCATCAACTGAAAATATTTAATGATTTATTTGTGTTCGTGTATTTTTCACCAAATCCCGCAATGACTACTCCAGTGCCGGGATAGAAAAGAACCCAGAGCCATCGATATGTTCCGTTTGCCAGATCCGCATACACCACATGGCAACATCCGTAACATGTAATAGATGTGGGAAATGGTCTTGGCTGCCTTCAGAACTAATGCGATAAGAGCTATGTTGCTGCCCACCGTGTTTCTAACTTCTTCGTCGAAATACTAGTCAATTTCGTAGTATTCCCAACAGCAACAAACGCAGTATTTTGCTTTATGTTGCTGTTCATCATTCCAGCAATTCAACCGCGACGGTCTCCGCAACAAAGTCAGTCCATTAGTTGTAGACTTTATGAGTAGGAGAAATATCATGGTAACCACGATCCAAGAAACAAATCTTATCGTCACCCCTAGTTCGCAGCGTTTAGAAGATTCAACGGTTTATGAAAAAATCCTACAAGAAGCGGACGAGGAAGGTATACCAGTCCGTCTAGTACAAACCTTTTGCGCCTTAGGTTGACTCCAGTGATCCATATATGCAATATATGGGGCTGCAGAAAATTGTGGATCTGCCGAGTTAGAGATGCTTAATACGTACATAACACCGATGGGTAAATGTACCCTAGGTTGATGCTAGTTCTCTTTTGGAGAACAATAACCGTCTGGTGCTGGGGGACTTCAGTGCTTATCATGAGCTTTGGCATTCCGTCCTACGCAATGACACCTTCTGTTCTGACAGCTCTGGCTGAGCAAATTAATACCTCAACATGTTGCACGGTAAGCGAATACGCTTCTACAAGGATAATGGGAAAATGCCACAGCTGGCCAGACATAACCAGTTTTTGATAAATTACGTGTAATGCGGCTTGGCTCAGACTACCTTGCTATCATCGTCTCCGTTAACAGACCAACCTGTCTTAATAACCTCAGAATGCCGTACTTTTCTGAACCTTAGAAAAGCTTACTGGCAACAGTGCAGAGAATTTTCCAATCACCGCTTCTGAAAGCTGCAAAGTCTTTAAGATGCTCATGTAACTGAGAGAATTTTCCGGGATATTGCAGCTGCATCCTCTGCTACCTTCTGCAATAGTTAGAGTCCAGCTTATTTTTTTTCTCATCTCTGAACATTGTAGTTTCTGAATCCGGAAAAATTTCCCAGGTATAAGCACCTTTCATCAAAATTAGTTCAGCAGCACCGTGTACTTCAATGGACTCTGGTCGTTTGTATGAACAAGCTACGTATATGTAATATGTCACATTAGTTTGTATGATGTTGCTCATATTTTTTTTTTTTTTTTAACTAGGACCATGACCTATGAACCAGATTAACCTACTCTACTTCTTTGACATTGGGAAGGATATGTCGTTTGGACCAAGGGTTTTGGATACTTTGGACTTTGAGATAATCCGTTTAACTTCACTGAATGGGAGTTTGCATCCCCGGAATACAGCACTCATGGACCTGATCTTCAATGGATCTGATGCTCAATAAATTACAGGCAGAACTTTCTGGCATCAGAAGGGAGAGTGTCGTTGAAGATAATATGACAGGGAGATTATTATTCTTATTGGAACCAGATGGACTTACCTTATAATACGACCAAAAATGTCACCCATCGAAATAACGGTTTTGGACGAAATTCGTTTGAGACAATTTGGAGTCGATTTAGCCATGTCCTTCTATCTGTCTGGCTGCTGCGCACGATAACTCTCGAACGGATCAACAGATTCGAATCAAATTTTAGGTATCGTAATATTTTGTCTAAACTTAGTCTACGTTCGAAGATGGGCAATATCGGTCCACTCCTTCGGGTACCTCTCCCACAAAAGTTCAACTTTTTTTCTGTAAAATGTTGTGAACGATAACACTCGGAGGGAGCAATTGATTTGGTCCACAATTTGCACATCGTATTATTCCTTTTTGATATTGATCGGGTTCGAATATGGAATATATAGGTCCACTCCTTCGGGTACCTCCCCCACAAAATTCGGAACAAGTGAAATTTAATACCTCCTCTCGGATCGATTCGAAATTTTTTTCAGCAGGTACAGTCCCCTTTATGACAGTACATTTTTATTGGATGACAAGCACATACCTTATGAAATAATCGCCTAGAAGCTCCAAGAAACCCTGACGGCACCAACTAAAATGGCAAGATAACCCTAGCAGGGAATTTCTGATTTGTCCATACTTTGTACATCGTATTATTTCATCCAGGAATGTATCAGTACCGAATATAGACTATATCGGTCCACTCCTTCTGGTACCTCCCCAAAAAAAAAACAGTTTTTTTCTTGTAAAATGTTGTGAAAGATAACTCTTGGAGGGAGCAATTGATTTGGTCCAAAATTAGCACATCATCCTTCCATATATGGATCGGGTTGAATATGGACTACATCGGTCCACTCCTTCGGCTAGCTCCCATAATTCGGAAATATTGAATTTTATGAGCTCCTCTTGGATCGATTCGAATTTATGTTTTCAATAGGTAGTCTTAGCTACTAATTACAACGGTAAATTTTTTTCGGAGTATGTCCATACTTATGTAACGTGCTTTTGTCGTAGGCTGGGGTAGAACTAGTCGTGTCCAGGGTCGCCATAAGGGCCCACTAAACCTTACGGAATAATAAGACGAGTAATCTCCCTTTCCTGGGGTTAAATCGGATATTTATTGATGTAAAACTAATTTATAATCTACTGATGTTTAAATACGATAAGAAGGATAATTGGCTGGGGAATCGGCAACTTGGATTCAGTAAATGGTTTGATGATGATCGGGAACTCAGTGATTCGCCGTTCGGTAGTAGGCGATCTGAAGATAATCGGGAACTCGGTGATTCGCTGTTCGGTTGTAGGCGATTTGTAGATAATCGGGAACTCGATGACTCGTGTAGTAGATGTTCGGCCACTCGGGGTTCGTATGTGTTCGGCACTCGGTGATTCGTGTAGTAGATGTTCGGCCACTCGGGGTTCGTATGTGTTCGGCCACTCGGTGATTCGTGTTGTAGATGTTCGGCCACTCGGAGTTCGTATGTGTTCGGGCACTCGGTGTTCTGAGTTCGGACATTCTGTGATTCGTGTCGTAGATGTGTGGCCACTCGGAGTTCGTATGTGTTCGGCCACTCTGTGTTCGTATGGTTGCTGGGGCTCTCGACTCTCGTGTTGTAGGGGTTCAACCACTCGGTGATTCAGCACTCGGATCGTTTTTCGGGTCGCGGTTAGTTAGTGTTAGTTCTAAACTAACCTCCACAGGTTACTACGAGTACTGACAAGTGAAACAACACCCGAAGGTGGAGTGGAAAACACCCGGAGGTGGAGTGGAACAGCACCCGAAGGTTGAGTGGAACAACACCCGAAGCTGGAGTGGAACAACACCCGAAAATGGAGTGGAACAACACCCGAAGGTGAAGTGGAACAACACTCGAAGGTGGAGTGGAACAACACCCGAAGGTGGAGTGGAACAGCACCCGAAGGTGGAGTGGAACAACACCCGAAGCGAAGTGGAACCTCTACAGGTTACTACGAGTACTGGCAACACCAGATGGCGGAGTGGAACAACACCCGAAGGTGGACTTGAAAAACACCCGAAAGTGGAGTGGAACTACACCCGAAGATGGAGTGGAACAACACCCGAAGGTGGAGTGGAACAACACCCGAAGGTGGAGTGGAACAACACCTGAAGGTGGAGTGGAACAACACCCGAAGGTGGAGTGGAACAACACCTGAAGGTGGAGTGGAACAACACCCGAAGGTGGAGTGGAACAACACCTGAAGGTGGAGTGGAACAACACTCGGAGGTGGAGTGAATGTATTAGCCACCGCGCAAGGGGGTAGCTCTCAAAAATGCTTCCCAACACTTAACACTGTCGTGTCGGTTGGCGGACTACGAACAAAAGAACTGTACTCAAGCCCGTATGGATGGCTCCCTGCAGTAGCAAACCTCTCTTTCACTAAAGAAACTGGAATATTAGTGTGTACAGTCGCACAGAGCAATTGAGAATTACTCTGCAGTTGTTATGCTGTCGCTAGCCTGAAATTGCACTGCAACACACATATCCCACAGAAATGCAAGCGAATCCAACAGTGTGTATGGATTGACAGGTTGTGGCGCTGTTGGACAGTGGGCCTTGCTGTTCTCTGTTGGCCGGTTATATTGTTGTTGCCGTAGTGGGCGTCGCTGTTGTTGGTTTTATGTACGTGATCAATTTGTCACGTTACACTTCCTGATATAATGCCCCAAATATCCTGCCGGGAAGGCCTAGTGTGCAAAATAACTTTAAAGCTTTTTCCAAAAATGTCTTCCAAACTTAGTTTAACGTAATTTAATATTTTGAGTTCTCTTTGAATCAGAAGTTTGCTTACTGAACATCTTTTGTATGTCAATGATTTGGTATAACCCCACATTACGTTACCTACACACGCAGAGAAAAAAATATGATTGATCCAACAATATTCGAAGAGCAAAATATGTATTGTAAAGATATTGTTAAATTCCAAATGTAGTATTGTGATTCCAACAAGTGGGTTTTGTTAAATCCAAAAATTGTTTTTGTCAACTGGACAATAGTTCTCTCTTTTCTTCGACAATTTTTTCTCTTCTCTCGCTATTCGATACCGTGTTAAAAAAAAAAACAATTATGGTGAGTTTTGTTTGTAGGACATGATGCCTTTATCTTTGTTTTTGTGTGTATGTACTCTTGTTTTTATTTGTTTCTGTTTTGTTTCATTCATCTATCTTCATTGTGCTTTGAGGTTTGGTGCTATACCGGAGTTTGTCATGGTGTTTAATTATTCCTTATGTTGTGGTGGGTGCTTGTGGCTTTTTGTTTGTCTTTGTTGTGAGCCAATGCAGCAAACCATGTATTGTGTTCATCAATGATTCCAATATTATACGCGACATTTATATCCAAGTTATGCGAAAAGTGTATATGAGAAGTATATACACTCAAATCAAAAATTTCTGGGCTGGTTTTCTGGGTTGACAATACTTTTTGTAAACAAAATTAGATTATGATAGTTCCTACAATCGGTATTGTTAACGATTTTTACAATATTGCGGAAATTAGAAAGTTGTTTTTGTTTTCTATGTTTGGAACAAAAGATGGTATTTTTGAATTTGGATTACAATTTTTGAACAAAACAAATACATTTTTGGAACCAAAACAGATATTTTTGTTCCAACAAAAGCGAAAAATATTTTTTCTCTGCGTGCAGAGGCTGAGGATATATATCCGTCAGCGCAGCTGACTGATACTTTCTTACAAGTTATTGTGGACCAATGGTACATAGAATTGTTCAGTGATCAATATGGCTGACTTCCAAAAGGTCAGTTGCTTCGTAGTTGTGCATGAAATTAGGGGTTTTTTAGATCGAGTTCCATACTAGAGTAATTTTATTAAATTGCAGTAGTGGGGAACTCGATCTAAGAATCCCTAGTTTCATGTACTACTACAAAGCAACCGACGTTTCGGAAGTCAGCCTATTTTATATTGCTTGGCACCCTTTCTGGCGCATGATTTGTTGTTACTTGCAATAAGAGCTATATCCAGGGAAATATTTGCCCTCTACAGGCTATTTACAACTAATAATATAATCCTCTAAGGCACCTAACCTCAATAAAAAAAAATCTTCCAATACCTGATTTATTGATATAAATTTTCGCACATAATTTTACCAGCATTCTGATTAGCTTTCATATTCGTTTTTTGCTTTTGTTTGGTTTCAGCAAACACCTCGATGGCACATCATTCAAATCTATTTAAAAAATGCATGCTTAACAACTGCTGATACATCATTTCAATATAAATCACAAAACACTAATCTCTAAACCTGCTGGACTATGTGGCCCCTACGAATAGACCCTTTGGGTGTAAATGAAGAACAACCTTTCAATTTATAGTTCATTATTTTGATTTGGTATGAGCCCACCTTTTCTATAATCCTGTGAGAATTCGAACTGTAGCTAAATCTGCAACAACACCATCACTAAACAGCCTTTGTTAGGGAGAATGAACGGAACAGAGATCTGTGCTGTCTGCACTGCATCCATATGCAACAAACAAAACGTTTAAACAAATCACAAACTCACACTCGCGCCCAGTTGTATTTGGAAAGAAAAACAAAAACAACAACAGTTTTGGTGGAGCTAACAAAACGATTGTTTTTTAACACCCAACCACGCCACACCATGCCAACAACTGGGGGCAAGCGCATAATCTCTTTCACATTGCTATGTGGAAGGAGGTTTCTTGCATTGGTTTCATCTCATCGTCATAGTCGTCTCGTCATCGTCTTCGTCCCTGTTACTGATGGTGTTGTTGTATTTACCCGCAATCATGTTAAGATCTTCTTGTTTAACGAAAAAGGAAAAATAAGCAATTGTTTCGTGAAACTGATAAGAAATGGTGTAGTTTTTCTCACTCCTAAGGAAGGAAGAAAGGCGAATTAAAGACTACCAACCAACCAGCCAGCCAGGGCTGACTAGCCAGCCATTGAGGCAGCAGCAGCACCTCTAACCAGCTAACCAACCCAAACATCACAATCTCTGCCACCTTTTATTTTTTGGGGGATTTAAGGAAATAAAGCCTACTTTTTTATTTTGGAGGGATACAAAATCCGCTGAGAGAGATCATCTTCGGCATGCAGACGAAGAGTAAAAACTGTGCAAAGATTGTGGCATAAAGATGCCGTTTTTTTCATACTCTAAACTAAGACCAACAACAACAAATGAATAGGAAAAATAACACTGCAGATGCTGAACCCTGATGCAGAAAATGATGATGATGACGACGATGATGGGAATGATGGCGAGAGTACGAAGTGTATTTAAAGGTAATAACATGGTACAGGTTCCACCGCCAAATAACTAAAAATGCAAACGCCCCACAAATATAGGCATATCGATATGTTTGTGAAAAAAAACAACAACACAAATGGCAATATTGCCACCGCCAACCCCACCTCCTCTACTTCTCTACTCAACAACCACTTGTGGCCAAATATCAACAAGTACAACAACAAGGCAAATACGAATAAAGATCAACATCTGTAAATATTACTGCAGCTGGGAAAACCAGGTTTAAATTTTACACTGAACGAATTATTATTCTTTAAAAAATCCACTTGATAAATTACTCTTTAAAAATCCACGTTTGGTAGGAACTTTAAAAAAATTCCCCGGTAGATCCCTGAAAAAATATTCTTTAAAAAATCCACGTGGTCTGACGGTCCCTGAAAAAATATTTTTTAAAAAATCCACGAGGTCTGACGGTCCCTGAAAAAATATTCTTTAAAAAATCTACGTGGTCTGACGTGGTCTAACGTTCCCTGGTCTGACGGTCAGTGAAAAAATTTTTTGGGTAGTAAACAACCATTACTTCCTTTAAGTAAGTTTTTATTTTTTGTTTTATTCCTCTTAAGCAAACCTTTTGTAAAGTGCAATTATTGTAGTTCCCTGAAGATGATTGGAGACTCCAATCGAAATATTGGAAATAAAGAAAACTTGAAAACATAGAACGTCAAGTCTTTTTATTAAAAAAGCCTGTAGCCGAACAATACTAAAACAAAAGAAAAAAAGAAAAAATTTTCTTTAAAAAATCCACGTGGTCTGAAGGTCCCTGAAAAAATATTCTTTAAAAAATCCACGTGGTCTGACGGTCCCTGAAAAAATATTCTTTAAAAATCCACGTGGTCTGACGGTCCCTGAAAAAATATTCTTTAAAAATCCACGTGGTCTGACGGTCCCTGAAAAAATATTCTTTAAAAAATCCACGTGGTCTAACGGTCCCTGAAAAAATATTCTTTAAAAAATCAAAGTGGTCTGACGGTCCCTGAGAAAATATTCTTTAAAAATCCACGTGGTCTGACGGTCCCTGAAAAAATATTCTTTAAAAAATCCACGTGGTCTGACGGTCCCTGAAATAATATTATTTAAAAAATCCACGTGGTCCGACGGTCCCTGAAAAAATATTCTTTAAAAAATCCACGTGGTCTGACGGTCCTTAAAAAATATTCTTTAAAAAATCCTCGTGGTCTGACGGTCCCTGAAAAAATATTCTTTAAAAAATGCACGTGGTCTGACTGTCCCTGAAAAATATTCTTTAGAAAATCCCTGAAACATATTCTTTAAAAAATCCACGTGTTCTGTTGGTCCTTGAAAAAATATTCTTTAAAAAATCCACGTGTTCTGTTGGTCCTTGAAAAAATATTCTTTAAAAAATCCACGTGTTCTGTTGGTCCTTGAAAAAATATTCTTTAAAAAATCCACGTGTTCTGTTGGTCCTTGAAAAAATATTCTTTAAAAAATCCACGTGTTCTGTTGGTCCTTGAAAAAATATTCTTTAAAAAATCCACGTGTTCTGTTGGTCCTTGAAAAAATATTCTTTAAAAAATCCACGTGTTCTGTTGGTCCTTGAAAAAATATTCTTTAAAAAATCCACGTGTTCTGTTGGTCCTTGAAAAAATATTCTTTAAAAAATCCACGTGTTCTGTTGGTCCTTGAAAAAATATTCTTTAAAAAATCCACGTGTTCTGTTGGTCCTTGAAAAAATATTCTTTAAAAAATCCACGTGTTCTGTTGGTCCTTGAAAAAATATTCTTTAAAAAATCCACGTGTTCTGTTGGTCCTTGAAAAAATATTCTTTAAAAAATCCACGTGTTCTGTTGGTCCTTGAAAAAATATTCTTTAAAAAATCCACGTGTTCTGTTGGTCCTTGAAAAAATATTCTTTAAAAAATCCACGTGTTCTGTTGGTCCTTGAAAAAATATTCTTTAAAAAATCCACGTGTTCTGTTGGTCCTTGAAAAAATATTCTTTAAAAAATCCACGTGTTCTGTTGGTCCTTGAAAAAATATTCTTTAAAAAATCCACGTGTTCTGTTGGTCCTTGAAAAAATATTCTTTAAAAAATCCACGTGTTCTGTTGGTCCTTGAAAAAATATTCTTTAAAAAATCCACGTGTTCTGTTGGTCCTTGAAAAAATATTCTTTAAAAAATCCACGTGTTCTGTTGGTCCTTGAAAAAATATTCTTTAAAAAATCCACGTGTTCTGTTGGTCCTTGAAAAAATATTCTTTAAAAAATCCACGTGTTCTGTTGGTCCTTGAAAAAATATTCTTTAAAAAATCCACGTGTTCTGTTGGTCCTTGAAAAAATATTCTTTAAAAAATCCACGTGTTCTGTTGGTCCTTGAAAAAATATTCTTTAAAAAATCCACGTGTTCTGTTGGTCCTTGAAAAAATATTCTTTAAAAAATCCACGTGTTCTGTTGGTCCTTGAAAAAATATTCTTTAAAAAATCCACGTGTTCTGTTGGTCCTTGAAAAAATATTCTTTAAAAAATCCACGTGTTCTGTTGGTCCTTGAAAAAATATTCTTTAAAAAATCCACGTGTTCTGTTGGTCCTTGAAAAAATATTCTTTAAAAAATCCACGTGTTCTGTTGGTCCTTGAAAAAATATTCTTTAAAAAAGCCACGTGTTCTGTTGGTCCTTGAAAAAATATTCTTTAAAAAATCCACGTGTTCTGTTGGTCCTTGAAAAAATATTCTTTAAAAAATCCACGTGTTCTGTTGGTCCTTGAAAAAATATTCTTTAAAAAATCCACGTGTTCTGTTGGTCCTTGAAAAAATATTCTTTAAAAAATCCACGTGTTCTGTTGGTCCTTGAAAAAATATTCTTTAAAAAATCCACGTGTTCTGTTGGTCCTTGAAAAAATATTCTTTAAAAAATCCACGTGTTCTGTTGGTCCTTGAAAAAATATTCTTTAAAAAATCCACGTGTTCTGTTGGTCCTTGAAAAAATATTCTTTAAAAAATCCACGTGTTCTGTTGGTCCTTGAAAAAATATTCTTTAAAAAAGCCACGTGTTCTGTTGGTCCTTGAAAAAATATTCTTTAAAAAATCCACGTGTTCTGTTGGTCCTTGAAAAAATATTCTTTAAAAAATCCACGTGTTCTGTTGGTCCTTGAAAAAATATTCTTTAAAAAATCCACGTGTTCTGTTGGTCCTTGAAAAAATATTCTTTAAAAAATCCACGTGTTCTGTTGGTCCTTGAAAAAATATTCTTTAAAAAATCCACGTGTTCTGTTGGTCCTTGAAAAAATATTCTTTAAAAAATCCACGTGTTCTGTTGGTCCTTGAAAAAATATTCTTTAAAAAAGCCACGTGTTCTGTTGGTCCTTGAAAAAATATTCTTTAAAAAATCCACGTGTTCTGTTGGTCCTTGAAAAAATATTCTTTAAAAAATCCACGTGTTCTGTTGGTCCTTGAAAAAATATTCTTTAAAAAATCCACGTGTTCTGTTGGTCCTTGAAAAAATATTCTTTAAAAAATCCACGTGTTCTGTTGGTCCTTGAAAAAATATTCTTTAAAAAATCCACGTGTTCTGTTGGTCCTTGAAAAAATATTCTTTAAAAAATCCACGTGTTCTGTTGGTCCTTGAAAAAATATTCTTTAAAAAATCCACGTGTTCTGTTGGTCCTTGAAAAAATATTCTTTAAAAAATCCACGTGTTCTGTTGGTCCTTGAAAAAATATTCTTTAAAAAATCCACGTGTTCTGTTGGTCCTTGAAAAAATATTCTTTAAAAAATCCACGTGTTCTGTTGGTCCTTGAAAAAATATTCTTTAAAAAATCCACGTGTTCTGTTGGTCCTTGAAAAAATATTCTTTAAAAAATCCACGTGTTCTGTTGGTCCTTGAAAAAATATTCCTTAAAAAATCCACGTGTTCTGTTGGTCCTTGAAAAAATATTCTTTAAAAAATCCACGTGTTCTGTTGGTCCTTGAAAAAATATTCTTTAAAAAATCCACGTGTTCTGTTGGTCCTTGAAAAAATATTCTTTAAAAAATCCACGTGTTCTGTTGGTCCTTGAAAAAATATTCTTTAAAAAATCCACGTGTTCTGTTGGTCCTTGAAAAAATATTCTTTAAAAAATCCACGTGTTCTGTTGGTCCTTGAAAAAATATTCTTTACAAAATCCACGTGTTCTGTTGGTCCTTGAAAAAATATTCTTTAAAAAATCCACGTGTTCTGTTGGTCCTTGAAAAAATATTCTTTAAAAAATCCACGTGTTCTGTTGGTCCTTGAAAAAATATTCTTTAAAAAATCCAGGTGTTCTGTTGGTCCTTGAAAAAATATTCTTTAAAAAATCCATGTGGTCTGACGGTCCCTGAAAAATATTCTTTAAAAAATCCACGTGTTCTGTTGGTCCTTGAAAAAATATTCTTTAAAAAATCCACGTGTTCTGTTGGTCCTTGAAAAAATATTCTTTAAAAAATCCACGTGTTCTGTTGGTACTTGAAAAAATATTCTTTAAAAAATCCACGTGTTCTGTTGGTCCTTGAAAAAATATTCTTTAAAAAATCCACGTGTTCTGTTGGTCCTTGAAAAAATATTCTTTAAAAATCCTCGTGTTCTGTTGGTCCTTGAAAAAATATTCTTTAAAAAATCCACGTGTTCTGTTGGTCCTTGAAAAAATATTCTTTAAAAAATCCACGTGTTCTGTTGGTCCTTGAAAAAATATTCTTTAAAAATCCACGTGTTCTGTTGGTCCTTGAAAAAATATTCTTTAAAAATCCACGTGTTCTGTTGGTCCTTGAAAAAATATTCTTTAAAAAATCCACGTGTTCTGTTGGTCCTTGAAAAAATATTCTTTAAAAAATCCAGGTGTTCTGTTGGTCCTTGAAAAAATATTCTTTAAAAAATCCATGTGGTCTGACGGTCCCTGAAAAATATTCTTTAAAAAATCCACGTGTTCTGTTGGTCCTTGAAAAAATATTCTTTAAAAAATCCACGTGTTCTGTTGGTCCTTGAAAAAATATTCTTTAAAAAATCCACGTGTTCTGTTGGTACTTGAAAAAATATTCTTTAAAAAATCCACGTGTTCTGTTGGTCCTTGAAAAAATATTCTTTAAAAAATCCACGTGTTCTGTTGGTCCTTGAAAAAATATTCTTTAAAAATCCTCGTGTTCTGTTGGTCCTTGAAAAAATATTCTTTAAAAAATCCACGTGTTCTGTTGGTCCTTGAAAAAATATTCTTTAAAAAATCCACGTGTTCTGTTGGTCCTTGAAAAAATATTCTTTAAAAATCCACGTGTTCTGTTGGTCCTTGAAAAAATATTCTTTAAAAAATCCACGTGTTCTGTTGGTCCTTGAAAAAATATTCTTTAAAAAATCCACGTGTTCTGTTGGTCCTTGAAAAAATATTCTTTAAAAAATCTACGTGTTCTGTTGGTCCTTGAAAAAATATTCTTTAAAAAATCCACTTTTTCTGTTGGTCCTTGAAAAAATATTCTTTAAAAAATCCACGTGTTCCGTTGGTCCTTGAAAAAATATTCTTTAAAAAATCCACGTGTTCTGTTGGTCCTTTAAAAATATTCTTTAAAAAATCCACGTATTCTGTTGGTCCTTGAAAAAATATTCTTTAAAAAATCCACGTGTTCTGTTAGTCCTTGAAAAAATATTCTTTAAAAAATCCTTAAAAAAATATTCTTTAAAAAATCCACGTGTTCTGTTGGTCCTTGAAAAAATATTCTTTAAAAAATCCACGTGTTCTATTGGTCCTTTGAAAAAATATTCTTTAAAAAATATTTTTTCTCGGTGTACTTTTGCAACAATGTAGCGAGGATAACAAGCGAAATAATTATGCCAACCTCGTTCATAAAAAATTCTCAAATTTAAAAGGTGAGAAACTATGAAGTCCTATCCAAAAAGTTCATTTTTATTTTAAATCACAGAAACTAATCTATTTCTATATACTACAACAACATTTGCTTGTTGTCTGAGGAGTAGAACATGAATAGACTTCCTCGCTTAAACGTGGCAGTTAAATATGTGCCATTATCTTATAGGTCTCTATGTTGTAAACACACATATGTTGAATATCTAAGACAAAAAGTTTTCAGTAGAAAACCAAAACCAACAACAACAAAAACTAAGAATATTCAAATTGAAAAAAGAATAAATAAACGAAAAGAGGAATATTCACATGTAAAACAAGCCAATTACATGAAAAATAGGAATTTTACTAAATTGGTAACTCCTTCGTTGACTCCTACAAATCTAGCAGCCGTAGAAGAAACAGCAATGCGACACCACCAAGCCAAGCAATACAATACGACCGACACACATATGAATGCAGAAGCTGCAGCCAACAATCTCATGAAGCAATTCAAACAATTCTCAGTACAGACAACTATCATTGTTTGTTGCTTTGCTGTTTTTTATTATTCAGCCTCTGTCTCTTCTTTTGTTCCTGGGATTGTTTTGGCGGACTGCAGCACTCTAGTACTGACTAGTGTTAAGTCAGACAACCAGAAATCTGTAACGCAAAATCTTTGTAAAGATTTTCGAATGGTAACGAAAAGGGAAGGGAAATGAATCTGAGAGAAGAACAGAAAAACGTTCCAAGGTGTTAATTTTCTTGACTTAAATATTTTGCTACGTTATTACCACAAGTCTGAGCGTGTCAGTTCATGGAGGTCATATTGTTGAGTTTAACTCAACAATCAGAGCAACAGACAGACCGCCAGACAACAACGACGAATAGGGAACTTGATGAAATTTGTTAGCCTGCCCGTGAATATGCTTGAAAATCAAATAACAGAAGACAATGATGGTGTGAAGTTGTAAGGTGGTGGTACTTTGGATGGTGGATGATGAAGGTACAACACGTTTGAGGAAGTAATTTTAATTAATTAAGATAAGTTCTTTGTAAGTTTTTACATTTTGTTGCAGACAAGGAGATAAAAATATGAATAAGAGGAATAAACAGGGATTTGTCAAAGAAAATTTTTTCCTAGGACCAATAAACGTGGATTTTTTAAAGAATTTATTTTCAAACCCATCAGACCACGAGGATTTTTTAAAGAATATTTTATTCAAATGCCATCAGACCACGTGGATTTTTTAAAGAATATTTTTTCAAAGACCATCAGACCACGTGGATTTTTTAAAGAATATTTTTTCAAAGACCATCAGAACACTTGGATTTTTTAAAGAATATTTTTTAAAGACCATCAGACCACGTAGATTTTTTAAAGAATATTTTTTCAAGGACCAACAGAACAAGTGGATTTTTTAAAGAATATTTTTTCAAGGACCAACAGAACACGTGGATTTTTTAAAGAATATTTTTTCAAGGACCAACAGAACACGTGGATTTTTTAAAGAATAGTTTTTCAAGGACCAACAGTACACGTGGATTTTTTAAAGAATATTTTTTCAAGGACCAACAGGTCACGTGGATATTTTAAAGAATAGTTTTTCAAGGACCAACAGAACACGTGGATTTTTTAAAGAATAGTTTTTCAAGGACCAACAGAACACGTGGATTTTTTAAAGAATATTTTTTCAAGGACCAACAGAACACGTGGATTTTTTAAAGAATATTTTTTTAAGGACCAACAGAACACGTGGATTTTTTAAAGAATATTTTTTCAAGGACCAACAGAACACGTGGATTTTTTAAAGAATAGTTTTTCAAGGACCAACAGTACACGTGGATTTTTTAAAGAATATTTTTTCAAGGACCAACAGGTCACGTGGATATTTTAAAGAATAGTTTTTCAAGGACCAACAGAACACGTGGATTTTTTAAAGAATATTTTTTCAAGGACCAACAGAACAAGTGGATTTTTTAAAGAATAGTTTTTCAAGGACCAACAGAACACGTGGATTTTTTAAAGAATATTTTTTCAAGGACCAACAGAACACGTGGATTTTTTAAAGAATAGTTTTTCAAGGACCAACTGAACACGTGGATATTTTAAAGAATAGTTTTTCAAGGACCATCAGACTACGTGGATTTTTTAAAGAATATTTTTTCAAGTACCATCAGACCACGTGAACTTTTTAAAGAATATTTTTTCAAGTACCATCAGACCACGTGGATTTTTTTAGGAATATTTTTTAAAAGACCATCAGACCATGCGGATTTTTAAAAATATTTTTTCAAAGACCAACAGACCACGTGAATTTTTTAAAGAATATTTGTTCAAAGACCATAAAATCACGTGGATTTTTTAAAAAATATTTTTTTCAAAGACCATCAGACCACATGGTTTTTTTAAAAAATCAAATCACGTGGATTTTTTAAAGAATATTTTTTCAAAGACCAACAGACCACTTGGATTTTTTAAAGAATATTTTTTCAAAGACCAACAGACCACTTGGATTTTTTAAAGAATATTTTTTCAAAGACCATCAGACCACGTGAATTTGTTAAAGAATATTTGTTCAAAGGCCATCAAATCACGTGGATTTTTTAAAGAATATTTGTTCAAAGACCATCAAATCACGTGGATTTTTACTTACTTACTTAGCTGGCCCATTACAGAACATTTGTTCTATAGGCCGAACTAAGAAAAGCTCTCCAATTCTCTCTATTTGTTACTTCGCTTTCTGGAATACCGCGCCTTTTCATGTCATCATCCACTTGTTTGCGCCATCTATTCCTTGGCCTGCCAATTCTGCGTGCACCGCCAAGCGTTCCGTGTTTATACACCTTTTTAGCGTGGTCATCATTCTCTCATTCTTATGATATGGCCTAGCCAACGCAATCGCTGCATCTCGATACGTTTAACAATATTGGTGTCGTTGTACAGCAGATACAGCTCGTGGTTCACGCAGATTGGTGCGTAGATCTTTCGAAGAATTTTTCTCTCAAACACACCAAGCACTGCCATGTCTGCTTGCGCAAGTACCCAGGCTTCGGAGCCATACATCAGCACGGGTAGTATCAGTGTTCTGTAGATCGTTATTTTTGTTTGACGAGATGTGGCTTTGTTTTTAAACTGCTTACTTAAACCAAAGTAGCATCTGTTGGCCAATACAATTCTTCTTTTTATTTCACAACTGATGTCGTTTGTTGTGTTTACGGAGGTGCCGAGGTAGACGAAGTCTTTTACTACCTCAATATTATAGGAACCAACTTCCACAGTCGGCCCGAGATCAATGGACGCTTTACGCGTCGACACCATCAACTTGGTCTTCTCACCGTTTACCGCCAGACCCACTTTAGCAGATTCTCCTTCGACCTTCATAAAGGTATCAGTTACTTCTTTTACTGATCGGCCTATGATGTCTGTATCATCAGCATAAGCAAGTAACATGTGACTATTGGTGTAGATTGTGCCACTTCTTTTGACGTTTGCCTCTCGTATAACCTTTTCCAGCAGGATGTTCAAGAGATCACACAAAAGGCTGTCTCCTTGTCTGAAACCTCTTTTGGTACCAAACTCTTCGGAGAGGTTTTTTCCTATTTTACCTGAGGACCTCGTGTCAGTTATAGTCATTTTGCAAAGACGGATGAGCTTTGCGGGGATACCAAATTCAGACATGGCTTGGAATACCTTTAAACGCAGCGGGCTGTCGAAGGCTGCTTTATAATCGACAAAAAGGTGGTAGGTGTCGATCTGCATCTCTTGGGTCTTCTCCAGGATTTGCCGCAGGGTAAATATCTGGTCAATGGTGGACTTGCCAGGTCTAAAGCCGCATTGGTATGGTCCAATTATGTCGTTGACCATTGACTTTAGTCGTTTGCACAATATCCCTGACACGATCTTGTAGGCAATAGGGAGTAGACTTATGCCCCTATAGTTAGAGCATACAGTCTTATCTCCCTTCGTGTGGACGGGGCACAGGATACTCTGATTCCAATCGTCGGGTACTCGTTCTTCCTGCCAGATGGTGCTAACTAGCTGATGAATACACCTCATCAACGTGTCGTCTCCGGTTTTGAACAGCTCGGCGGGTAAGCCATCAGCTCCTGCTGCCTTATTATTCTTCAGCCGATTTATTGCTGTCTTTACCTCATCTTGGCTGGGTGGTATACATTCAATACCATCTTCTGGGATTGGGACTGTGGTATCTTCGTCGTCTTCGCTGCTATTGGATACCAACAGTTTTGAAAAATGTTCTTTCCATATCCTGAGTACACTATCTGTATCAGTTACCAAATTACCTTGCTGGTCTCTACAGGAGGATGTGCCTGTACCACAGCCATCAGTTTGATGCTTGACTCTTTGGTAGAATTTTCGGACTTCATTCTGGCTCCTGTACATCTCGAGTTTTTCACACTCCCGCTTTTCCATCCATCTCTTTTTCCTGCGGAAAAGACGTTTCTCCTCTCTCCTTTTCTCCCTGTATCTCTCTCGTGCGCTACGCGTTGCTACGGATTGTAAAGCAGCCCTATATGCCCCATTTTTCTCTTCGGTGGCAGCACGGCACTCCTGATCATACCATGGATTCCTTGGTGGAGGCCTCTGGTATCCAAGTATGGATTTTGCGGCTTTTTGCATTGAGTGGGCAATGCTTTGCCATTGCGCTGATATGTTATCGGGATGAGGAGTGTTTTGATTAAGCAATTGGGCTAGTTGAGTGGAATATGCTGTGGCTATCTGTTGTGATTGCAGCTTACCGATGTCTAACTTTCGTGTTGTGTCTATTCGTACTTTGTTTGCTACGTTTAAGCGGGTGCGTACCTTTGCTGCAACAAGGTAGTGGTCCGAATCAATGTTTGCGCCTCGGAACGATCGTACATCCAACACGCTCGATGAATGTCTTCCATCTATCACAACATGATCAATTTAATTTCTTGTTTTCTGATCTGGAGAGAGCCAGGTGCCCTTATGCATATCGAGATGATTAAATCTGGTACTGCTAACTACCATGTTTTTTGCAGCTGCAAAGTCTATCAGTCTCATATCATTGTCAGATGTTTCACTGTGAAGGCTGAATTTCCCGACTGTTGGGCCAAAAATATTCTCCTTTCAAATTTTGGCATTAAAATCGCCTAGAATGATTTTAATGTCATGGGCAGGGCAACTGTCATATGTTTCTCCTAAGCGCTCGTAAAATATATCTTTGGTCTGTTCGTCCTTTTCTTCAGTGGGAGCATGAGCGCAAATAGAGCTGATGTTGAAGAATTTAGCTTTTATTCGAATTGCAGCAAGTCTTTCATTAACTGGAGTGAAGCTGGATACCAGATGTCTTAGTCTCCGACTAACTACAAATCCGCAACCAAACTCATGCTTTACGTCATGGCAGCTATAATACAGTGCGTCACCTTTAGGTATTGTTGTGACGCCTTTCCCAATCCATCGTATTTCCTGTATGGCAGTAATATCGGCCTTGTACTTTTCAAGTACGTCTGCCAATGCGAAGACTGCACCTTCTCTATAAAGAGTGCGAACATTCCAGGTGCAGATTCGCAGATCATGGTCCTTAAAACGTTTGCGGTGTTCGTCAACTTTAGAGGGGGTTGTTTTTCTTTTCTTTCGTTTTTTCATAGTATGCTGTTTTTTCTAGGGGAGGGTTACTAGCCCGACGCCCAAACCCAAGTTTTTAACGTTCTTATGGGAAAACGCGCGGCACATGTTAGCTCACTACCTTTAACGGGTGTTAGAGACAGTTCCCCAGGTGACACCACGGGGGGTCAGTGTCCACTTGAGATGAAAGAGGGACCAAGATAAATCCTGGGCTTTGCCATGTTAAAACCGGTCAGGACCGTTGCTTGGTATCTCCCATCCCCTACGTCACCCACGTGGATTTTTAAAGAATATTTGTCCAAAGACCGTCAAATAACGTGGATTTTTTATAAAAAATTTTTTTAAAGACCATCAGATCAGGTAGATTCTTTAAAGTGAATGTTAAAGGTGGTTAGTGTTGAGATGAAGTAGGGATAATTACAAGTTTAAGATTATTTTTATTATATTTTTTAAACATCAACCAATATTCCTCAATTCAGATGAATCATCATCAACATTATTAAAAATGTTTCAACAAATGTTTCCATTTATCACGATTTCTCTTTAACTTTAGTTTATGTGAAATGATTTCTTCAACTCGACACTCTAAGTATTCCATTTATTATTTCTAAGCAATTTCAAAACTGCACAGATTAAGTTTTAAGAAACACACAATTTTCGTTGATTCCACTACTTGAACTCTCGAAAAAAAATTAACTGGTTCCGCAAAGGTTGTTACCTTTCATAAAGTGTTGTTGTTGCTGTTGCCTTTATGGCAACGATTATTAGTTTTCATGTCTTGACTCTTGATTGGTTGTTTACTGGTTCGAGTTTGGTTGCGCAGCAGCAGCCAAAATCTTTGACTTGCTTGATATGTGTGTGGGTTCAATTTCGAACTTATAAAAATAAATCGCACTCACGTTTCGTGTTGACGTCTTTATTGGCAATTTGTATCTTAATTAATAACTGTTATTTGTTGATGCAGGTCGAACTAGCTGCTGCAAGCTGGATGGCTGGAGTGAATGGTGTACAAAAAACAAAATACCAGGCAATGTGAAGGGATTATGGTTTAGGTCTACAATATTATTACGAATTTATTTTGAAACATTTAGCAATATTTTCATGTGAAAAATTGCAAACATCATAGGTACATAGGGAAAGTTCAATATTTATTTCCTACAATTTTTTTCTCTTACAGTTCTTAGAAATTCTTTTTGATATTTAGTTACCTCTCCAATTTATTCAAAAATTTCAATTTTTTATTTCTCTCCAACTAGAAGCCAACAATCATCAATGCATTCTAAATTCGATTTTTTAAACAACCTAGAAATGCATCCAAAGCCTATGAGATTATTGTCATTAATCAATGACATTCCAAGCATTCCAAAACGACAAAGCGTTACCCATTTGTGTACGTACATACATATGTATACAAGATACATTCCCAAAACTATGACTCACTCTGCTAGTAGAGGCAAATGCGAAATGAACAGACGACAAGCTGAAAACGATAGAGGCGACAACCATCAAAGTGCAAGGATGACAAACTAATGGCAGTCACCAAAAGATAAGAAATATTCTATACAATCGGCTAAACACAGAGAAATCTGAAAGGAGGCAGGGATAATTGCATGACAACAAGGCGTTATACAGCTGAAGCTTAACTAAATAAAATTATTTTAAAATAACACATTCGGTTTAGTCATCAGAGAGTATATTTTAAATATTACAATGGGCAACAAAATTCATTTTTTTTTCAAAATGATGGGAAAATCTGAGCAGATATGAAAGTAGGGCTAAAAATATGAGACACCACCGACGTAGCCAGGGGGTGGGCCCGCAGTGTCGTAAATGTCTATTGGACAAAAGGATTTTTCTGTCGAATTTTTATGTTTTGTTCGACTTTTCGAATGTTAATAAAATCAAGATTATTGAGCTTGAGGTCAATGTTTATATTTTACTAGCGGAACCCGGTGCGCTTCGCTACCCCGAACAAGGTAAAATATATTTTGACAAATTTATTTGTAGGCCAATTTTCGTCACTCATTCCAACTTTCATTAAAATCGGGTATATAAAGCGTGTTTGGTGCATCAAGTACATGAAATCGGACGAAAATATATATGGGAGCTATATCAAAATATAATTTGGAAAATTTATTTCTAGACCAAATTCCTGCACACATCCAAAATTTGGAGATATTATCTCTTACCATTCTATTGATATTTGCATAAAAAATCTAAATTTTTTGGAGGTACCTCCGATTCTGATGCTATATCTCCGGATCGACGCGGAAATTCAGACATGTTTATAGCCTATGTTACTTTCAGGCCATGTAGTGATATACTCTGGAAATTTCAGGAAGATTAGTTAAGCGGTTTTTGAGTCCATAAACTTCAAACAAACAAACATACAAACATTTTTCTACTTTATATGTATTGATTTATTACATATTATTTCCAATATTTAAAATTACAATCATCTTCAGTGATTTTTCTGTCGATTACTCTTTGAATAAAACCAGAAGAAAACGTCATAGAAACCCACAGCAATTGTATTTTGGGAAGTACTTTCAATGGATGTACATTTCTAGAAATGTTAATTTTTCCTCCTTCGGTAAAGGACTTTGTGACGACAAACGAAATCTAAAAACTGATCGGAAACAGGCTCTATTTCGTCAAAATCTCAACAAGTACCACTCGACTTTGCAGACAGGAATAGGCCCTGAGCATGTGGGAATTGAAACTTTCATCTATAGACAGATCGAATAGCGGCTACACAGACACAATCCTTAAACCCAAAAACTATGTATTAGGAGATTTTCAGAAATTTGTAGCCATTTTCGTATGTATGAACTTGCAAACAAAATATGGATCACAAGTGTTGCGGAGGAGGTATGGAGAAATGGACCGGACCGACATAGTTCATTTTGGGAGTAGATCTTATTTTGGGAGTCATTCCTTTTGAAAGGAAATATGGACTTGCCCACGAAAAATATAATACCGATTTAACACAAGGAATTCCTTCAGTAAAAATGTCTAAAGATCCTCAAATAGACCTTAAACTGCACATAAACAACTATTTTGAATGCTTGTGAGAAAGGTACCCTAATATGGCCCATTTTCGAGCAAAAACTAAGTTTGGAAAAAATATTACTAAATCCAAAGTTTGGACCAAATCTGTTGCTCCGTTCAAGAAAACTGGCCCATTCCACATTAGCTAAAATTCTTGAAATTTGGGGGGAAAATACTGGAAGAAGTATACCGAAAAGCACCATCTTCGAATTTTGTATATACATATAAGGCTCGCTGAATGAATGCGATAAATAAAGTTTGGACCAACGCATCCAACGTATCCGTTTCGAAAGTTGTCGCCCGCATTAGCCACTACACATGTTTGCCTTAGGTGTTCTTTACAGCTTTCGGGCCATTTTCTCTGGAAGTTTAGACTTGCCTCTGAAAAACTTGTACTGTACTAAAGGGGCCCGAGAACAATTGTTGCAAAAAAGGCAAGTGTTTCCTGAGAGTTCTTTTTGTTTATTTTATATTATTTTACTTATAACTAAATTTTAAGCATTAAGGAAGTGAAGCCATGAACATTTTTGAAATACTCTGCGGAAGTTTGCCGAAAGAGTAGATCGATATGGCCCATCTTCGATATGGCTGCTGCCCAGACGAACGGACATAGCTAAGTCGACTCCAAGTTTTCTAAAGCAGATTTCTTCCAAACACACGTTGGCCCTTAAGCATTATTTCGATGAGACACATTTTGGCTAAAGGCTGAGAGTATAAAAAATGTAGATTGGGAAAAATTGTGTTTATGGATTTTTGTCAAAAGAATGTATACAGATATATATCTTGGATTGGGCGACATAATTTCATTTTAAAAGATTTTAAGACTGGATTCCAGAGTTTCTCTTATTCCTGATCAATTTATGAGAATATCCAGGATAGGAAACCAGAATGTCTATAAGTAAAGTCCGACGATTGGACGCAAAAATTAGTCTATTGACAGATGCATGTTTTGGCGACAGAATTTGTCATTTACATAACCGCGATTATGTGCTTGATGGATAGACTAACTATTGTTCAGCATTAGTTCTCGACCTTCAGAAATTCTTTGTGATAAGTAGACGTCGGATTTTTGCATATATTTCAAAATTAAAATGTTAAGAGATTTGAAAATTAAATGCTATGATATTTCTAAGGTTTTCCGATTGTATTCGCTCTCTTTTGGTCTTACCGAAGTGATATCACTGAATTTTAAAACATTCACTATACTTGTGAATTATTTGTTAAATGATACGCCCAAAAATATATGGGATTTTAAATATATTCATTGTTTTGAACATATATTAACTGTGACATATTGTCAAAAAAGTTCTAAAAACAAGATAAAACTGGCCAAGAAGTCTTACGCCATTCGAATTAAAAAATAGTAATGAAAATTATGTCATCAGTAAAATAAGTCTAAAATAAGGTTTACATCTTTGCTAAATAAGAAATTTTTGCTAACACGAACTTTCAAAATTTTGGTCAGGTGGGCCACCCCCCCCCCCCCCCCCCCCCCCCCGAAATGAAATCCTGGCTACGTCCCTGTGAGACACGTGTATCGGCGTTTTTCATCTTGACATCGGAAGGTAACCAAAGTAGGCAGGGCAAATTCCACCCATTTCTTGTTTTTCCGAAACATTCGATTTAAGATATCTTGGAATCCAAGCATTTTAGACATATAGTGTCTTTGGCAACTTTAAAGGGAAGAGTATGGGGAATGGCAAAAGCACCAAATATTTGCAGCTTTTTCTGCTGAAATTTCTTCGAAATATGTTTAGCAACAATGAACAACGGCAACATGTAGCAACAAATTTCACAAAAATATTGCTAGCGATGCTGATGCTATTTGATATTGTCGCTTTAGTAAAATAGCATCGGACACGCATACTCATATTTTGCAGCACACGTATCAGAAAAGAGAATAAGCAACAAAGTTTCAACGGCTTAGCCATGTTTTCAGCAAACAATTGTTTTTGAGATCAGGGTTACCAGTGTAATGCATTAAAAATCACGATATAATTAATTCCACTTTTTCGTTCAAAGGACATGCGAATTTTTGGTGAAGCCGTTCAAAATATATTTTTTTATTCTTAAACAACAATAATTAGTATTCTTTAGGTTCTACCATATGATGGGACCATTTTGACATTAAAAGGCATCTTTTTTATTACTGCGTTGCCAACTCTAATGACAAAAAACACCCTCTGTGGCTGATTCGCTGCGACGAATGATCAGCCGAGCGCTAAATATGTAGCGTGGTTGTCGATTATGCCTAACGAAAAAAAGATTAGGCGTAAACAACGAAAGAAGCAAAAATGTACAAAAATAAATATGCGTTCGGCTGCTTATTTAGCCGTGTGTGTGAATATTGTGTAGCAGTTGAAGTGTACAGCTAATGCTAATGTTTTTAGATGCTGGCTTTTAAACCATGCATGAGGGTTAAAATTTTTAACAAAAATATTCCCAATACTCTTGTCTTTAAAGTTGCCAAATGCACTGATTCCAAGATATCTTAAATCGAATATTCGGGAAAAACAAGAAATGGGCGGAACTCGCCTCGCCTACTTTGGTTACTTTCCGATGTCAAGGTGAAAAACGCCGATACACGTGTCTCATATTTTTGGTCCTACTTCAAAATCTGCTGTTTTTCCCATCATTTTTTTTATTTTTGTTTTTTTTTCCAAGGACCATGAAACCACAAAACTTGAATTTTTAAGAATATTTTTTAAAGATCATACGACCAAACAAACTTGGATTTTTTTGAGAATATGTTTTATGGACAAGCAGACCAAAACCTTGGGGATTTTTAAGCATATTTTTTCAAGTACCAAACGTCTTTAAAATAATACATTTTTTAAAAACCTTCAGACCACACAAAATTGAACGAATTAATTGAGCTATCACAAGCTGAGGAGTGTCAAGTACCAAACGTGGATCTTTTAAATAATGCGATCTTTCAAGAACCTTCAGACCAAAAAAAAAAAAACACAAATATTAACGAATTAATTGAGCTATCACAGGCTGAGGAGTTTGTATTAAAAAAATTATATCTAGCGAAGTCTACACACATTCAAAACCTATGCTACGATCGTTTCGATGGCGGTTATTCAGCTCATCAGGCATATCAGATGTGGTGCTAGACAAAGTTTGAATTTGATATACGAAACATATTGCAAAGTTGCAGTTGTGAAGTATTTTGAAGCCTTTTTTTCATCAAGTGAACCTAACACCACATCTGATATGCCTGATGAGTTGAATAACCACCAGCGAAACGATCGGTTGTATAGGTTGTGGACTTCGCTAGATATCATGTTTTCAATACAAATTCCCACCTCCTCCGAAATTCATAAGAATATACATTAACACGGCAAATTTTGAACATTTGCACAGAGGGGAAATTGGTGTTAAAATTTGATCAAAAGCCCTTGAAAGCTCATTTATAGTCGGATTGTTAAAAAATTTTGCACAAAGCATGTCTTCTGTACAAGGATTAATCCTATAGAAAATAATGAAAATCGGTCCAGATTTGGATGCAGCTTCCATATATATTCGCATCTGATATGAGATAAAAATGCACCAAAATCACTGAAATTTGACACATGCAACCTGAACTAGCCAACAAAAAACATTAATCCAATTTTCAAACAAATCGGTACAGATGTATTTATAGTCCCATGTACATATATTTCATTCCAAATTTTATTTTTTGAAACTTACTTAAATTAAATTTTTCTCAATTCACATGAGAAAAGCCGTGAATATTTCTGAATAATGCAGACATATTTGATAGGTGTTGGTTTAGTCTGATAAATAAGAGTCCCGGTTATAAGGCGGAACAAAATTTAGTGTAAATAAATCTTGCAATTCCATATAAAAATATTTCATATTTTAGTTGAGAAAAATTAGATTTTTTCGGAATGGCGCAAACTTGCGCAATTTTTTATGATTGAATCTGATATTTGAAATTCAAGGGCATAAAACATTAGAAGAAACTATGGTCGGGAAACGACGGGGAAATAATGTCCTTTTAATGTACACCTAATTTCTTAGTTTTCGAAAATTTATTTTTTGTTTTCAGTATGGCTGAGTTCAATCGACTGCTGCATTGGATTGGTTAATCTTACAAAGTCGAGGATGGTTATAGCAAATGTAGAAAAGAGTCTGGTTGCCGTTTATCAACATTTTTTTCATAAAAAACGATTTTCATATTTTGAGTTTTGAGCGACTTTAGGTCTATGTTTCCCCTCTGTGATTTGCTGCAAACTTCATGAGAAACGGTGTAACGTAATCCTTACATATGGCCCTACTTACTCTAAATACAACCCACCCTAATCATCGGTCAATCTCATTACCACTGTAGAGAACACAACACTACACTACCATTCCATAATACGAATAACGGTAAATTCTATAAACATTAAACAATTAATAGGGAAAAAGTGTACATACACCCAATGAAATATTAAGATTACCGTAAAATTTATAGAATAAGCAATACAAATTTTGCATTTTATTGCTTTATCGAATGTCTCTGGTTGTCTATGATATATTTTAGACAAAATAATAACATATTTGTGCTTTAATTGACGTTATTTAAGGTCAGACTTCGCTTATAGCTCGTTAAGGCGGACCCTTGAAGATTTCTTTGAGTTTTTCAGTCTGGTAGTTTATGAAACCCCAGGAAATACAGTGGGACTAATTATTTTGAGGTCCTAGATCGCTTTGAAGTTGTTCTTATGGATAATATATGCTCCTGAGCTTCGCTAAATATGCGAATTCGCGAGTTTTTCATAAATTTTATAGTTTTCACAGCATTCCAAGGGTGAAATTACAAGCAAGAACCTTGGAATTACGTTGTAATACATTTTTGGACCTTAACTCAATCAGAAATGTACAACATTATTCTACAAACCCGCTCCTAAAGTTTCCAAAGCATCAAAGTAAATGCACCACCAAAGAATGCATGAAATTTGCATGAAATTTACACTGTTAACTAGTATGCTCTCGTATTATGATCGTTAGGGTCACTTGAAGCGCTATAAATGTCGGATACTTTTACATTGCTGATTCAATGGATGCTCGAGGATTGTACCAGACATCATTACAAGGTAATCCGAAGACTTCTGCATGTAATTTGCCCCTTGGAATGTTGTGAAAACTATAAAATTTATGAGAAAACTCAGGAATTCGTATATTTAGCGAAGCTCAGGAGCATATATTATCCACAAGAAAAACTTAATAGCGCTCTTGGATCCCAAAATTATTAGTCCCACAGTATTTTTTGGGGTTTCATAAACTACTAGACTGAAAAAATCAAAGAAATCTGCAAGGATCCGCCTTAACGAGCTATACGCGAAGTCTGACCTTAAATAACGTCAATTAAAGCACAAATATGTTCCTATTTTGTCTAAAATATATCATAGACAACCAGAGACATTCGATAAAGCAATAAAATGTAAAATTTGTATTGCTTATTCCATAAATTTTACGGTAATCTTAATATTTTCTTGGGTGTATGTACACTTTTTCCCTATTAATTTTTTAATTTTTATAGAATTTACCGTTATTCGTATTATGGAATATATTTTTGTTGTATGTAATATTGTTTATTAGGCGTATGAAATAGAACTATGTACTTGGATTTTCATAAAAATACTTCCTTACCCTTAAAACCCGAGATCTATAGGGTGTATGTAGACTTTTTTGGTTGACTGTATGTTGACTTCAGTGTATTTTCTGGTCGACTCGCCTTGCAAATACTTCTTATTCACACTGTAAACCCAGATGGATGAGATGTTGAGTTTTCCTCGCTGAATTTGTCGAATGCTGACGTTAAACGGAGTACAATATAAGACGTGTGCCATAGACCGCAATCATTTGAACCGAATCTAACACAGTCATCGGTCCTGCAATCGGTTCGCTCCTGACAAATGGTTCGCTCCTAGCGATTCGTTCGCACTTAACAAATTATACAAATTGTTTGCTCCGTTGCCTAACCATACTCGACACTTTCCTTTGCAGAGTAGAACAGCCAATAGCGACAGCATCTCATCACCCAGAACCGAGCAACACTCCCGACGATTGCCAACGAGCCGACAACATCCGATCACACAGAACCGAGCAACACTCCCGACGATTGCCAACGATTACCTTAGATTACCTTAAAGAGTAGAACAGCCAATAGCGACAGCATCTCATCACCCAGAACCGAGCAACACTCCCGACGATTGCCAACGAGCCGACATCATCCGATCACACAGAACCGAGCAACACTCCCGACGATTGCCAACGATTACCTTAGAGGCGTGCAACATTCCGATTGCTTCAGAGCCGATAACAACTCGATTAACCAACGAGCCGAAGACATCTGATAACTAAACAGTAGAGTAACACACATGATGATTACCGAGCCGACAGCCACCCGAATAACACCAAGCCCAGCCCCACATCCGATTACCACCGAGCCGAATGTATCAACCACTCGATCACCTTCGAGCCGTTCATCTAGAGCCAAAAGCAGATATCCGATTGTCACCGAAACGATTATATCTCCCCGATAAACATCGAGCTAACAACATCCCCCCGAAGCTGCTGCCTGACTAATAGGCCGTTTACATATAACCGGGTTAACCCAGTGGGTCTGGGTTTCAAATGCCATTTCCATTGTGTATACTTCAAATAAATCCTAATAAAGAAGGTTAACCCTGCAAAAAACTATAATATAAACGCCGTATAACACCGGTCAAGCCAACATAAAGATTTCTGAACGATTTCGGAACAAAATCGTATCAATATCGAAGAAAAAAAATTCTCTGGCCCAATTTTTATTGATAATTTTTTTTGTCCATATTTATATTAGGCAATTTTGCTTGCGGCAATTTCAGTTTGATGGAGAGACAGGTGAGGCATATTGCTTCTCAACACCCTTTCTCACCGACAAACTGGCAATTGCCGCATGGGAAATTGCCCAATGTAAATACCCAGCAAACCAATTATATTTTATTTGTTGTGATTTTATAATTCAGTGCATACTACAATAAACATAAAGTTTTTTTAATTATATTTACAAATATACAAAAACCTAAATGTAGGTGCTCTAGTATTATCTTATATTCTAAATAAGTAAATTTTGTAAAAAAAAAAAAACAAGTAAAACAGTTTCATCTACGGTCAGATCGAATGTATTTATGGTCTTTTCATTATATTGTGGCCTCTTTTTGGACATTTGAACTTGCCGACGAAAATATGGATTAGAATTAATGTTCAAAAGTGTTACAGAGGAGGTACTTAAAGGAATGGACCGAATTAGTCCATTATGAAAGTGGATCTTATTTGGGGAGTCATGTCTTTTCTATAGATATCGCGCCCACTAGTCGTTTCAGTGGGTCATCGTATAACTTTTGGACTAGTATGCCAGGAAGCATGGACTTGCCCACGGAAAACATAACGCTGTAAGCAGGACAACAACGAACAGCATCGGTATACATTTCCAAAGGATCTTCGAACAGACCTTAAACTGCCTCAGACATAAATGTTGAACTTTTGTGGAGGAGATACCCTAAGATACACTAAGAAGATAACATTCTAGAAGATAACTCAATTTGGACAAAATATTAGGAGATCCAAAGTTTGGACCAAATTTGTTCAAGAGATATAGTGCATACCAGTTAAGTGACCTCTTTCAAATATTCGGGAAGAGCCGGAAGTTGTGGACCAGTATTGCCTATCTTCGAACTGAAAGTATGACAAAATATGAGGAAGGCCAAACTTTGGACCAAATCGGTTAGTTCGAGAATTATCGTGCTCTCCAGCCACTTCATATGTTGCCATAGGGGTTTTTACACCTTTCGGGCTGTTTTCTCAAAAAGTATGGACTTGCCCCCTGAAAAAACTTTCACCGTCGTAATTGAGGCAGCGAATGCCAGTTGCTTCAAAAAATTAAAACGCTTCGGGAGCAGGTCTTAAAGTGAACTTATCTGTAACTTTGTGTGATAGGTACCCGAAGGAGTGGGCAAACATTGTCCATATTCGAACCTGATCTATGTCTGGTAGATATATTAGGATGTGTGAAGTATGTACCAAATCGGTCATTCCCTTCGATCTTCCCAATCTTTCCGAACATTTTTGAACTTTTGTGGGGAAGGTACCTGAAGGAGTGGAGCGATATGGCTTATGTTCCAACTTAAACTATGTGTGCACAAAATACTACGAAGGCCAAATTTTTGACCGAATCGGTTGATCCGTTCGTTATCTTGCGCTCCAACCACTTCACACGGTGCCATATGAGTTTTTTGTACTTTTCAGGCTGTTTTCTCAGGAAGTATGGACTTGCCCCTGATGAAACATATACCGTCGTATGGGGGGCAGTGAATACAAGTTGTTGCAATAAAAATCAAAGCGATTCGAAAGCAGGTCCTAATTTGAACTTATCCGAAATTTTGTGTGGAAGGTACACGAAGGAGTGGACCGATTGAGCCCATACCATAACTTCATCTAAGTCTGGTAGGAATTTCAATGTGCAAAGTATGGACCAAATCGGTTGCTCCCTTTAGAGAAACATTTCCGAACTTTTGTGGTGGAGGTACCGGCAGGAGTGGACCGATATAACCTATCTTCGAACTTAAACTAAGTTTGGACAAAATATTACAAAAGCCAAATTTTGGACCAAATCGGTTCATCCCCTCGAGTGTTATCATGCTCACCAGCCAGCCAGACGGACGGACATTGCTGAATCGACTCCAAATTGTCTTGAACGGATTTCGTCCAAACATACTTGGGGTATAAAACCATTATTTCGATGAGACACATTTTGCCCGTATGAAAGTGTATATACTCTCGTTAGCATAAATGCTGAGGGTATAATTATATTCTATACGGAAAATAATATGGTGAATTGTAATGGCAAACAAATCGTACCGACATCGTAACGAAATCGGAACAAAATTCGGACGCTATGTCCGATATCTTAACGAAAGTTGTATGAAGTGGTTGACATAATTTCGGAACGATATCGACAGAAAATCCTTGGGAAATTCGGAAGGCGAATTTTTTCCGAATCTTCGTACAGATTTCTGAACGATTTCGGAATACCGTCGTAGGAAGATAGAAGGAAAAAAATTTCTCTGACGCCGTTTTATTGACAAATTTTTCTTTATGTTTTTTCTTATTTGAAGATTGTAATTTATAGTAGAACAAAATAAACATTGTGTACGAATGTGTTGAGTCTATCAGCACTAACTTGAATTATTATATGTTGCATTCAAAATATATTTAAAATATTTAAAAATTGTATATGCTAATTTTTTAACCAACCACTTTGTTTTCCGACAACAAACTAAAATGAAACCCTTGCTGTTAGATACAGAGAAAATGCGGTTGTTGTGCGATGGGAAATTCGTTTTCAACATTTCGCTCCGAATTTGTATCGTAATCGGAAGAAAAACATTGGTATATTCGAAGGGAAATTTACTTCCGACATTCTCTCCGAAATCGGAACGAAATCTGAACGAATTCCCCTACGGAAAAATTGTATAGAAATCGGAAGGAAATCAGAACGATTTTGCTTTCGAAATTTTTCAGATGTGTCGGACATCCGACATTTGGTTTGTTGGGTTGCCTGACCTGGGAATCGAACCGCAGACCTTCTGAGTGCAAGGCGGTTGTGCATACCACTTCACCACGTTGGCAACCGCAAAGTTTATTTTGCCAAAAATTGTGCTCTTCCGTTCCACGGAAAACCTTGCCTTTTGGTTTTGCTGAGCAAATTTTAATAGGTTATACTAAAACTTGCGGGTGGAACGACCTCTTTGCAAATCTTCATTGTCAAAGCCAGTGAAGTTTTCAAAATGTTATGACGCACAGTGGATCCACCCATTGGCCAAAAATAAAAAAGTGAATGTCAAAATTTTGGTACAACATCTGGCAACTCTGACAGCTATGACGTGGACCTTTTTAAAAATATATTAGTTTTTGTTTCATTCGAACGCGATCTTCTAAAGAATAACTTCAAAAGACGGAACATTTGACTAATATTTTTTGTTGTGAATACAACCTATATTTTAAGTGCAAGTAAATATATTCAAAACATCGCGAAACTAATACGTATTGCAAAATATTATAGTGGATTTTGAAGAAGGAGGTAATAGCTCTATTTTCATTAAAAATAGTGTTTTAGCGTGTTGTGGAATTCTAGTTAACTGCATATTTTCTTAGTGTATTTTGTAATGTCAATTCGATCATATACTTAAATTTGACTTAAGGTTTTAGTGATGATGCCCACCAGTGCCCACCTCGGGAATAATTTTCCAAAGTAGGTCATGGGTTTAAGATTATTCAGTATTAAAATCAGCTGCCATCTTGTGCCAGACTATAAATGGTGGGTCGCTGACTAAAGCTACCCTATAATAGGGTTTCTATGGATATATTAGCATATAACTCTGTTATCTGACCGCGTACATTAACATTAGTGGCATCAGTGGCTAGATGAAGAAGTCTTCTTCCAAATTAGTCTTAAGTTGGCGGTACGTGCCTTCCAGGAAGAACGCTATAAGATCTATATTAAAAATTATGCCAATTTTCAGACAAAAATATTGATTTTTTTAATCCGCTAAATTGGTTGGATTTTATGTTGTTTTGGAGAATGTTTTGTTTCCCTAAGCCCATTTTTGCATCATAAGATAATCGGGAGGCCACTTTCTCCATACAATGGATCCACTGTGTGACGGGAGATTTTGTTCGGAGCACAGTGATATCAATAAATGTTGAGGGACGAATTAATTTTTCGGGTCTACACAACTCTAATTTTAAACAAATATGATAAGGCTATAGTCGAACGGGGAGGACCACTTCCTCTGGCACTGTTTACCACGGAATTTATTTTATATGATTGCGGCACGTTATGTTATTGATATAATTAATTGATATTTTTGCATAATTTATTATTGATATAATTTGCATCAAAGGAGAGGTCAAGAGTTAGTTTTCAAGTTTCGTGTTCGTAATTTGTCGGAATATGGCCCCAGAATTTAAAATTTGAAATAAAAATTAATTTGGTTATTTTTATAACAATGGCCAATGATCTAGCGGCGCGAAAGTAAAAAAATCAAAGTATAAAATTGGGAAATGTTTTCCATTGTATCGATTACAGACATTCCACTGTGTCCGATTTTCCGAAAAACCTGGCCAAAACTCTAAAAATGAATGGATTTTGACCTAACCTTTGGTTCTTATGTTCTTCGGGCCGCTGATTACATTTTTGATATTATTTAACCCTCAGGCGGTCATTTAAGGGGTCTTTTTGGTCCCTCCTCCTATAAAATGTGATCTTATCGGATCAAAATATTCTACAAATTTGTTCTTGTTATTAAAGAACGCACAATTCATTGGTGTCACCGATCATCTTAAATACGTTTCACATACCTTTCATTACAATAACAAAAAGAAAATATTTCATAACCGTGTTTATTTTGCATATTATCATAGATTTATAAACAACTTAAATATTGAAACAAAAAAAAACAAAATTCCAACTAGGGTCACTTCGACCTGCTTTTATACCCACTTATTAAACAAGAAATGTATATATTTTTTCATTACTACACGCACTGGGATCCTATAAACAATATCTGACCCTTTTTAGTGTAAATTGATACATTTTTTTAGATTTTTGGCCAGGTTTTTTGGAAAATCGGGCACTGTACATTCTGCCGACTAAAATTTTGTTTTTACTTTTTTGTTGTTGTAAATATTCACACAGTTATTCATTGTCAAGTGCAAGAAATTTTGATGAATCAGATTTTAACAAAATTGTTGCTAAAACCTGTTTTCATATTTGATTAATTGTTAAATAAATTCGCAATAAAACTAAACAAAGTTTATTTTTTATTGATAGTGGAGGGTGTAAGTTAAATTAAAAATAGTTAGTTATATAGCAATAAATTTTCAAAAATTATAATTTTTTTATGTTTTTAGTGCAATATACTTTGGTTGAATGGAGCGTAACTAGAAAGGTTCTCTAAGGTCCAGTCCAATTTTTTTACTTATTAATTTGGACTTCCTAGGTTCCGAATAATCACAATTTAGTGTGCAAATCTTGCTGATAAATGGTCTTGAAAAATAGCTTAAATCCTCAAAATACCCAAAATCTGTCGGTACAGTTATATGGTGGCTATATCAAAATGTAGACCTATGTTCGCAATTTTTTGTGGAGAATATGTATAACCAACGAGAACCTCCTAGGTCAAAATTCAGCTTATTTGGTCTGAAAATGTAGACAAAATCTTAACAATACCGAATATTGGGAGGTACCGTTATATGGGGACATTATAAACACGTAGACCTATGTTTACAATGTGTCCAATGGGAACCCCAAATACCAAATCACACCTAATTTGGCCGTAAAATGTAGTTTAAACCCCCAAAATACTGAAAATCGGGAGGTACCTTAAAAGGGGCCTATACCCAAACGTGGACCTATGTCCAAAATTTTTGGTGGAAAGGTTTAGTGATCACTAGAAACCCTAAGTACCAAATTACAAGTAATTTGGAAGGAAAGGGTGGCTTAAATCCTCAAAATAACGAATATCAGAAGGTACCGTTATATGGGGGCTAATATTAGCCGATGTTGTTCATATTTAGTCCATTATTACCCACGGACACAGACTGAGTTTGTGCAAAATTTCAGAAAGATATCTCCATTTGTTTCCAAGTTATTAATTTCGCGCCGCTAGATCAGTGATTTCGACCACTTCACGATATGGCCAATGACAGGTTTTTGAGGCAAAAAGTCATTTGTCAAGTCAGTGATTGAAATCAAATAATAACGGAATTATATTCTTAGCAACCTCCAAAACCAAAAAATCACAATCTGGCAACGGCCCCCGGCGACATGCCAAGCTGCTAAAGATGTCATAATTTTCATTCCGTCTATTTCAGACATTCAGTCGTAATTAAACAATTTAAGTATTTTGCCGCCAAAACCTGATCTGTTGCTAATATATATTTTTTAAAAATGGAAAATACGGGTAATAGTATGTAAATTAGGATTATTATTAAAAATGTAAATGTAATATTAGATGTGGTCAATAATTTGATGTGTCAGTAAGTGATGTTTCTTGATGTAGTCTGTGGTATCGTCCATGTGTTCTTTGGAGTAGAACTTTCGGTATCGGGGTGTATTCTCGTAAAAATATGTATCTGGTGAAAGGTGACAATGCCGGCTAACAGATTTTGAAAAGAAATTTTGCGTATACTTGCGAATAAAAAAATAACAATTTCCAGATTTCGTAAAACTAAAAAATTTGGATATTTTTAATTTTTGGTTGGAAAATCAGCGAAAACCTAATCATGTTATAGACTGGATTTCTCCGAAATTTAATCGAGGTGTCAAAGACAACTTTGTGACGGGAGTTAAAAAATAAGTTTATAGTATTTGTGCACGCCTTAACCAAAAATGGATAAAAAAATTGGAGGTCAAAAAATCGTGTATTACAATTTGAAAGCTTACGGTTAGCTAGCGACACAGTATTTACGCTTAAACAAGGTAATGATACAAAGAAGAAAGGGCGCCTTAATGTGGATTATAGTGAAGGAAGAAAACTTGCTTTGGAAGTCTCCTATGAACACGGCAACAATACCAAGCCCTTGATTCATGCCGCCACTGTTTCGGCCAATTTGTCAAAAGAAAAATATGCAAACTATGTTCTCCAGGAAGTTTGGTATCAACTAACTAAAATGAGAAAACAATAAACTTCGACAGAGAAAATTTATGAACGATATATCCAAATCTGAACCGATTTCAAAATGATGTCTCAAAAATGTTTTCTAGATTCCGTCAGACACTTTGAATTTCATCACAATTGGACATATATAGCGTGATTGCTGGACGAAATACATACAGTCGGTTGAAAATATATGTATATGGGAGCTATATCCAAATCTGAACCGATTTCGATATAATTTGGCATACTTTTTTTCTAGACCTAGTTCCGTCACACATTTAAAATTTCATCGAAATTGGACAGAATTTGCGTGTTTGTTGCACCAAATACCTCAAATCGGGCGAATATATATATGGGAGCTATATCCAAATCTGAACCGATTTCAATATAACTTGGCAAACATATTTCTAGACCGAATTCCGCCATATATTCCAAATATCATCATAATTGGACAGAATTTCCTTGGTTCGTCCATCAATTACTCGAAATCGGCGAACATATATATGAGAGCTATATCTATATATGAACCGATATCAACCGAATTTGGCAGATTAGTTTCTAGGCCAATTATAAACATATACACGAAATTTTTAAGGTCTAGTTTGCCCTGTGATTTTTTGCCTCAAAAACCTGTCATTGGCCCCATCGTGCACTGCGCTCCAGCGTGATTATGGTTACACTACACACAATTAAAACTATGGGATCCCTGCATATACTAAGATGTAAAAAGCTTTCACCCGCTAAATATTATCTGATCATCATGTTAAATTGCATCCTTCAACTTTGTCGTAAAACCAAACCTTACATACAATTTCGCGTCTATCATACCATTATTGCGACCTACAGAGCCGCTACAAAATCGGATAATCATTTAGTTTTTTTTTAAATATTTTGCGAAAACAAAAACTAATCGACTTTATTCTGGTGGGAAACTGACGTCCGTACAAAATTTCGTTACGATTGTCCATAATTGCGGCCTGGAGTTTTATTACAATTTTGAATGGACGGACGAACACACATCTCAAAATCGCTTTATCTCGTTGATATATGAATTTTGGTATGCCACATTGGGGGTCTACGACGAATATTTCGGTGTAACATGTACATATTTTCGGAAAAAAAAACAAACTTATAATACCCTTTTCACATTGTGGTGTAGGGTAAAATGATATTTTTACCCAACAAACAGATCACTACGAAATAGTGGGTTCTTTGGTAGTCGTAACTACTTACAAACACCTCTACTAACCCATTATTTTAGCAACCGCACGTCGCTCTGAATAACTAGTTATTCTATAAACACTAGAATAACTGCTTATTCTATGGCCACTAGAAGTTGAGAAGCCGAGGTGGGATCTGTTTTTCACTTTCAACACATATTTGTTTTTAAGTTTTTGCTATTAGCTGAATTTGAAAGGTTGTTTAAATGTGCACCGCCATCTGTTCTTTAGTTTGTTAACAAAAACTCGCGTACAGATGGTAAGCGTTGAACACACAACCCCTGGATTTGTAGTCGGACACTCACGCTCTGTGCCACCGACCTCATAACTTATTAATGTCTATATCACACCATATGCTTTTTCACATGTATGTTTTCAGTTTGGGTATACTAATATACAGACCAGCTGATGTCATACATGTGAAAAAGCATATGGTTTGATATAGCCATAAGTAGTGAAGTACATTTACCATGTTACATTAGTTTGTAATGAATTACATAATGACTAACTGATTCGAATTTTTGCTGGGTATATCAATAAACTGGAAGGGTACAATTCATTTTTCGGGTCTACACAACTCTAATTCTAAATGATATTTTTACTAAATAAATAATAATCCGCTCTTTCTGGGCAGAAGACAACCTTCTTATTTTTCGTTATTCTATGGATCATATTACATTATTACATTACATTATTTAATAATCTTTAGATTATAATAATTTATATATTTAATTTTATTATTACATTGCGTGTAACATATAAAATCAGCCATAAGTGAGAGGGGTAAGATGATGCCCGGTCTACTAACCGCAAGATAACCAACAACCAACATCATGCCAACATTTGTTTTTTTGGGTTTATACCTGACACGGCACAATATAAAGTACATTTTATGGACGGCGATAACTGATGGCCGCCACTCTTCGGTCAGCACAACAAATGTTCTTTGGTTAGTTTTATTATGCTCCAGTCGAGATAACTAAGCGCCGCCGCTGTCGTCTCATTTTCAATAAAATGTGTGCGAGAAGGAATAAATGTGGGTAAGAATGGCAGTTAGCCCATCACACTGAAAATGGGCAGGTGAAGATATTCAAGTGAACAAAACAATCGCTCACACACACACTCGCACATTGTGTAATTGGCCCCTATCAGTTTTTGGTCTAAAACATTGGACCATTATAAATGAAATTCTTTAAGTTTTTTTATTATTCCATGAGGTATGTTAGTCAGCAAAATATTGAGATTATCTTCCCGTATTCCTCCATGAGTTTGTCGAGAGAGAGAAAATAAAAAGATTGATTGATATATTGGATAATAAAGGTGGTATCTGTGTTAAAGTTTGTGATGCCACCATTACTAAACATGTGGCATAAAAACACAATATTATGTAGCTGTGGTCTGATGATTTTATGTTACAATGTACTCCTCCCCGCAAAAGGAATGTATGAATAATTCGTTTGGTATCCTTAAAAGTGACATAGTTGTGAAATAGGGTTGTCAAAGATAGGTTTACGATTTTATATTTGGAAGAAACTAGTCACAATAACCAATCTTAGGTTGAAGTACTGATCCAAATACAATGTCATAATTTTGATAACATACGACAAATATCAATGATCTAACTATGTCGAACATTATCAAAGTGTATAACCCACCATTTGAAATTTGAATTTAAATCATTACATACACGGAGGAAAAAAAGGTCGCAAACATATTTTGCAGCAAACACATATATGTTTGCAACAGTCCCAAACATAACATATGTTTGGATCCTGCAAAAAATGTTTGGGTGCAAACAAATATTTGTTTAGATAAAATATAAACACAAACCCCAAATTTAAAAAAGCATACATATACACACATTTAAAAATGGTGGTTTTTCTTTTATTGAAATGCATAGAAATACCAAACACAATAGTAACAATAGACGAGTAGATACATTACTTACTTACTTAGCTGGCCCATTACAGAACATTCGTTCCATAGACCGAACTAAAAAAAGATCTGCAATTCTCCCTGTTTAGTGCTTCGCTTTTTGGAATACCGCGCCTTCTCACTCATCTCTTCATCCACTTGTTTGCGCCATCTATTCTTTGGCCTGGCAATTCTGCGTGCTCCGCCATGTGGCTCGAATTTATACGCTTTTTTAGCGGGTTCATCAGCGCTCATTCTTATTATATGGTCTAGCCAACGCAATCGCTGCATCTCGATACGTTTGACTATACTGATGTCGTTGTATAGCAGATACAGCTCGTAGTTCATACGACGTCGATATTCACCGTCAACCCAGATTGGTCCGTAGATCTTTCGAAGAATTTTTCGCTCAAACACGCCAAACACTGCCTTATCTGCTGGCGCAAGTACCCAGTCTTCGGAACCATACATCAGCACGGGTAGTATCAGTGTTTTGTAAAGCGTTATTTTTGTTTGACGAGTTGTGGCTTTGTTTTTGATGTGCTTACTTAAGACAAAGTTGCATCTGTTGGCCAATACAATTCTTCTTTTTATTTCATTTGCTGTGTTAACGGAGGTGCCGAGGTAGACGAAATCTTCTACTACCTAAAAATTACAGGACCCAACTTCCACAGTTGGTCCGAGCTCAATGGACGCATTGCGCGTCGACACCATTAACATTGTCTTCTCACCGTTTACCGCCAGACCCACTTTAGCAGTTTCTCCTTCGACCTTCATAAAGGTATCAGTTACTTCTTTTACTGATCGTCCCATGATGTCTATGTCAACAGCATAAGCAAGTAACATGTGGCTATTGGTGTAAATTGTGCCACCTCTTGTGGTTTTTGCCTCTCGTATAACCTTTTCCAGCAGGATATTGAAGAGATTACACGAAAGGCTGTATCCTTGTCTGAAACCTCTTTTGGTACAAAACTCTTCGGAGAGGCTCTTTCCTATTTTTACTGAGGGCCTCGTGTCAGTTAGTCATTTTACAAAGCCGGATGAGCTTTGCGGGGATACCAAATGCAGACATGGCTTGGAATACCTTTGAGCGCAGCGGACTGTCGAAGGCTGCTTTATAATCGACAAAAAGGTGGTAGGTGTCGATCTGCATCTCTTGGGTCTTCTCCAGGATTTGCCGCAGGGTAAATATCTGGTCAATGGTGGACTTGCCAGGTCTAAAGCCGCTTTGGTATGGTCCAATAATCTCGTTGACCATTGGCTTTAGTCGTTCGCACAATATCCCTGACACGATCTTGTAGGCAATAGGGAGTAGACTTATGCCCCTATAGTTAGAGCATACAGTCTTATCTCCCTTCTTGTGGACGGGGCACAGGATACTCAGGTTCCAATCGTCGGGTACTCGTTCTTCCTGCCAGATGGTGCTAACTAGCTGATGAATACACCTTATCAGCGTGTCGCCTCCGGTTTTGAACAGCTCGGCTGGTAAGCCATCGGCCCCTGCTGCCTTATTATTCTTCAGCCGATTTATTGCTGTCTCTACCTCATCTTGGCTGGGCGGTATACATTCAATACCATCTTCTGGGATTGGGACTGTGGTATCTTCGTCGTCTTCGCTGCTATTGGATACCAACAGATTTGAAAAATGTTCTTTCCATATCCTGAGTACACTATCTGTATAAATGATGAAATATAAATACAAACTCAAAATCCACACAGACATACATATACACAGTTATAAGTGGTGGTGGTTTTTCTTTTATAGAAATGCATAGAAATACCAAACACAAAAGTAACAACAGACGCATAGATATATAACACAAATAAAAACTATTAATTATAAAATATAGAAACATCGTTGAACGCTTCTCGTTAGTTGTAAAATAAAACAAAATTGGAATCTTCAACGGGTAATGGGCGTCTGAAGTCAAATGATTATATAATGTGAAACGGGTGTATACATAAAAAATAAACAATATTTAATATGGAAATTGAGAACATTGAAACACTTTTTTACTAATACCAACATTAATTTATATTTATTTTTATTTAAATACTACTCGTGCCACTTCAGTTCGATTTAAAAAAAAAATCAGCCGTTACATCAACAGCGGGACACGTTTTTGTGGCATTTTAATTAAAGGATTTCTGTCCTCAGAAGGTAAAACATTCTTCTAAAAAAGGACAATACCAAATTTAGTTCTCTTCGTACACATAAGTACGAAGTACGAAAAATTTATCTCAAACCTACACCCTAAAAGTAATCATTGTGCCGAATTTCAGGATCCCACCTCCATCCGTTCAACCAAATCCACATTGTACAAAATTTAGTACCATTTAGTAATTTTCGTACCCATAAGTACAATTTTCCAAAACTATTTGAATCTTACACTTCGACAGTAATCTTAATTCCAAAGTTCAGGATTACAACACGATCCGTTCACCGAAATCCAAATTGTACAAAATTTAGTACCATTTAGTGCTTTTCATAAACATAAGTAGGAATTTCCAAACCCACACCCCAACAGTAATATTAGTTCCATATCTCAGTATTCCTGCTCTATATATTCACTCAAATCCAAATTTAGTACCATTTAGTACTTTTTGTACCCATAATTACGAATTTTCCAAACTTCCTCAAGTCTACAGTAATCTTAATTCCAAATTTAAGGATTCCAACTCCATCCGTTCTCTCAAATCCAAATTGTACCCAATTTAGAACCATTTTTTACTCTTCGTAACCGGGAGTACGAATTTTCAAAACTACCTCAATCCTACACTCCCACAGTAATTTAAATTCTACATTTCAGGATTCCAGCTCTATCCATCCACCAAAATCCAAATTGTACCAAACTTAGTACTTTTCATATACATGGGTACACTTTGGGTACACTTTATAAAAACCCTACTTTTACACTTACGAATTTCATTCCAGATTTCTAGCTCTACCGGTTCGCAATATACAAATGGTACCATATTTGGTACCCTTTAGTATTTTTCGTACCGTTCTAGTTCAAATTTCCTACAACTCAGCCATATCCGATACCTTCGGACCATGAGATACTTTCGGAACAAAAGATAACCTCTCCCAAAATATCAAGTTTCTAGCTTTAACCGTTTCGTCTGGACGTTGGTTATTAGTCGGCCAAATGGTACCAGCCACACCATCGGTACAATTATAAGTGCTTTTCTCACCCTTCTAGACCGAATTTCCAAAATCCCAGCCTCATCGACCACCTTCGCCCCAAAACTAACCACCACCCAAAGTTTCAAGATTCTAGCTTCAGCCGTTTCGTCTGGGCGTTGATTATTTATCGATCAGAAACACAAATTGGACCATTTTTAGTACATTTTAGTACTCTTCGCACGAATTTCCAAAAACACAGCCTTATCAACCACCTTCGCCCCAAGACTAACCACCACCCATAATTTCAAGAGTCTAGCTTCAGCCGTTTCGTCTAGGCGTTTATTAGTCGGTTAGTCGCACAAATTATACCATTTTTAGTACATTTTAGTACTTTTCGCACCTTTCTAGGATGATTTTCCAAAAACACAGCCTTATCGACCACCTTCGCCCCAGGACTAACCACCACCAAACATTTCAAGATTCAAGCTTCAGCCGTTTCGTCTGGACACCATTTTTAGTACATTTTAGTACTTTTCGCACCCTTCTAGGACGAATTTCCAAAAACCCAGCCTTATTGACCACCTTCGCCCCAAGACTAACCACCACCTAAAAATTTCTGGATTCTAGCTTCAGCCGTTTCGTAGGGGCGTTGATTATTGGTCGGTCAGCTACACAAATTTCACAATTTTTAGTACATTTTAGTACTTTTCGCACCCTTCTACCCCAAGTATGTTTGGACGAAACGTGTTTCAGACAATGGAGCTGATTTAGCCATGTCCGTCCGTCCGTCTGTCTGGCTGGAGCGCACGATAACTCTCAACGGATCAACCGATTCGGCCCAAAATTCAGCTTTCGTAATATTTTGTCCAAACTTAGTTTAAGTTCGAAGATGGGTTATATCGGTCCACTCCTTCCCGTACCTACAAAAGCTCGAAAATGTTCGGAAAATTTGTACGTACGATAACTCTTGAAGGGATTAACCGATTTGGTCCATACTTTGCAAATTTTGATATGTCTACCAGACTTAGGTGTGGTTCCAATATGGAGACAATCGGTCCACTCCTTCTGGTACCTCCCACACAAAATTTCGGATAAGTTCAGTTTAGCACCTGCTCTCGAATTGCTTTGATTTTTGTTTTAGCAACTTGTATTCACCGCCCCCTACACGACGGTAAAAGTTTCATCACGGGCAAGTCCATACTTCCTGAGAAAATAGCCTGAAAGGTACAGAAAACCCCTATGACACCGTGTGTAGTGGTTAGAGCGCAAGATAACTCTCGAACGGATCTGCCGATTCGGTTCAAAATGTGGCATTCGTAATATTTTGTGCAAACTTAGTTTAAGTTCGAAGATAAGCCATATTGGTCCACTCCTTCAGGGACCTCCCCCACCAAAGTTAAAAAATGTTCGGAAAAATTGTGAACACGATAACTCTTGATGGGAGTGACCGATTTGGTCCATACTTTACGCATCCTTATATATCTACCAGATATAGATCAGGTTTGAATATGGAGTATATTTACCCACATTCAAACCTCCCACACAAAAATTCGGATGAGTTCACTTTAAGACCAGCCACGGTGCTCAATCAAATCAAATTTAAATGGAAGGAGCCTACACCTGGGAAGTTTTTGGCTGATTCTGAAACTACAATGTTCATAGATGAGAAAAATCAAAAAACAAAAAAAAAAAATTCAAAGGCAGCGCAAAAAAAGCGTTTGTCGTGAAGAAAATACATTTCTGTGGCCAAGTATCCGCGTAAATGTACAAAAAACACATTTGCATTTGAAAAACGATAAGTTCTAGGACAGAGAAGCCATTACATAGTCGATACGTCCGAAGTTTTGTTTTACCACCAATGAAACCAGGTAACGTAATTTGGTGACTAGGTGGGTTCGAGTCCTTGGCTTTCCTTTTTCACTTGCAAATAATTTCCGATCATCAAGCTTAACTCTAAACGAGAAAATTAATAAAAAAAATAGCCGGAGCGCTTTTTAAATAAATCGCGATTCAAGTTGACATTTTTTAGGGGTTGCTTAGGTTTTTGCGATTTTGCTTGGAAACCGCAAGTCCTATCAAAACGGGTGTAAAGAAAATGTTGTAGCTATCAAAATTCCCTACAAGATTGAACTAAGTGATATTTTCGTAGGTTTTACAACCTTTGAGATATAGAAGTAGAAATTGGGACAATTCAAATTCAATTCTGTATCGTCTCCTTATAAAACAATGTCATGACTGCAATTTCCCAACTTAAACTTATATATCTAAAAAAATGGTGCAACCTAGGAAAAATTACATAACCAGTCTTGTAGAGAATTTTAACAGCTATAAGATTTTCTCAGGTCCCATGCCGATAAGACTTGCCGTATTCAAGCAAAAGCGCAAAACCCTAACAAAAAACCTAAAAATGTAAATTGAGCTTCTTTATCTCAAAAATGGTACATCCTGAGAACAAAATCATAAACGTCAATCCTGTAGAGATTTTTCACAGCTACAACATTTTTTAGCTCCATTACGATTGGACTTGCGGTTTCCAAGCAAAATCGTGAAAACCGAAAAAACACCTAAAAATTTGAATTTTGACCGCGATTTATTTAAAAATCCCCATAGCTATTTTTTCTTGTTTTTGGATTTTTCTCATCTATGAATATTGCTGTTTCGGAATTCACAAAAACTTCCCCTGTGTAAGCGGTTTTCATTAAAAGTTAGTTAAGGGGCACCCTTCATGACATTGTTTTATAAGGGGGCGATACAGTCAGTGCATTGTCCCAATTTGAACTTCAATATCTCAAAAATGGTAAAACCTACGAAAATACCGTAAAGGTCAATCTTGTAGAGAATTTTCATAGCTACAACATTTTCTTCAGTCTAATGTTGGTAGGACATGCGGTTTCTAAGCAAACTCGTGAAAACCTAAACAACCCCTAACAAGTGAGCCAAGGCTATAGTCGGGTCGGGGCCGACTATGTGATACCCTACACCACTACCCCTGTTCATAAGATTTTGACTAATAAAATTCAAAATATTAAAATTTGGATAGCTTAGCGCCTTTTCTCTGAATGTCTTCATTTTTTTTGAAACGCATTTAAGTGCATCGACAGTACACTAGAATAACTGCTTATTCTATGGCCACTAGAAGTTGAGAAGCCGAGGTGGGATCTGTTTTTCACTTTCAACACATATTTGTTTTTAAGTTTTTGCTATTAGCTGAATTTGAAAGGTTGTTTAAATGTGCACCGCCATCTGTTCTTTAGTTTGTTAACAAAAACTCGCGTACAGATGGTAAGCGTTGAACACACAACCCCTGGATTTGTAGTCGGACACTCACGCTCTGTGCCACCGACCTCATAACTTATTAATGTCTATATCACACCATATGCTTTTTCACATGTATGTTTTCAGTTTGGGTATACTAATATACAGACCAGCTGATGTCATACATGTGAAAAAGCATATGGTTTGATATAGCCATAAGTAGTGAAGTACATTTACCATGTTACATTAGTTTGTAATGAATTACATAATGACTAACTGATTCGAATTTTTGCTGGGTATATCAATAAACTGGAAGGGTACAATTCATTTTTCGGGTCTACACAACTCTAATTCTAAATGATATTTTTACTAAATAAATAATAATCCGCTCTTTCTGGGCAGAAGACAACCTTCTTATTTTTCGTTATTCTATGGATCATATTACATTATTACATTACATTATTTAATAATCTTTAGATTATAATAATTTATATATTTAATTTTATTATTACATTGCGTGTAACATATAAAATCAGCCATAAGTGAGAGGGGTAAGATGATGCCCGGTCTACTAACCGCAAGATAACCAACAACCAACATCATGCCAACATTTGTTTTTTTGGGTTTATACCTGACACGGCACAATATAAAGTACATTTTATGGACGGCGATAACTGATGGCCGCCACTCTTCGGTCAGCACAACAAATGTTCTTTGGTTAGTTTTATTATGCTCCAGTCGAGATAACTAAGCGCCGCCGCTGTCGTCTCATTTTCAATAAAATGTGTGCGAGAAGGAATAAATGTGGGTAAGAATGGCAGTTAGCCCATCACACTGAAAATGGGCAGGTGAAGATATTCAAGTGAACAAAACAATCGCTCACACACACACTCGCACATTGTGTAATTGGCCCCTATCAGTTTTTGGTCTAAAACATTGGACCATTATAAATGAAATTCTTTAAGTTTTTTTATTATTCCATGAGGTATGTTAGTCAGCAAAATATTGAGATTATCTTCCCGTATTCCTCCATGAGTTTGTCGAGAGAGAGAAAATAAAAAGATTGATTGATATATTGGATAATAAAGGTGGTATCTGTGTTAAAGTTTGTGATGCCACCATTACTAAACATGTGGCATAAAAACACAATATTATGTAGCTGTGGTCTGATGATTTTATGTTACAATGTACTCCTCCCCGCAAAAGGAATGTATGAATAATTCGTTTGGTATCCTTAAAAGTGACATAGTTGTGAAATAGGGTTGTCAAAGATAGGTTTACGATTTTATATTTGGAAGAAACTAGTCACAATAACCAATCTTAGGTTGAAGTACTGATCCAAATACAATGTCATAATTTTGATAACATACGACAAATATCAATGATCTAACTATGTCGAACATTATCAAAGTGTATAACCCACCATTTGAAATTTGAATTTAAATCATTACATACACGGAGGAAAAAAAGGTCGCAAACATATTTTGCAGCAAACACATATATGTTTGCAACAGTCCCAAACATAACATATGTTTGGATCCTGCAAAAAATGTTTGGGTGCAAACAAATATTTGTTTAGATAAAATATAAACACAAACCCCAAATTTAAAAAAGCATACATATACACACATTTAAAAATGGTGGTTTTTCTTTTATTGAAATGCATAGAAATACCAAACACAATAGTAACAATAGACGAGTAGATACATTACTTACTTACTTAGCTGGCCCATTACAGAACATTCGTTCCATAGACCGAACTAAAAAAAGATCTGCAATTCTCCCTGTTTAGTGCTTCGCTTTTTGGAATACCGCGCCTTCTCACTCATCTCTTCATCCACTTGTTTGCGCCATCTATTCTTTGGCCTGGCAATTCTGCGTGCTCCGCCATGTGGCTCGAATTTATACGCTTTTTTAGCGGGTTCATCAGCGCTCATTCTTATTATATGGTCTAGCCAACGCAATCGCTGCATCTCGATACGTTTGACTATACTGATGTCGTTGTATAGCAGATACAGCTCGTAGTTCATACGACGTCGATATTCACCGTCAACCCAGATTGGTCCGTAGATCTTTCGAAGAATTTTTCGCTCAAACACGCCAAACACTGCCTTATCTGCTGGCGCAAGTACCCAGTCTTCGGAACCATACATCAGCACGGGTAGTATCAGTGTTTTGTAAAGCGTTATTTTTGTTTGACGAGTTGTGGCTTTGTTTTTGATGTGCTTACTTAAGACAAAGTTGCATCTGTTGGCCAATACAATTCTTCTTTTTATTTCATTTGCTGTGTTAACGGAGGTGCCGAGGTAGACGAAATCTTCTACTACCTAAAAATTACAGGACCCAACTTCCACAGTTGGTCCGAGCTCAATGGACGCATTGCGCGTCGACACCATTAACATTGTCTTCTCACCGTTTACCGCCAGACCCACTTTAGCAGTTTCTCCTTCGACCTTCATAAAGGTATCAGTTACTTCTTTTACTGATCGTCCCATGATGTCTATGTCAACAGCATAAGCAAGTAACATGTGGCTATTGGTGTAAATTGTGCCACCTCTTGTGGTTTTTGCCTCTCGTATAACCTTTTCCAGCAGGATATTGAAGAGATTACACGAAAGGCTGTATCCTTGTCTGAAACCTCTTTTGGTACAAAACTCTTCGGAGAGGCTCTTTCCTATTTTTACTGAGGGCCTCGTGTCAGTTAGTCATTTTACAAAGCCGGATGAGCTTTGCGGGGATACCAAATGCAGACATGGCTTGGAATACCTTTGAGCGCAGCGGACTGTCGAAGGCTGCTTTATAATCGACAAAAAGGTGGTAGGTGTCGATCTGCATCTCTTGGGTCTTCTCCAGGATTTGCCGCAGGGTAAATATCTGGTCAATGGTGGACTTGCCAGGTCTAAAGCCGCTTTGGTATGGTCCAATAATCTCGTTGACCATTGGCTTTAGTCGTTCGCACAATATCCCTGACACGATCTTGTAGGCAATAGGGAGTAGACTTATGCCCCTATAGTTAGAGCATACAGTCTTATCTCCCTTCTTGTGGACGGGGCACAGGATACTCAGGTTCCAATCGTCGGGTACTCGTTCTTCCTGCCAGATGGTGCTAACTAGCTGATGAATACACCTTATCAGCGTGTCGCCTCCGGTTTTGAACAGCTCGGCTGGTAAGCCATCGGCCCCTGCTGCCTTATTATTCTTCAGCCGATTTATTGCTGTCTCTACCTCATCTTGGCTGGGCGGTATACATTCAATACCATCTTCTGGGATTGGGACTGTGGTATCTTCGTCGTCTTCGCTGCTATTGGATACCAACAGATTTGAAAAATGTTCTTTCCATATCCTGAGTACACTATCTGTATAAATGATGAAATATAAATACAAACTCAAAATCCACACAGACATACATATACACAGTTATAAGTGGTGGTGGTTTTTCTTTTATAGAAATGCATAGAAATACCAAACACAAAAGTAACAACAGACGCATAGATATATAACACAAATAAAAACTATTAATTATAAAATATAGAAACATCGTTGAACGCTTCTCGTTAGTTGTAAAATAAAACAAAATTGGAATCTTCAACGGGTAATGGGCGTCTGAAGTCAAATGATTATATAATGTGAAACGGGTGTATACATAAAAAATAAACAATATTTAATATGGAAATTGAGAACATTGAAACACTTTTTTACTAATACCAACATTAATTTATATTTATTTTTATTTAAATACTACTCGTGCCACTTCAGTTCGATTTAAAAAAAAAATCAGCCGTTACATCAACAGCGGGACACGTTTTTGTGGCATTTTAATTAAAGGATTTCTGTCCTCAGAAGGTAAAACATTCTTCTAAAAAAGGACAATACCAAATTTAGTTCTCTTCGTACACATAAGTACGAAGTACGAAAAATTTATCTCAAACCTACACCCTAAAAGTAATCATTGTGCCGAATTTCAGGATCCCACCTCCATCCGTTCAACCAAATCCACATTGTACAAAATTTAGTACCATTTAGTAATTTTCGTACCCATAAGTACAATTTTCCAAAACTATTTGAATCTTACACTTCGACAGTAATCTTAATTCCAAAGTTCAGGATTACAACACGATCCGTTCACCGAAATCCAAATTGTACAAAATTTAGTACCATTTAGTGCTTTTCATAAACATAAGTAGGAATTTCCAAACCCACACCCCAACAGTAATATTAGTTCCATATCTCAGTATTCCTGCTCTATATATTCACTCAAATCCAAATTTAGTACCATTTAGTACTTTTTGTACCCATAATTACGAATTTTCCAAACTTCCTCAAGTCTACAGTAATCTTAATTCCAAATTTAAGGATTCCAACTCCATCCGTTCTCTCAAATCCAAATTGTACCCAATTTAGAACCATTTTTTACTCTTCGTAACCGGGAGTACGAATTTTCAAAACTACCTCAATCCTACACTCCCACAGTAATTTAAATTCTACATTTCAGGATTCCAGCTCTATCCATCCACCAAAATCCAAATTGTACCAAACTTAGTACTTTTCATATACATGGGTACACTTTGGGTACACTTTATAAAAACCCTACTTTTACACTTACGAATTTCATTCCAGATTTCTAGCTCTACCGGTTCGCAATATACAAATGGTACCATATTTGGTACCCTTTAGTATTTTTCGTACCGTTCTAGTTCAAATTTCCTACAACTCAGCCATATCCGATACCTTCGGACCATGAGATACTTTCGGAACAAAAGATAACCTCTCCCAAAATATCAAGTTTCTAGCTTTAACCGTTTCGTCTGGACGTTGGTTATTAGTCGGCCAAATGGTACCAGCCACACCATCGGTACAATTATAAGTGCTTTTCTCACCCTTCTAGACCGAATTTCCAAAATCCCAGCCTCATCGACCACCTTCGCCCCAAAACTAACCACCACCCAAAGTTTCAAGATTCTAGCTTCAGCCGTTTCGTCTGGGCGTTGATTATTTATCGATCAGAAACACAAATTGGACCATTTTTAGTACATTTTAGTACTCTTCGCACGAATTTCCAAAAACACAGCCTTATCAACCACCTTCGCCCCAAGACTAACCACCACCCATAATTTCAAGAGTCTAGCTTCAGCCGTTTCGTCTAGGCGTTTATTAGTCGGTTAGTCGCACAAATTATACCATTTTTAGTACATTTTAGTACTTTTCGCACCTTTCTAGGATGATTTTCCAAAAACACAGCCTTATCGACCACCTTCGCCCCAGGACTAACCACCACCAAACATTTCAAGATTCAAGCTTCAGCCGTTTCGTCTGGACACCATTTTTAGTACATTTTAGTACTTTTCGCACCCTTCTAGGACGAATTTCCAAAAACCCAGCCTTATTGACCACCTTCGCCCCAAGACTAACCACCACCTAAAAATTTCTGGATTCTAGCTTCAGCCGTTTCGTAGGGGCGTTGATTATTGGTCGGTCAGCTACACAAATTTCACAATTTTTAGTACATTTTAGTACTTTTCGCACCCTTCTACCCCAAGTATGTTTGGACGAAACGTGTTTCAGACAATGGAGCTGATTTAGCCATGTCCGTCCGTCCGTCTGTCTGGCTGGAGCGCACGATAACTCTCAACGGATCAACCGATTCGGCCCAAAATTCAGCTTTCGTAATATTTTGTCCAAACTTAGTTTAAGTTCGAAGATGGGTTATATCGGTCCACTCCTTCCCGTACCTACAAAAGCTCGAAAATGTTCGGAAAATTTGTACGTACGATAACTCTTGAAGGGATTAACCGATTTGGTCCATACTTTGCAAATTTTGATATGTCTACCAGACTTAGGTGTGGTTCCAATATGGAGACAATCGGTCCACTCCTTCTGGTACCTCCCACACAAAATTTCGGATAAGTTCAGTTTAGCACCTGCTCTCGAATTGCTTTGATTTTTGTTTTAGCAACTTGTATTCACCGCCCCCTACACGACGGTAAAAGTTTCATCACGGGCAAGTCCATACTTCCTGAGAAAATAGCCTGAAAGGTACAGAAAACCCCTATGACACCGTGTGTAGTGGTTAGAGCGCAAGATAACTCTCGAACGGATCTGCCGATTCGGTTCAAAATGTGGCATTCGTAATATTTTGTGCAAACTTAGTTTAAGTTCGAAGATAAGCCATATTGGTCCACTCCTTCAGGGACCTCCCCCACCAAAGTTAAAAAATGTTCGGAAAAATTGTGAACACGATAACTCTTGATGGGAGTGACCGATTTGGTCCATACTTTACGCATCCTTATATATCTACCAGATATAGATCAGGTTTGAATATGGAGTATATTTACCCACATTCAAACCTCCCACACAAAAATTCGGATGAGTTCACTTTAAGACCAGCCACGGTGCTCAATCAAATCAAATTTAAATGGAAGGAGCCTACACCTGGGAAGTTTTTGGCTGATTCTGAAACTACAATGTTCATAGATGAGAAAAATCAAAAAACAAAAAAAAAAAATTCAAAGGCAGCGCAAAAAAAGCGTTTGTCGTGAAGAAAATACATTTCTGTGGCCAAGTATCCGCGTAAATGTACAAAAAACACATTTGCATTTGAAAAACGATAAGTTCTAGGACAGAGAAGCCATTACATAGTCGATACGTCCGAAGTTTTGTTTTACCACCAATGAAACCAGGTAACGTAATTTGGTGACTAGGTGGGTTCGAGTCCTTGGCTTTCCTTTTTCACTTGCAAATAATTTCCGATCATCAAGCTTAACTCTAAACGAGAAAATTAATAAAAAAAATAGCCGGAGCGCTTTTTAAATAAATCGCGATTCAAGTTGACATTTTTTAGGGGTTGCTTAGGTTTTTGCGATTTTGCTTGGAAACCGCAAGTCCTATCAAAACGGGTGTAAAGAAAATGTTGTAGCTATCAAAATTCCCTACAAGATTGAACTAAGTGATATTTTCGTAGGTTTTACAACCTTTGAGATATAGAAGTAGAAATTGGGACAATTCAAATTCAATTCTGTATCGTCTCCTTATAAAACAATGTCATGACTGCAATTTCCCAACTTAAACTTATATATCTAAAAAAATGGTGCAACCTAGGAAAAATTACATAACCAGTCTTGTAGAGAATTTTAACAGCTATAAGATTTTCTCAGGTCCCATGCCGATAAGACTTGCCGTATTCAAGCAAAAGCGCAAAACCCTAACAAAAAACCTAAAAATGTAAATTGAGCTTCTTTATCTCAAAAATGGTACATCCTGAGAACAAAATCATAAACGTCAATCCTGTAGAGATTTTTCACAGCTACAACATTTTTTAGCTCCATTACGATTGGACTTGCGGTTTCCAAGCAAAATCGTGAAAACCGAAAAAACACCTAAAAATTTGAATTTTGACCGCGATTTATTTAAAAATCCCCATAGCTATTTTTTCTTGTTTTTGGATTTTTCTCATCTATGAATATTGCTGTTTCGGAATTCACAAAAACTTCCCCTGTGTAAGCGGTTTTCATTAAAAGTTAGTTAAGGGGCACCCTTCATGACATTGTTTTATAAGGGGGCGATACAGTCAGTGCATTGTCCCAATTTGAACTTCAATATCTCAAAAATGGTAAAACCTACGAAAATACCGTAAAGGTCAATCTTGTAGAGAATTTTCATAGCTACAACATTTTCTTCAGTCTAATGTTGGTAGGACATGCGGTTTCTAAGCAAACTCGTGAAAACCTAAACAACCCCTAACAAGTGAGCCAAGGCTATAGTCGGGTCGGGGCCGACTATGTGATACCCTACACCACTACCCCTGTTCATAAGATTTTGACTAATAAAATTCAAAATATTAAAATTTGGATAGCTTAGCGCCTTTTCTCTGAATGTCTTCATTTTTTTTGAAACGCATTTAAGTGCATCGACAGTACAACCCAAATAAAAAATGGAAAAGTGGGATGTATGCCAACCATCAATAGGCTTCTTTCTCTGTTAGACCCCCATCAACGCCCAAAATTTCATGAGGATCCGATCAAAATTTCGTAGTGTAATTCCACAAAAATGGAAAAAGGGATGCATTACCGACTATTGCGATATCTCTGTTGTTTGACCACCTATGACAACCTACTTCACATCGTTGTAAAGGTGATATTTTCTACTTTCCTTGCCAGGTTTTGCTTTCGATATACCTCCTACAGAAGGGAGATATTAACTTTGGTCTTTTTTCCAAATATTTTTTTGTCACATTCCGATTATTCAGGGGATAATATCCGAACATTATCAAAAATCAAAAGGTCTTTTCCTCTGTGGGAACCCAATTACACCGAAAATTTCGTGACGATCCAATTAAAATTGCGACCTGTAGCGTGATTTCCAAAAAAGTGGAAAAATGGGATGTATTACCGACTATTGCGATATCTCCGTTATTTGGATACCTACACCAACCTGCTTTACATGATGGGATTTTTTACTTTCATTGTCAGACTTTGCTTTTGGAAGGTCCCGAACCATAGCTGTGATATTCGTCATTATTATTAAAATCGCCAAAATGAAAAGTTGTGTTCTATTAGCGGCTTTTGCGATATCTTCGTTGTTTGACCACCTACGAAAACCTACGTAACATCGTTGCAAAGGTGATATTTTCTACTTTCATTAGCAGGTTTGGCTTTTGATATACCCCTTTTAAAAGCGAAGATATTCGCTTTGAAATAAAACGTTGACTTTTTCTCCAAATAAGTTTTTTGCCCATTCCGACCCCTGAATATTATCCGACCATCACCAAAATCAATAGGCTTTTTCTCTGTAGAATCCCCATTAGCCCCAAAAATTTCGTGACGATACGATCAAAATTGCGACCTGTAGCGTGATTACAAAAAAAATGGGATGTATTGCCGACTATTGTGATATCTCCGTTATGTGGCCACCTGCGCCAACCTACTTTGCATCACTGTGAAGATGGGATTTTCTACTTTCATAGTCAGACTTTGTTTTTGGAAGATCCCCAACCGAAGCTGTGATATTCGTCATTATTATTAAAATCTCAAAAATAAAAAGTTGGGTTCTATTAGCGGCTATTGCGATATATTAGTTGTTTGATCACCTACGAGAACCTACTTTACATCATTAGAAAGGCGATCTTTTCTACTTTCATGGCCAGGTTCTGCTTTTGGTATACCCCATATTGGAGCTGAGATATTCGCTTAGGAAAAAAAACGTTGTCTTTTTCTCCAGATAAGTTTTTTGCCGAAATTAATAGGCTTCTTCATCTGTGTGACCCCCATTAACCCTCAAAATTTCGTGACGATACGATCAAAATTGAGACCTGTAGCGTGATTTCCAAAAAAGTGGAAAAATGGGATGTTTTACCGACTATTGCGATATCTCCGCTATTTGGTCACCTACGCCGACCTAGTTTACATCATTGTAAAGATGGGATCTTCTACTTTCATAGCCAGGCTTTGCTTTTGGAAAGTCCCCAACTAAAGCTGTGATATTCGTCATTATAATTAAAATCGCACAAATGAAAATTTGGGTTTTATTTGCGACTATTGTGATATATTCGTTGTTTGATCACCTACGAGAACTTACTTTACATCATTAGAAAGGTGATATTTTCTACTTTTATTGTCAGGTTTTGCTTTTGGTATACCCCGTATAGAAGCTGAGATATTCGCTTTGAAAAAAACGTTGTCTTTTTATCCACATAAGTTTTTTGCCCATTCCGACCCCTAAATATTATCCGACCATCACCAAAATCAATAGGCTTCTTCCCCTCCGGGACCCCCATCAACATCCGAAATTTCGTGACGATCCGATCAAAATTGCGACCTGTAGCGTGATTACAAGGTTTAGATGGACAGACGGACAGACGGACGGACGGACACACATAGCCAGATCGACTCAGCTCGTCGAGACATTCATTTTGGTATATTTGGGTCATTTGGGTCTACGACCATTATTTCTATTATTTTTGGCCAAAACCAACTTATAATACCCTCCCCACAAAAATGTCAACTTGAATCGCGATTTATTTAAAAAGCGCTCCGGCGATTTTTTTTGTTTTTACATTTTTCTCATATATGAACATTGTAGTTTCAGAATCCGCAAAAACATCCCAGGTGTAAGCACCTTCCATTAAAATTAGATTCAAGCGCACCGTGTTCATTCAAGTACATCCTCCGCAACACTTCGGAGCTTCGTACCAAATATAACTTTTGTCGGTAAAATCCACAAAGGGCCACAAAATCCGTAATCCGTAGATTTGATATTGCCAATAGATGGACGTTTCAATTCACACAGGCTAAGGGTATATCTCTGTCTGTAAAACCGACTGATACTTTTTTACTTGTTATACCCTCAGCATTTATGCTAACGAGCTTTGGTCCAAAATTTGGCTTTCGTAGTATTTTGTCCAAACTTAATCTAAGTTCGAAGATGGGTTTGTTATATCGGTCCACTCCTTCACGTACCTCCCCCACAAAAGTTCGGAAATGCTCGGAAAATTTGTGCGCACTATAACTCTTGAAGGGAGTAACCAACTAGGTCCATACTTTGTACATCCTGAAAATTCTAACAAACTTAGAAGAGGTTCTAGGACTCAATCGGTCCACTCCTTCGGGTATCTCCCACACAACATTTCGGAAAAGTTCAGTTTAGGACTTGCTCTCGGATCGTTGTGATTTTTATTGCAGCAACTTGAATTCCCTGCCCCTATTACGACAAAATAAGTTTCATCAGGGGCAAGTACACCATGTGTAGTGGTTGGAGCGCTCGATAACTTTCGAACGGATCTGCCGATACGATCCAAAATTTGGCGTTTATAAAATTGTGTCCAATCTTAGTATAAGTTCGAAGGTAGGCCATATCGGTCCATTCCTTCAGATACATCCCACACAAAGGTTCAAAAGTTTCTGCTTAAATGGTGCCCACGACAACTCTGAAAGGCAGTAACCGATTTGATCCATACTTTTCATATCGTATCTCTACGGGACATAGATCAGGTTTGAATATGGACTATATAGGTTCACTCCTTTGAGTACCTCCCAACCAAAATTTGGAAAAAGTGCAGTTTGAGGGCTGCCCTCGAATCGTTTTGCTTCTTTTTGTAAGGGGTATTTACTTGTTAAATTAAAATTAGTCTCAGTCGAAAATTTAGACACATTTTCAAATATTTTTTAAAGTAAAACATTTGAGCATCAATTGGATAAAATATCGGTTAACTCAATGTGAATGACTCCCAAAATGTTGAATACACATACTAATGGTTAGTCATTTCCATGCCATTGATAATATCATCAATGTGTATCTTGAGTGCCATGGCTCCTCATTTCCTCTGTCTCCAGCAGATATCTTGGTGTGCTTGTTGTTGGCCGTTGATTGTCCATCATTCATTGCTATGCTGTGCCATCGGTAGATATTAATTGTATTTTTTATTTTGTTTTTATTTTTTATTAATTTGTTTACTTTGATATCGAATGGCGGCTGATTGTTCTTTGTCTCCGTGTTTATTTTGAGGTCAAAATAGATGGTGTTTTGTTTTTCTGAATATCAAAATTGATTTTTCAGTTTTCTTTTTAAAAAGCCGTCGTCCGTTGATAAGAAGACAAGTTTATTTTTTATTATTTATTTTCATTTTTTCGATGGTTCTAAAGTGTAAAAGGTGAGCATTTTAAATACGTTTTTAGGTTTATTTGCATAACATATTTATTTAATTGACCATTGTGAGATTGATAAAAATAAACTTTTTATATAATCAAATACTTACTATTTATTATCAATAGAGATGTTCAACGACTAACCTGCAAAGAAGGAATAGAGGTGAAGAGGATTATTTTAATGATAAACAAATAAAAAGAAAATAAATTTAAATTTAATATTAGTTTTCTAATGGGAAACCGTAAGGCAATTGTTATCACTCATTAACCCCCTTCACTGCTTCGCAAAAAACTTGCCTCAAACCTTAAAGAATTATTAAAACAAATTAAAAAAAAACGTATACTAAACAACACCGGCGAACACCTATGATGCTCCTAATTGCCGGCCATTCAAAATCTATTATTATTGCCATAATAAAATGTAATAACGTGCGGCCGAACAACACAATTATTGCCGTTGTCGTCTCCACTGTCACCGGACCATTGCCACTGTCCTTCTGTCTCCTCATCAATAATTTTTATAAATGCAACAAATTTGTAATAACAACACCGGCCACCAGTCACCACAACTAAGCGTATCCACAAGTGTCCGAACAACATTTCAACAAGTTGCACGAATTACGACAAGTATTAATGCGGCAGTTGCTGCTGATCATCTTAATAATGTTTTATTTTTTATTTTCAATATTTTTTTCGAGTTCTGCTTAATTCCGTATATCTGCCATATCCGTGTTTGAATGTTCTTTCTCTTCTCAAATGAGCAACAGAATTTAATACCCCTGAGGGGGAATATGATGCTACACAGCAGCTGGTTAAAGTGGACATACAAGTATGGATGGATTGGTACTACCGCCTTATGGCAAATGAAGAGACTCCAACATCAATTGGAAACATGCTGTTGCATGCCTAGAGGAGACACAAACAACAACAGCAAATACACATGACAAATAACACACGTAATCATGGTAGGCGACTTTGCACACATAAAATGCACTGAACAAAATATCTTCTAAAGGTTTTCTTCATAAACAGTCTTCTAAAGGCTTTCTTTATATAAAAGACCTCCCAAAGGTCAATTTCTATACGAAAAAACTCCACCTCAGTGAATTTTTTTCTATACGAAAAATCCTCCTGAGGAAGCTGAGGAATTTTTTTCTTTACGAAAAAACCTCAGGAATTTTTTTTTTATATAAAAGACCTCCCAAAGGTCAATTTCTATACGAAAAAACTCCACCTCAGTGAATTTTTTTCTATACGAAAAATCCTCCTGAGGAAGCTGAGGATTTTTTTCTTTACGAAAAAACCTCAGGAATTTTTTTTCTATACGAAAAAACCTCCTTAGGGACCTGAGGAATTTTTTTCTATACGAAAAAACCTCCTCAGGGACCTGAGGAATTTTTTTCTATACGAAAAAACCTCCTCAGGGACCTGAGGATTTTTTTCTATACGAAAAAACCACCTCAGGGACCTGAGGAATTTTTTTTTTCTATACAAAAAAACCACCTCAGGGACCTAAGGAATTTTTTCTATACGAAAAAACCTCCTTAGGGACCTGAGGAATTTTTTTCTATACGAAAAAACCTCCTTAGGGACCTGAGGAATTTTTTTCTATACGAAAAAACCTCCTCAGGGACCTGAGGATTTTTTTTCTATACGAAAAACCTCCTTAGGGACCTGAGGAATTTTTTTCTATACGAAAAACCTCCTCAGGGACCTGAGGAATTTTTTTCTATACGAAAAACCTCCTCAGGGACCTGAGGAATTTTTTTCTATACGAAAAAACCTCCTCAGGGACCTGAGGAATTTTTTTCTATACGAAAAAACCACCTCAGGGACCTGAGGAATTTTTTTCTATACGAAAAATCCACCTCAGGGACCTGAGGAATTTTTCCTATACGAAAAAACCTCCTCAGGGACCTGAGGAATTTTTTTCTATACGAAAAAAACCTCCTCAGGGACCTGAGGAATTTTTTTCTATACGAAAAAACCTCCTCAGGGGACCTGAGGCATTTTTTTCTATACGAAAAAACCTCCTCAGGGGACCTGAGGCATTTTTTTCTATACGAAAAAACCTCCTCAGGGGACCTGAGGCATTTTTTTCTATACGAAAAAACCTCCTCAGGGGACCTGAGGAATTTTTTTCTATACGAAAAAACCACCTCAGAGACCTGAGGAATTTTTTTCTATACGAAAAAACCTCCTCAGGGACCTGAGGAATTTTTTTCTATACGAAAACACCACCTCAGGGACCTGAGGAATTTTCTTCTATACGAAAAAACCTCCTCAGAGGCCTGAGGAGTTTTGCTTTTATATGAAAAAACCTCCTCTGGGACCTGAGGAATTTTTTTCTATACGAAAAAACCTCCTCTGGGACCTGAGGAATTTTTTTCTATACGAAAAAACCTCCTCTGGGACCTGAGGAAGTTTTTTCTATACGAAAAAACCTCCTCTGGGACCTGAGGAATTTTTTTCTATACGAAAAAACCTCCTCTGGGACCTGAGGATTTTTTTTCTATACGAAAAAACCTCCTCAGGAAGCTGAGGAATTTTTTTTCTATACGAGGGGGTTTTTATATAAAAAAAATTCCTCAGGTCCCTGAGGTAGTTTTTTCGTATAGAAAAAAATTCCTCAGGTCCCTGAGGTAGTTTTTTCGTATAGAAAAAAATTCCTCAGGTCCCTGAGGTAGTTTTTTCGTATAGAAAAAAATTCCTCAGGTCCCTGAGGTAGTTTTTTCGTAGAGAAAAAAAATCCTCAGTATAGAAAAAACCTCCTCAGTTCCCTGAGGAGGTTTTTTCGTATAGAAAAAATTCCTCAGTTCCCTGAGGAGGTTTTTTCGTATAGAAAAAAATTCCTCAGTTCCCTGAGGAGGTTTTTTCGTATAGAAAAAAATTCCTCAGTTCCCTGAGGAGGTTTTTTCGTATAGAAAAAAATTCCTCAGTTCCCTGAAGAGGTTTTTTCGTATAGAAAAAAAATCCTTAGTTCCCTGAGGAGGTTTTTTTTCGTATAGAAAAAAATTCCTCAGTTCCCTGAGGAGGTTTTTTCGTATAGAAAAAAATTCCTCAGTTCCCTGAGGAGGTTTTTTCGTATAGAAAAAAATTCCTCAGTTCCCTGAGGAGGTTTTTTCGTATAGAAAAAAATTCCTCAGTTCCCTGAGGAGGTTTTTTCGTATAGAAAAAAATTCCTCAGTTCCCTGAAGAGGTTTTTTCGTATAGAAAAAAATTCCTCAGTTCCCTGAGGAGGTTTTTTCGTATAGAAAAAAATTCCTCAGTTCCCTGAGGAGGTTTTTTCGTATAGAAAAAAATTCCTCAGTTCCCTGAGAAGGTTTTTTCGTATAGAAAAAAATTCCTCAGTTCCCTGAGAAGGTTTTTTCGTATAGGAAAAACTCCCTCAGGTCTCTGAAGTGTTTTTTTCGTATAGAAAAAAATTCCTCAGGTGTCTGAGGTGTTTTTTTCGTGTAGAAAAAAAATACTCATGTCTCTGAGGTGTTTTTTTCGTATAGAAAAAAAATCCTCAGGTCTCTGAACCTGAGGAATTTTTTCTATACGAAAAATATTACATAGAGGACTTCTTTTGCAGCTGAAAATTCTCTCAGTGTCCATGACTAAAAAATGACCACCACCAGAGTAAGAGCACCACAACCCAACGTCCATACAAATGGATGTAAGTATCTGTCTCTTTGTCCATCCATCCAGCTGCAACCTTTCCTTAAGTGAACCTCCTGAGGATAGTGTGTTTGTGTTGTTGTTGTTTTCTGTTGCATTTGTTGGTTGATGTTTATTTGTTGTTGTCATGCTGCGGGAGAAAATTAATGTTAACAACATGTTTTTGTATGTTTAAATTCACTTCAAAGGATTTGGCAGGCCAATGCTGGCTGAGAATGAGAGGCCAAAGATGATTGCCAAAGGAGTTGCGAACATTAACAGCCACTCGTTTCGTTTTCCATTTTTTGTTGTTCTAAAAGTGTTTAATTCGCTGTTTGTTTACGCCAAACACACTCGGAACACACATTGGGGCATTTGCTAAAGTGGAGTCATAATAAACGACTGTCGGCGACTGTGTGCGGCGGTGTGTTTAGTGGTGGAGCCCCATGGTGTGGCCGAGATGTGGTTGCATGTTTTAAGCCATCTCATATAATATTTAACACACTTAACAAGGAACGAGGAAGAAGAACGAGCAGCAACAGCCATGATCCCCATGGCTGAGGGGAAACAGTGGCATGAAAACATTTTAATTATAAGTATGTTTGTTTTTGTTGTTGGCGTTGTTGCTGTTGTCGACAATTTCTTGTATGTTTTCTTTGATTTACACAGACATAATGAAATAACCATTTGTGCGTGTTTAATTTGTTAAGAAGGCAGGAGGAAAATGAAATGTTTAAGATTTTGTTGGTCGCGTGTTTTCAAGTGTTTCGTATGGGCCACATGGTGGGTAATCAGTTCGTAAAAGAAAAACATTATAAGTAGAAAAAAATCGAAAAGTAATGATGTCAATATTGCTCTCAGCCAGCCAACTATGGTTGAAATATGGCGGCGGATAATGCCACCTTGTAATGTCTGAAGAATGTTACTTCTCACTCCTCGTATCAAAACATAGATCTACTGTTTGCATTACTGCTCTTATCTCTGGAGTCGAAGAAGAAGAAATAACAATTGCGGCATTTATTAATTAACACTTAAAAGAATTAATATACAATCCAATTATCTTTAGAGATAAATATGGCAAACAATTTAACGAAAAAAGGTAACAAGAACAGAATTTAATTACAGCCATTACAAGTCAATTGAATGAGCGACAAGCAGTAGGCAATTTCAGCCATGTTATTCTCGCTTGATGATCGCAGATACATACCTTTACAAACAAGCGAACCCTTTTCATTTCGGTAATTCTTAGCTATTCTTGGTGCTGCCATATTTTCCAATGTAGGGGTATGGAATTTTTATTTTTGGGTTTAAGTGCTCCGATTAATTTAGCTTATCAAACTGCAGCACTTGTGTGTATCGTAATGACTGACGACTATCTATTTCGTTTGTCAGTGTCGTTTTTGTTTCTTCTTCTTTCAATTCATTTCATTTAGAAGGTATTCGTAACAAATCAATGTGATTAGTTGTTCGTTTTTCTTGTGGTTTATTAAACAGCTACCACAACCAATGCCGATGTCGTTGTCGTTGTTTCTCAACAACATCAATTAAAAGATAGATTTTAAGAAAAAGAATATCTGTATTTTTTAATTCATTTTCATTCTTTGTTTCCCCCCAAAAGATAAGCACGAATCATTGTGTAGCCCAGTCAGCCATCCATTGACTTAATTCTTTTGTTGTTTCTTTGTTGCTCTACACCCACCTTTCAATATTTTCCTTGTATCTACAATCTGAGAGCAAGTATGAATTGGTTTAATCACCTTCCACTTGACATGGATAAATTACTTGCTACAAATTCTATTTGCAGTACCCTACGATAAAATTGTGAGACATATTGATTTGTTTGAAATAGCTGTGACACAATTTTAGAATAAAGGACATACTCGATAAATAAGAAAATTCTAAATAAAATTATAAATTATATATTATAAGTTATAAATAATAAATACAAAATAATACATTATAAATAATAATTAATAAATTATAAATAATAATTAATAAATAATAATTAATAAATTATAAATAATAATTAATAAATAATTAATAATAATTAATAAATAATTAATAATAATTAATAAATTATAAATAATAATTAATAAATGATAATTAATAAATTATAAATAATAATTAATAATTTATAAATAACTAGCAAATGCCCGCTACTTCGTATGCGGAAAGGAAACGAAATATATATAAACAATATTTAATACGGGAATGGCGAATACTGGAGATTTTGTTGTACTAAGACCTATTTTTATTACCAATATTTTTTCGATTGTAGTCAGAATTTAAAAAAAATTGCCGTATCGCATCCCTACACAGCTACCATATTTTTTATTTCGAATTTCCAAAACTACGTATCATATTGCAAATTTAAGATTTGACTCCTGGTTTTACCCCTTCACTAACACAGCATTCTCTTCCAGTACGAATTTCCAAACACTAAACTTTATCTCACCCCTTCACAACAAAAATCACGCACATTCACAATTCAAGGTTCTAGCTTTAGCGGTTTCGCCCAGAACCCGAATAGGTCCGTTAAATTTTCGGCCACGTTTTCGTATATCCCCATATAACTTAGTGTATTTTTAAAGAAGAACAAATGTATATTGTCCAATTTTCTTTAAATTTGGACCTTGAATACTCAGAGGATATAGAAGTTTAATTTAAAAAATCTCCACTTCAATCCACGTTTATTAGAAGAGATATTTTGAAGATTTAGAGTATTTTGAAGATCTTCTGCACATTTTCCAACCGAAATTCGGAATTTGTGGCATGAAAGGTTAGAAAACTTCTTTACAAATATTGTACTTAATGTGCACCGGTATGTCAACAGTATATAACGGAACATTTTTTGAAGGCATTTCAATTTAGGATTTTTTAATATCAGGGGTTAACAAAATTGTCGCATTGGACCACGTTTTCAAATTTACATACCAAAGCGGTCAGAACAAAAAACATTTTTTGAAAAGATGCTTCACGTTTGACTACTTAATTTCAGTACATTATTTAGAAACTCCTTGGCGTTAACATCAAATCAATGGGGCAATATTCAGTACAATTTTTCAAACACAGAACTTTGTCTCAAACTTTAGAGCGATCTTCATAACAAATATTTTTCAATTTCGTATTTTTTGTACAAATAGCGTATTTTTAAATTATATGGTAACATGGGGCGGCTTCGCCACTGGGGCGCCTTCGCCAGCGCCGATTTTCTTGATAACTATAACAGCTAGAGAAATGCAGTTAAAGGGAAAATTGTGAGTTTAACGAAGATCTTTCATCTCCCAATAATTGGCATTTCTATCAAATATATGATTGCTGATGCACGAGGTTTCATGTTTTTGGGGTATTGCGAAAAATATTCATGGTAGGTATATTTTGTGATATCTTGTATACCTTTTGTGATATCAAAATTATATTTTATACCGTTAATAGACAACTACTGAAGAATATAAATCCAAATAATTTGCATGATAAAAGTAATTATAAATGTCAAAATATTCATATTATGAACTATGTAGGGGGTGGTGCGGCTACGCCATGATAGGGGTGAGGTGGGTTAATGTGAGTAATATGTCAGGTTTAACTTAAATTGTTTATGCTATTGATATACCACGCTATAATGTGAAGTTGAAATCAAATATTGTGCTAAACCTATCTAATTTGGCAAAATTTTCATTTTTATGCCTAAATTCAAAGTACCTACTTCAATTAACGGCTAGAATATGTTTCTTTTTGTAAATTTTAGAATCATTTTTGATTATTAAATAGAAAACATGTTCCTTTTATGCATTATTTTGATATTTGAGGAGGAAGTATGGTTAATGCCAGTTTTAGTGTCCGTTGATATATGTCCTATGTCGATGGCGAAGCTACCCCATGGGTGGGGAGGCTTCGCCACTTTTTAGACATTTTGTAAATTCTCAAAAATAATATTTTAAAAACAAAATTATAATCATTTATATATCAAAACTTATAGTCAAGATATGCTAATATTCTTACCAAAAATAATATTTGGAAAATCTTTAATGATGTCGATATGAGAACATTTTGAACAAAAACGTGGCGAAGGCGCCCCATGTTACCATATAATCCCAGCTTTGTTCCTACACCCAACACCAAATTTAGTACCTTAACTATTTAAAATGGTTTTGGTATCAACATGTTACCCAACTTTTCCTACACATAGGTAAACGTTTCAAAAATTACTTCCTTATATTCAACATATATCCTAACCCCAATTCAGTTTTCCAGTTCTCCTGAAACCTATTTGAGGACTATTTAGTAGTTTTTGTATAAATAAGTACGAATTTTCAAAACCTCCTCCCTACCTCCACTCTAAACACCAACTGCTAATCTAATACCGAATTTCAAAATTCCAGTTCTTCGCTTTACAAAATCACAAATTGTACAAAATTCTATACCATATAGCAAATACTAAAAGGTAACAAATTTTGTACCATTAAGCACTTTTCGTACACGATTTTCCAAAATGTACTTTCATATCTCAGTTCTATCCGTTCACCTTAACCCAAATTATAGCCAATGTAGTTCCATTTAGCACTTTTCCATAAGTACGAATTTCCAAAACTACCTCAATCCTACACTCCAACAATAATCTGTTCACGCAAATACAAATTATAGCGAATTTTGTACTATTTAGTACTACTTCGTGCACATTAGTACGATTTTCCAAAGCTACCTCCATATCTCAATTCTATATTCCAACAGTAATCTTAATTCCAAATTTTAGGATTCCAGCTCTTCAAATCCAAATCACACTAAACTCACTACCATTTAGGACTTTTCGACCTTTGGTACATCTTTCTTACTCTTCATCAGTGACCCCCATTCTAAACTTCAGGATTCCGGCCCTATTCGTTAACCCATACCCAAATTGTATTATATTTAGTACCATTTAGTATTTTTCGTATAATTTTAATTCGAATTTCCAAAAACCTTTCATTTTTACTCTTCATCAGTGATCCTCATTCCAAATTTCAGGATTCCAGCTCTATCCGTTCACCCAAATCCAAATTGTACTAAATTTAGTACCATTTAGTACTTTTCGTGCACTTTTAGTTCTAATTTCTAAAAACTTTTCTTTGTTACTCTCCATCAGTGACCCTCATTACAAATTTCAGGATTCCAGCTCAATCCGTTCACCCAAAACAAAATTGTAATAAATTTAGTACCATTTAGAACTTTTTGTGCACTTATAATTCGAATTTCCAAAAACCTTTCTTTCTTACTCTCCACCAGTGACCCTAATTTAAAATTTCAGGATTCTAGCTCCATCCGTTCACCCAAATCCAAAGTGTACTAAATTTAGTACCATTTATTACTTTTCGTACCCTTATAGAATTTCCAGAAACCTTTCATTGTTACTCTTCATCAGTGACCCTCATTCCAAATGTCTGTATTCCAGCTGAATCCGTTCACCCAAATCAAAATTGTACTAAATTTAGTACCATTTAGTACTTTTCGTACCCTTGTAATTCGAATTTCCAAAAACCTTTCTTTTTTACTCTTCATCAGTGACCTTCATTCCTAATTTCAGGATTCCATCTCTATTCGTTCACCCAAACCCAAATTGTACTAAATTTAGTACCATTTATTACTTTTCGTATACTTATAGTTCGAATTCCAAAAACCTTTCATTTTTACTCTTCATCAGTGATCCTCATTCCAAATTTCAGGATTCCAGCTCTATCCGTTCAACCAAATCCGAATTGTACTAAATTTAGTACCATTTAATACTTTTCGTACCTTTATAGTTCGAATTTACAAAAACCTTTCATTGTTACTCTTCATCAGTGACCCTCATTCCAAATGTCTGTATTCTAGCTCAATCCGTTCACCCAAATCAAAATTGTACTAAATTTAGTACCATTTAGTACTTTTCGTACCCTTACAGTTCGAATTTCCAAAAACCTTTCATTATACTCTTCATCAGTGACCCTCATTCCAAATGCCTGTATTCCAGCTCTATCCGTTCACCCAAATCCAAAATTTAGTACCATTTAGTACTATTCTTGCACTTATAGTTCGAATTTCCAAAAACCTTTCTTTGTTACTCTCCACAAGTTACCCTAATTTCAAATTTCAGGATTCCAGCTCTATCCGTTCACACAAATCCAAATTGTACTAAATTTAGTACCATTTAGTACTTTTCGTACCCTTGTAGTTCGAATTTCCAAAAACCCGTTGGTACATCTTTCTAGCTCTCCATCAGTTACCCTCATTCCAAATTTCAGAATTCTAGCTATTACCGTTTGCCTAATACAAAGGGTACCATATTTAGTACCTTTTAGTACTTTTCGTACACTTCTAGGTCGAATTTCCAAAAACGCAGCCTTATCTCACCCCTACACACCAACAGCAACCTACACCCAAAATTTCAACTTTCTAGCTTCAGCGGTTTCGTCTGGGCGCTGATGAATCAGTCAGTCAATCAGTCAGTCACTCACCTCACTACTCTTTTATATATATATAGATAAATAATAAGTAATAATTAATAATTAATATATTGTAAATAATAAATTATAAATAAAAAACAATAAATAATAATTAATAAATAATAATTAATACATAATAAATCTATATAAATAATAAATTATAAATAATAAATAATAATTAATTAATAATATAAAATAAATAGTAACTTATAAATAATAAATTATAAATAATAATAAATAAATAATTAATAATAATTAATAAATTATGAATAGTAATTAATAAATAATAATTATAAATAATAAATTATAAATAAAAATGATAAATAATAATTAATAAATTATAAATACTAATTAATAATAATTAATAAATAATTAATAATAATTAATAAATTATAAATAATAATTAATAAATAATAAATTATAAATATTAATTAATAAATAATTAATAATAATTAATAATAATAATTAATAAATTATAAATAATATTTAATAAATAATAAATAATAATTAATAAATAATAAGTAATAATTAATAAATTATAAATAATAAACAATAAATAATAAACAATAAATAATAATTAATACATAATAAATCTATATAAATAAAAATCAAATGTCGTTCGTTGGTAATGGCAATTGAGCACGGCTGGACCAATTTGGATAATTCTTTTTATTTTTTGAAATGTTTGTTATAGCCCAACTTAGGTTTTATGCAAAGAAAATTTGACCAAGCCCACTTTTACGCCCACTTTTTAAATTTTAATCTTTTCTACAAAAACTACTGAACTGATTTTCCGGAAATTTTCATGGAATGTACAGGGATGGACCCTGGTGAAAATATACTACAAATTTAGTTTCAGAGGGGCCGGGGTAATTCCCCTATATTCTATTTTTTAAAAATGCTATATTTAAAATACGAATGTATCGGTTTGGAAATTAAGACTTGATCACGCCTACTTTTTAAAATATGTTACATCTACAAAATTACTGAATCGATTTTCCTGAAATTTTCAGGTAATGCACAGGGATGGTCGCCGAAAACAGTCTACATATTTTATTGAATTCCAGAGGGGGTGGGGTATCTCCCCTAGGCTATATTTAAAAAACGCTATATTGGTATACTACAGAACCGATTTCCATCAAATTTGCAGCAAAAGCTCAATGTTTGCGTGGTTATTTATATTTTATGAATTTGGGAGGAGGTGGAGTACCTTCACCACGCTGATTATGATTATATCGGCTTCAGCATACATTTTGGGAGGCAATGGGGTTGTGTGTGACCTAGGTACAAATTTGGAGCCAAAAACAGGGACCACGCCCACTTTTTTAAATATGTTAGCTGTGTTCCTTTACTTACCTGAGGTTACCATTTTAAATCAGCAAAGCGTTCCTTAACCCCAAAAAGTGGCAAAACTGGCAGCAATTGTTAAGAGAGTGAGAGAGAGAAATGCATGCAATTTTCAGAAAATGTTCAGAAATATCCCGTGGTCCAAAATGCTATATATTTGCAGACGAAGTTCGGGAGCCTATTGTTTTATAATCGCTATATTTGCTAAACTCATGAGTGAGGTAGAAAACACCTATTTTTGAATTGTCAAGCATAAAGTGCATAAAAAGTTGTCATTAAAATTCATTACGACGGGCCAGCAACGCGGACCGGGGTCTGCTAGTAATAAATAACAAATTATAAGTTGAAAGTTTTAGATTATTAAATATATATATATTTATATTTAATGTTGCCTTTAATTTTTTTGTTTTATGTTTTAATTTGCATTTTATATAATTTTTATTTTGTATTCTATATATAATTTTATATTTTTTATTTAATATTTCTTATTTTATATTTTATACTATATTTTTCCCCGGCCAAGCAACATCAAACAATTTTCAACGATGGCAAAATACCCCTCAGTAATGTTGGCGACATTTCCTGAGTATTTCAGCCATGTAAAACTTCTCTAAAAGTGGTGTCTTAAGACACGCCGTTCGGACTCGGCGATAAACTGTAGGTCCCATATCATTGAGCTAATATGAATCGGGGTGCACTCATTGATATGAGAGAAGTCTCCCTTGTCCCATCTGGGATGTTTGTGGAACAATTATTATATTACTATATTTTTTATATTTTACATTTTATAGTTTATCCTTTATATTATATATTATTTACTTTATATTTTTTATTTTATGTTTTATATTTTTTAATTTATGTTTTATATTTCATAGTTTAAATTTTATATTTTTATATCTTTTTTTTTATATTTTATATTTTATTTTATTTATTATTAAATTCATATTTTGCTTACATTAAAATTTGTACATAAGAGATGGTTTAAAAACCTTACATATATAATTCAACATTTAATGCAACACATACACTTGTACATAGTTTATACTAAGGTAATAAATGGAGAAGGAATAGATGCATTTTATATTTTATGTTTTATAGTTTATATTCTATATTTTATATTTTATTATGTATATTTTATGTTGTATATTTTATATTTTGTATTGTCAAGCATAAAGTCAATAAAAAGTTGTCATTAAAACTAACTACGAGGTCTGCTAGTAATAAATAACTTAGTGATATACTCTGAAAATTGCAGGAAGATCGGTTCAGCGGTCCTATATTTTATATCTTTATATTGAATCGAATCGAATACTCAAATCGAACGGTTGTTATTTTTTTAATTCGGAAAAAATAAAAATTTGAAAAACTTGAAATAGAATAAATATCTATCAAATAATTTTTCTTTCCGGATTTTTCTCTTGAATTGTCCGAAAAGCAAAACAAGAGTCTTATCTAACATGGATGATCTTTCCAAAGATCCGCATTCTGGCGCACGACCACCAATCGGAATCTCCCATTCAAACTGGTATAAATCAAACTCTGAACAAATGTGGAAAAAAACAAATGCAAGAAAAACTAAATCTTCTCAAAACGAAGTTCAATCGAATCCACAGTCATCTTAACCTCTATCGTCTTCTCAAGGTAAATTTATGTCAAGAAAACCGATTATTTACTTCAATCATATCTTCCGCTTCTCAAGCTGAAATCATGGATCAAGATGCCGTAGGGCCTTTTACTGAAGTAAGAAATAAGAAGAAATGCAAAAGAGCTGATATTAATAGTAGTAACGACACTTCATCTGGAAATACTAATAACAATACACCTCATATAAACACTTTTGCAAATTATAAAGATTCTACCAGGAAATCGTTTAGTCCTCCTATTTTATGCGTAATATTAATATAATATCATTAGTTAACAAACTTAGATCTAAAAATGTAATTTTTAAGATAAAGAACAAATCTGGCGGTAGAAGCAAATAATATTTGAGCGATCCTTCCGTCCATTCCGAAATGATGGAATTATTGAAAGCGAAAGGCATTGACTCATATTCGTATACCCCAAAAGAGTTAAAACGGACAAGTGTGATTTGCAGAGGACTATACTACAAGTCAGACATTAACGACATAAAACGTGACATTGAAGAACTTGTACCTAAAACAGTAGAAAATGTTTCAAAGTTTTCTACAGACTACTCAAGAAAAAAAGGATTTGATACAGGTCTCTTTTTAATTACATTGAAGGCAGGAGCTAACATATCTAATATAACAGGAATAAAAGAAATTTTGGGGCAGGATATTACGTTTGAAATCCCTAAAGTTAATACGAAAATTCCACAGTGTTGGAGATGCCAACAAAGGGGCCATTTCTCCAAAAATTGTAACCGTGCTTATGCTTGTGTCAAATGTGAAGTTTCACACCCACCTGGTAACTGTTCCTTCATCTCTAATAGTGACAAGCCTTATTGCGTTAACTGTAAAGAAAGAGGACATCCTTCAAATTATAGAGGGTGTAAAGCGTATGCCAGCTATTGTAACTTGCGCAATAAGATGGTGAATGAACAGAAATCACGTAAAGATTTAGCTAAAGTAGTTGTCAATGAATCTTGCCAACGGGTTTCAAATCAATCATATGCTAGCTTTTTTAAACCCCAATCCAGTTCTAAGAAACCACCAATTATCGCTGAATTTTTAAATATTGCAAAACAATTACTTGAACCAGAACCAATAACTTTAGAAGAACGAATTATGAAATTCTTAAAGAATTATCAGTTTTTGTCCAAAGATCAAGCAAAGACTGAGTTCATAGAAATCTTAATATAGTTACATTTAATGTTAGATCTTTATTCGGAGATATACGATGGATTTATTTTTGGTGGAGATTTGAATGCGAAGAACATTGCCTGGGGTGATATTGATAATAATTATAATGGTGCCGTTCTTTTGAATTGGTTACAGAGCGAATCCTTGAACGTTTTAACGTTAACCCCTCCTTTCCCTCGGGTTCTTCTCATCTAGATCATTTCTTAATAAGTAGTAATATAATTGATTATACTAATAGAAATTAGAAAACATCCACTTTGCCAACATTCTCAGATCATCGGCCGTTGAGTATTAACATACGTTTGCCTGAAATTGAATTTATATATAGTGTTCCAAAAACGACAACTTCATTTAAAAACACTAACTGGAGTGTATTTAGAAATGATATCTGCAGTGCGATATTTGAGCACAACCCACCAAAAATAATTTGTCCAATCAAGAGATCGATTTTTATATTAAGAAGTTTGAAGTTTCAGTTAATTTGGTATCGCCTGCTCATTCTGAACAGATTGAATACAAAAATAAAAAATTTGTTACATCCGACAAGGTTAAAAACTTGTTAAAAATAAAATATAGATGGTAAAGAGATTTAAAAATATATATCATCGAACGTTGAACCGTAGGCATCCTGACGATTTACTCATTTCCAAACAAATTGAACTAATATCAATAATTATCAAAGAACAGATCAATATTGATGAAGCGAAATCCTTTAGGGAGCGCCTTAGTAAGATTAAACCTGGTCCCACAACATACAAAGAAGTTTTTAACGTTATTGGTAGACCAAATCGCGGATCTTTTAAAACTGTTTCAGTTAATGGACAAGAGATCGAAGGTACTGCTGGTCAACAAAATCACTTAAAGGATCATTTTCAATCAGTTTATAATTCCCCTCCTGCCATCAGATATGTTGACGATGTCGACGGATCTATTGAAAGTACATTGTCTATGCTTCCTGACACTTTAACAATATTCAGTGACGAATGCGATGTTGTAAATGGTCTGAATTGTTCAATGTTTACTGCTAAAAGTTTTTAAATAACAAAAAATCGTGCAGTATTGACAATATTTCCAATTTTCTGATTAAGAAATTTCCCGATCAAGCTTATGAATTTTTGTCAATTATTTACAACAACTGCTTAAATAATGGATATTTTCCCGATTTGTGGAAAATTGCAAAAATTATACCTATTCAAAAACAGAAGGGGAATAATGACATAAATGCTCTTAGGCCGATTTCACTCCTTCCAAATTTGGGGAAACTGTTCGAAAAAATTTTAAAACTTTAATTAGATGCTAGCATAACTCAAGACTTTATCCCTGAATGTCAATTTGGTTTTAAAAAAGGAAATTCGACTGTTCATTTTCACTTTTGAAATTTTCAAATGATGTGGTTCAAAATTTGAGAGATCGTAACTGAACTGTTGCAGTATCGCTAGATGTCGAAAAGGCATTCGATAGAACCGATCATAAGGGCATCATATTTATTTACGATTTCCCACACGAGTTTGGCGAATCTAAAGCAATTCTTTGTGCTGATGATGCGATGCTTTTGCGCTCATAGCGAGTCTCCCGTGGTAGCCTTGCAGCATGTGTCAGCGCACTTGGACCATGTAAATAAATTTTATACCAATTGGGGTATTAAAATTAATGCGTCCAAAAGTAAAGCAATTTGTTTACGTAACGCATCCGGCAAATGTAAAGGATTTGTTGTGCCTCAAAGTAAAGAATTGGAAATTTTTCTTGAGGGCAACGAAATTAAATTCGAAGATAGTATTAAATACCTTGGGGTTTTCTTCAACAAGCTACATAAAATTAATAATCATGCTAGGAATAATATTAAAAAAGCTAACAATATGAAGGGAGCTTTTGCAACTTTATTTAATAATAAACATTTGCGTAGTGAAACAAAATTACTTTTGTATAAAGTCAGTATTAGGCCGATCCTTCTCTATGCATTTCCGATCTGGTTCACAATTTCACCGACTATTATGAAAGTAATGGAAATTTTTAAAAGGAACGTAATTCGGAAGTGCATAGGAAGGAACTATAAAACTCGACATAAACGATTTTTCTAATAATTACTTATATGAGTCTTCTTCGGTTATAAGAATCTCCGAATATTCTCTCCAAATGGTACACAGATTTGTTCAGAATCTTCAAAATTCGAAGGAATTATTATGCGTGATATTCTAAATTCAGAAGTGCCTTTTAGTTGGTCAAATACTAATTATATATCCCCAATTGGAATTTTGAAGGAACAAACTGATTTTCCTGGTAGACTTTTTTATTCTTCTCGAACTCCCGGCATACACAGGGGTTAGGATACCTTTTTATTTTAGTTTTTAAGTTAGTTTGTAAGTTAAAAATTATTTTTTAGTTTTAAGAACGCTAATCGTAGACAAAGCTCTACTAGCCAATACATATGTCGGGAGCAAGCATATTAAAGCCTAATTATTGTCATCCGCAGAATATAATTACATCGTTGTTATTATGTCAGTTTGTTAACATACGTAATTTATTAAAATTAAAACAATACTTTATAGTTTTAAGCTATCCTCTCGTTTGTTATTTTTTATGTAAAGTTTTGGCATTGTATGTATACCAACATACATATAAGTCTCAATAAACTTAACCTAACCTATCTTTATATTTTATAACTTATAACTTATATTTTATATGTTATATTTTATGTTTTATATTCTATATTTTATACTTTTATATGTTATATTTTATATGTTCTCTTTTTTTATTCTGTATTTTATATTTTTATATTTTATGTTTTATATATTATATTCTATATTTAATGGTTTATATTTTATATTCTTTATTACATGTTTTATATTTTATATTTCTAAATTTTCTATTTTACGTTTTATATTTTAAATTGTTTATTTTACATTATATATTTTATATTGTATATTTTATATTTTTTTTTATATTTCATATGTTATATTTTATATTTTATGTTTTATATATTATATTTTTTTTATTTTGTATTTTATATTTTACCTTTTATATTTTATAATTTATTTATTTTTTTATAATTAATATCTTATATTTTACATTTAATATTTTATATTTTAGATTTTATTATTGAACATTTTTTATACTTTATATCTTATATTTTATAATGTCTATGTTTTTTATATTTTTTATTTTATATTTTTTATATACCTTTAGTATCTAATACGTATTTGATATCAAGATATCATTTCACAGCTGATGTTCTTGTATAAATTATTATTTTTTTTATACCCTCAGCCTTTAGGCTATGAAGGGTATATACACTTTCATACGGGCAAAATGTGCCTCATCGAAATAATGGTTTTAGACCCCAAGTATGTTTGGACGAAATGTGTTTCAGACAATTTGGAGTCGATTGAGCAATGTCCGTCCGTCTGTCTGTCTGTCTGGCTGGCTGGAGCGCACGATAACTCTCGAACGGATGAACCGATTCGGTTCAAATTTTGGCTTTCGTAATATTTTGCCCAAACTTAGTTTAAGTTCGAAGATGAGCTATATCGGTCCACTCCTTCCGGTACCTCCCCCACAAAAGTTCAAAAATGTTCGGAACATTTGTGCGCACAATAACTCTTAAAGGGAGTAACCGATATGGTCCATACTTTGCCCATCGTGGAGCGTGTACCAGACTTAGATCAGGTTTTAATATGGACTCAATTGGTCCACTCCGTCGGGTACCTCCCACACAAAAATTTGGAAAAGTTCAGTTTAGGACCATCTCTCGAATCGCTTTGATTTTTGCTTTAGCAACTTGTATTCACTGCCCTCCATACGAAGGTATAAGTTTCATCAGGGGCAACTCCATACTTCCTGAGAAAATAGCCTGAAAGTTGCAAAAAAACCCCTATGACACCGTGTGAGGAGGTTGGAGGGCAAAATAACTCTCGAACAGGTCTGCCGATTCGGTCCAAAGTTTGGTCTTAGTAATATTTTGTCCAAACATAGTTTAAGTTCGAAGATAAGCCATATCGGTCCACTCCTTCAGGTACCTCCCCCACAAAAGTTCAAAAATGTTCGGTAAAATTGTGCGTACGATAACTCTTGAAGAGAGTGGCCGAATTGGACCATACTTTACACATCATAATATATCTACCAGATATAGATCAGGTTCAAATATGAACTATATTTGTCCACTCCATCCGGTACCTCCCACACAAAATTTCGGATACATGTTCACTTTAAGGCCTGCTTTCGAATCACTTTGATTTTTGTTGAAGCAACTTGCATTCGCTGCCTCAATTGCGATGGTAAAAGTTGTTTCAGGGGCAAGTTCATACTTCTTGAGCAAATATCCCTGAAGTTCTAAAAACACCCTATGGTACCATATGTAGTGGCTGGAGATCCATTCTTTTTAGTATCTCCTCCGCAAAACTTTTGATATTAAATCCTAATCAACATTTTTGTTAGTTCAAACGCCCAAAACTTTTAAAACTCCCTAAATACATGCTTTTTTTGGAAAAAAATTGTTTCAATATACACAGGCTGAGGGTATATCTCTGTCGGCAAAGACGACTGATACTTTTTTACTTGTTTTAAATAAAGATGTATAAAATTTATTCATGAGAAACGTTTGACGTTCGATGGCAAAATAATGCCTATATCAGCAAACAGAACAAGAAACAAATTACAATTGCCATCTTGACAAGTTATTGTTATTTCTGTTGGTGTTTCACGACGATAACTGTGGCGACAAACAGTGGCATCGCTGTGACACAAAAAACAAAAAAAAGTTATTTTGCCACCCATCCATCCATCCTCCCTCACAACAATTCATAATTTAGCAACAGTAGCAAATACAGAAGCCTATCAATTTCATGTACTTAATTTCACATCACAAATGGAATTCATAGTCGTCAATTTAATGAAAATTTGATTGTATGCCTTCATTAATGGCTGTAATGCTGGTGATGGGAGAAAGAGAGGATGGTTAATAGTTATATTGAGGGCGGATGGTGCATATGATTTCATATTGATATGTATGTGATAAGAATATATCAGTAGCTTACAACGTGAATTGTACATTTGTTTAATGACAGAAGAATGGTTGACTGCCTGCCGGGATTGACTGCCTTCGAATTCTGCATGATGGTGTGGAGTTCAAGATAATGAAGAAGAAATGTTTTCTTATCTCTTAGAAATGTTCTTATTAAATGACAAATCACAAATATCATTTGAGGAGGTTTTAAAATCATGGATTGTTATTACAAATCTGTATTGCCTTAGGGTCTTCTGAGTAAAAGTATTTATAGAAGCGAAATATTTGTTATTTATTTTTGATTAAAAATATGTTTTGACAGCAAATGAAGACATAGGTTGCTATTATTGTATCACCTTCTTTCTTACACCATGGTATTATAATTTTCGATTTTTTTTTTTTTTGGTACAATGGATTACCTCATGGTTGACAATATTTACTTTCCTACAAATTGTTTTTCAAAATCTTTATATTATCTTCAATTCATAATTAACGAAATAGAAAACATTCCTTAACATACAACCCTCGTTAGTCTTTATAATTGCCCTCTTAGACAATTATAAATATGTATTCTGTCCAAATTGACTTTGGACGACGACTTCATTTCTATTGTCTATCTTTGTTATTGATTTTCCATTTTCAATTCGTTGTTGTTGTTGTTCTTGTCATTTGTACTTTGGGAGGTAATTATCTTTTTGGGTTTTGTGTGTCATAACTTTTCAAATCGAATTGTTGATGGGAATCAATACTGAAAATCAAACATTTACATTACTTGAACTTTGGGTAGTAATTGGGCTAAGATTGGAGTATAAACATAGAGCGTACACAAGTTTGGTACAAGTAGTTCAGAGCTTCTGCCATTGTGTGTACGGAATATGATTACATTGTCTGCGATAGCTTTCATTTGCTTCTGTTGTTTGATTATCTACCAAAAAAAAAAATGACAATTGAAACCGGCAGAAGGTTCATAAATATTTTTGCTTATGACATTAGCATTATTTGTAAAAGTCAGTAGAGGGGTTGCGGAGATAATTTCCAAATTAAAACGAATAAATTATCTCAAAAAAGTGCTGATGTTAAGCGAAAAATAAACTGCTATTCTAAATACAAATTGTTGCAATTTCTTTTGATGGGGTTAATAAAATGTTATTTATTCGCAGTTTGTCTACTCAATGTTAAGGACATTACGTCGCGACGAAAATGTAAGAGAAGTGTTCGGCAAACCCCATTGTAAAGAGAACAAGTAATGGGCAGATTGGCACCAAATAGGAAATATAGTAAATGAAAAACAAATTTAAAGAATATTTTCCAACAAATGGGGATTTTTTAAAGAATATTTTTCAAGGACCATCATACCAACAAACGTGGATTTTTAAAAAATATTTTTCAAGGACCATAATACCAACAAACTTGGATTTTTTAAAGAATATTTTTCAAGGACCATAATACCAACAAACGTGGATTTTTTAAAGAATATTTTTCAAGGACCAGAATACCAACAAACGTAAATTTTTTAAAGAATATTTTTCAAGGACAAAACTAACAACAAACATGGATTTTTTAAAGAATATTTTTCAAGGACTAAACTAACAACAAACGTGGATTTTTTAAAGAATATTTTTCAAGGACTAAACTAACAACAAACGTGGATTTTTCAAAGAATATTTTTCAAGGATTAAACTAACAACAAACGTGGATTTTTTAAAGGATATTTTTCAAGGACAAAACTAACAACAAACGTGGATTTTTTAAAGAATATTTTTCAAGGACTAAACTAACAACAAACGTGGATTTTTTAAAGAATATTTTTCAAGGACTGAACTAACAACAAACGTGGATTTTTTAAAGAATATTTTTCAAGGACTAAACTAACAACAAACGTGGATTTTTTAAAGAATATTTTTCAAGGACCATAATACCAACAAACGTGGATTTTTTAAAGAATATTTTTCAAGGACCCTAATACCAACAAACGTGGATTTTTTAAAGAATATTTTTCAAGGACCATTATACCAACAAACGTGGATTTTTTAAACAATATATTTCAAGGACCATAATACCAAAAGACCTGGATTTTTTAAAGAATATTTTTCAAGGACTAAACTAACAACAAACGTGGATTTTTTAAATAACAAACGTGGATTTTTAAACGTGGATTTTTTAAAGAATATTTTTCAAGGACCACAATACCAACAAACGTGGATTTTTTAAAGAATATTTTTCAAGGACCACAATACCAACAAACGTGGATTTTTTAAAGAATATTTTTCAAGGTCTATAATACCAACAAACGTGGATTTTTTAAAGAATATTTTTCAAGGTCTATAATACCAACAAACGTGGATTTTTTAAAGAATATTTTTCAAGGACCATAATACCAACAAACGTGGATTTTTTAAAGAATATTTTTCAAAGACCATAATACCAACAAACGTGGATTTTTTAAAGAATATTTTTCAAGGACCATAATACCAACAAACGTGGATTTTTTAAACGTGGATTTTTTAAAGAATATTTTTCAAGGACCATAATACCAACAAACGTGGATTTTTTAAACGTGGATTTTTTAAAGAATATTTTTCAAGGACCACAATACCAACAAACGTGGATTTTTTAAAGAATATTTTTCAAGGACCATAATACCAACAAACGTGGATTTTTTAAAGCATATTTTTCAAGGACCATAATACCAACAAACGTGGATTTTTTTAAAGAATATTTTTCAAGGACCATAATACCAAAAGACCTGGATTTTTTAAAGAATATTTTTCAAGGACTAAACTAACAACAAACGTGGATTTTTTAAATAACAAACGTGGATTTTTTAAACGTGGATTTTTTAAAGAATATTTTTCAAGGACCACAATACCAACAAACGTGGATTTTTTAAAGAATATTTTTCAAGGACCACAATACCAACAAACGTGGATTTTTTAAAGAATATTTTTCAAGGACTAAACTAACAACAAACGTGGATTTTTTAAAGAATATTTTTCAAGGACTAAACTAACAACAAACGTGGATTTTTTTAAAGAATATTTTTCAAGGACTAAACTAACAACAAACGTGGATTTTTTTTAAGAATATTTTTCAAGGACTAAATTAACAACAAACCTGGATTTTTTAAAGAATATTTTTCAAGGACTAAACTAACAACAAACATGGATTTTTTAAAAAATATTTTTCAAGGACTAAACTAACAACAAACGTGGATTTTTTAAAGAATATTTTTCAAGGACTAAATTAACAACAAACCTGGATTTTTTAAAGAATATTTTTCAAGGACTAAACTAAAAACAAACGTGGATTTTTTAAAGAATATTTTTCAAGGACTAAATTAACAACAAACCTGGATTTTTTAAAGAATATTTTTCAAGGACTAAACTAACAACAAACGTGGATTTTTTAAAGAATATTTTTCAAGGACTAAACTAACAACAAACGTGGTTTTTTAAAGAATATTTTTCAAGGACTAAACTAACAACAAACGTGGATTTTTTAAAGAATATTTTTCAAGGACTAAACTAACAACAAACGTGGATTTTTTAAAGAATATTTTTCAAGGACTAAACTAACAACAAACGTGGATTTTTTAAAGAATATTTTTCAAGGACTAAACTAACAACAAACGTGGATTTTTTAAAGAATATTTTTCAGGGACTAAACTAACAACAAACGTGGATTTTTTAATGAATATTTTTCAAGGACTAAACTAACAACAAACGTGGATTTTTTAAAGAATATTTTTCAAGGACTAAACTAACAACAAACGTGGATTTTTTAAAGAATATTTTTCAAGGACTAAACTAACAACAAACGTGGATTTTTTAAAGAATATTTTTCAAGGACTAAACTAACAACAAACGTGGATTTTTTAAAGAATATTTTTCAAGGACTAAACTAACAACAAACGTGGATTTTTTAAAGAATATTTTTCAAGGACTAAACTAACAACAAACGTGGATTTTTTAAAGAATATTTTTCAAGGACTAAACTAACAACAAACGTGGATTTTTTTAAAGAATATTTTTCAAGGACTAAACTAACAACTAACGTTGATTTTTTAAAGAATATTTTTCAAGGACTAAACTAACAACAAACGTGGATTTTTAAAGAATATTTTTCAAGGACTAAACTAACAACAAACGTGGATTTTTAAAGAATATTTTTCAAGGACTAAACTAACAACAAACGTGGATTTTTTAAAAAAAATTTTTCAAGGACCATAATACCAACAAACCTGGATTTTTTAAAGAATATTTTTCCAAGGGATTTTTTTAAGGTTTTACATTTTTTTAACTTGATACCCAATGGTAAGGTCTAATAAGTGACTAATATTCTAACTTTCCACCACCTCCATTAGTTGTTGTTATTGTGATTGTGCACACTTTTTGTGTAATGGAAAACCCTTTAAAAAACCATTAAATCCTTCATTGATAATTCGGCCATAAATAACTGCTCCCTTACCAAGCAGAATACACACACATAGAGGCAAACTTACATTCGATAAACTAACTCCGTTCAGCGCCAGCGTGGGTCCATTCGGATTGAGACAGGGGAAAACTTGTTTCTTGTCAGACAAAGAATCGCACATCGCTTGGATTGACATAATAAAATTTTGTTGAACATTTTAAAAACATTTTGTTTTTGTAGTTGTTGTTGTTCTTCGCTTAGTTCTAGTTGTTGTTGTTGCTGGCGCGGTTACTCTTATTGCAGTTACTGGTGTTTGCATTTTAGTTTAGTTGAATATTTATGGCGCAGTTTGTTTAGTGGCGCTTGTTTTGTTGCCATGTAAATTATTCTTTAAACAGTTCTATACAAGAGATATACTCACACGCACACATATAGGCAAATACATATAACATTCGTATTCATTGGACTCCTGCTGCAGTTGAATGAATGCTGCTTGGAGGCTGATGCATCAACACGCCTGATAACGTTGCATACCAACAGCAAATTCATCGTTTTCCTCTTCGTCGTTGTTGCTGTTGTTGCAGTCAGCGATAGTTGTAATTGTTGGTGGTGGTGCCTCATCAGTCTGGCACAGTTGCAACTGCATAGTGATTGGAAAAATATTTTTTAAAAAATCCACGTTTTGTTTTTGTGGAAGGATGGTCCTTTGGAAAACTATTCTTTAAAAAATTCACATTTTGTGGAAGGATGGTGCTTTGGAAAAATATTCTTTAAAAAACTCACGTTTGTTGGTATTATGGCCCTTGAAAAATATTCTTTAAAAAATCCACGTTTGTTGGTATTATGGCCCTTGAAAAATATTCTTTAAAAAATCCACGTTTGTTGGTATTATGGTCCTTGAAAAATATTGTTTAAAAAATCCACGTTTGTTGGTATTATGGTCCTTGAAAAATATTCTTTAGAAACTCCTCGTCTTGTGGAAGAATGGTCCTTTGGAAAAATTTTCGTTAAAAAATTAACGTTTGTTGGTATTATGGTCCTTGAAAAATATTCTTTAAAAAATCCACGTTTGTTGGTATTATGGTCCTTGAAAAATATTCTTTAAAAAATCCACGTTTGTTGGTATTATGGTCCTTGAAAAATATTCTTTAAAAAATCCACGTTTGTTGGTATTATGGTCCTTGAAAAATATTCTTTAAAAAATCCACGTTTGTTGGTATTATGGTCCTTGAAAAATATTCTTTAAAAAATCCACGTTTGTTGGTATTATGGTCCTTGAAAAATATTCTTTAAAAAATCCACGTTTGTTGGTATTATGGTCCTTGAAAAATATTCTTTAAAAAATGTACGTTTGTTGGTATTATGGTCCTTGAAAAATATTCTTTAAAAAATCCACGTTTGTTGGTATTATGGTCCTTGAAAAATATTCTTTAAAAAATCCACGTTTGTTGGTAGTACGGTCATTAAAAAATATTCTCTAAAAAATCCACGTTTGTTGGTATTATGATCCTTGAAAAATATTCTTTAAAAAATCCACGTTTGTTGGTATTATGGTCCTTGAAAAATATTCTTTAAAAAATCCACGTTTGTTGGTATTATGGTCCTTGAAAAATATTATTTAAAAAATCCACGTTTGTTGGTATTATGGTCCTTGAAAAATATTCTTTAAAAATCCACGTTTGTTGGTATTATGGTCCTTGAAAAATATTCTTTAAAAAATCCACGTTTGTTGGTATTATGGTCCTTGAAAAATATTCTTTAAAAAATCCACGTTTGTTGGTATTATGGTCCTTGAAAAATATTCTTTAAAAAATCCACGATTGTTGGTATTATGGTCCTTGAAAAATATTCTTTAAAAAATCCACGTTTGTTGGTATTATGGTGATTGAAAAATATTCTTTAAAAATCCACGTTTGTTGGTATTATGGTCCTTGAAAAATATTGTTTAAAAAATCCACGTTTGTTGGTATTATGGTCCTTGAAAAATATTCTTTAAAAAATCCACGTTTGTTGGTATTATGGTCCATGAAAAATATTGTTTAAAAAATCCACGTTTGTTGGTATTATGGTCCTTGAAAAATATTCTTTAAAAAAATCCACATTAATTGGTCTGATGGTCCTTTGGAAAAATATTCTTAAAAAAATCCACGTTCGTTGGCATTATGGTCCTTGAAAAATATTCTCGAAAAAATCCAAGTCTGTTGGCATTATGGTCCTTGAAAAATATTCTTTAAAAAATCCAAGTTTGTTGGTATTATGGTCCTTGAAAAATATTCCTTAAAAAATCCACGTTTGTTGGTATTATGGTCCTTGAAAAATATTCTTTAAAAAATCCACGTTTGTTGGTATTATGGTCCATGAAAAATATTGTTTAAAAAATCCACGTTTGTTGGTATTATGGTCCTTGAAAAATATTCTTTAAAAAATCCACGTTTGTTGGTATTATGGTCCTTGAAAAATATTCTTTAGAAAATCCACGTTTGTTGGTATTATGGTCCTTGAAAAATATTCTTTAAAAAATCCACGTCTTGTGGTCGGATAGTCTGTGAAAAATATTCTTTGAAATATCCACGTTTTGTGGACAAATTGTCTTTTTTTCCTCAACACTGTGCCACATTGATAACAATGATTTAAGTTGTGAGTTGTAAGCTGAGTTTAGTTTATTTTTGTTTTCGTGTGTGTGTGTTTATGTGCTGCTGAGGCATATTTAAGGGCTGACGGACGGGTGAGCCGTGCATTGGTGCACTCGACTGATAACATTTGAAGACAAACATAAAAGACGTAACGTAACGTAACAAAAATGAGAATACGTTAGGCGTACGTATGGATATTATCACTTGGAGCGAGTGTGTGTATGTGTGTCCATTAAAGGGACACAGATTGCAGTCGTCCCCATTTGAACTGCAGTCTGGCGACATTCGATTACTTTTGTCGATTTCTGTTATTTCAAATTGTTGTTGTTTTTTTGTGTTCTGGGGCATTTTTAGTTCTGTTAATGTTACGCGAGACTTATGGTGATGCTATTGATGATGATGAAAGTATGGGTGTTGTTGGTGAAGCTTCCATTCATATCTTTGGATCATAATGGAAAACGAGACTGTGAGGCTGACATTTAGATAAGCGGGTAATGTTTTTCTCTCTCTCTCGCGATTCAAGAAAAAAAAACTTTTTCTTTGGATCTTTAAAAAGCCATCACCATCATCATCAACATTTTCATCAGCAAAGTGGAGTCTCCATTATTATCGATAGGTATGCGAAGTTTATTTAACGGCTAGAGGTCATCATGGGCTTGTACGATTGTAGCTTATTTCGTAATGGATTAGGGAAAACTAATGGTTTTCTATTAGAATGGTCACACAAGGCCAATAAACGTCGATTTTTAAAGAATATTTTCTTCAAGGACCACAAGGCCAATAAACGTGGATTTTTAAAGAATATTTTCTTCAAGGACCACAAGGCCAATAAGCGTGGATTTTTAAAGAATATTTTCTTCAAGGACCACAAGGCCAATAAACGTGGATTTTTAAAGAATATTTTCTTCAAGGACCACAAGGCCAATAAACGTCGATTTTTAAAGAATATTTTCTTCAAGGACCACAAGGCCAATAAACGTGGATTTTTAAAGAATATTTTCTTCAAGGACCACAAGGCCAATAAACGTCGATTTTTAAAGAATATTTTCTTCAAGGACCACAAGGCCAATAAGCGTGGATTTTTAAAGAATATTTTCTTCAAGGACCACAAGGCCAATAAACGTCGATTTTTAAAGAATATTTTCTTCAAGGACCACAAGGCCAATAAACGTGGATTTTTAAAGAATATTTTCTTCAAGGACCACAAGGCCAATAAACGTGGATTTTTAAAGAATATTTTCTTCAAGGACCACAAGGCCAATAAACGTCGATTTTTAAAGAATATTTTCTTCAAGGACCACAAGGCCAATAAACGTCGATTTTAAAGAATATTTTCTTCAAGGACCACAAGGCCAATAAACGTCGATTTTTAAAGAATATTTTCTTCAAGGACCACAAGGCCAATAAACGTGGATTTTTAAAGAATATTTTCTTCAAGGACCACAAGGCCAATAAACGTGGATTTTTAAAGAATATTTTCTTCAAGGACCACAAGGCCAATAAACGTCGATTTTTAAAGAATATTTTCTTCAAGGACCACAAGGCCAATAAGCGTGGATTTTTAAAGAATATTTTCTTCAAGGACCACAAGGCCAATAAACGTCGATTTTTAAAGAATATTTTCTTCAAGGACCACAAGGCCAATAAACGTGGATTTTTAAAGAATATTTTCTTCAAGGACCACAAGGCCAATAAGCGTGGATTTTTAAAGAATATTTTCTTCAAGGACCACAAGGCCAATAAACGTGGATTTTTAAAGAATATTTTCTTCAAGGACCACAAGGCCAATAAACGTGGATTTTTAAAGAGTATTTTCTTCAAGGACCATAAGGCCAATAAAAGTGGATTTTTAAAGAGTATTTTTTCAAGGACCATAAGGCCAATAAACGTGGATTTTTAAAGAGTATTTTCTTCAAGGACCATAAGGCCAATAAAAGTGGATTTTTAAAGAATATTTTTTCAAGGACCATAAGGCCAATAAACGTGGATTTTTAATGAATATTTTTTCAAGGACCACAAGGCCAATAAACGTGGATTCTTAAAGAATATTTTTTCAAGGACCATAAGGCCAAAAAAAGTGGATTTTTAATGAATATTTTTTCAAGGACCACAAGGCCAATAAACGTGGATTCTTAAAGAATATTTTTTCAAGGACCATAAGGCCAATAAACGTGGATTTTTAATAAATATTTTTTCAAGGACCATAAGGCCAATAAACGTGGATTTTTAAAGAGTATTTTTATAAGGACCACAAGGCCAATAAAATTGGATTTTTAAAGAATATTTTTTCAAGTACCACAAGGCCAATAAACGTGGATTTTTAAAGAATATTTTTTCAAGGACCATAAGGCCGATCACAAGGATCACAAAGCCAATAAACAAGTATTTTTAAAGAATATTTTTTCAAGGACCACAAGGCCAAAAAACGTGGATTTTTAAAGAATATTTTTTCAAGGACCACAAGGCCAATAAACCTGGATTTTTAAAGAATATTTTTTCAAGGACCACAAGGCCAAAAAACCTGGATTTTTAAAGAATATTTTTTCAAGGACCACAAGGCCAATAAACCTGGATTTTTAAAGAATATTTTTTCAAGGACCACAAGGCCAATAAACGTGGATTTTTAAAGAATATTTTTTCAAGGACCACAAGGCCAATAAACGTGGATTTTTAAAGAATATTTTTTCAAGGTCCACATGGCCAATAAACGTGGATTTTTAAAGAATATTTTTTCAAGGACCACAAGGCCAATAAACGTGGATTTTTAAAGAATATTTTTTTAAGGACCACAAGGCCAATAAACGTGGATTTTTAAAGAATATTTTTTCAAGGACCACAAGGCCAATAAACGTGGATTTTTAAAGAATATTTTTTCAAGGACCACAAGGCCAATCAACGTGGATTTTAAAAGAATATTTTTGCCAGGACCACACGGCCAATAAACGTGGATTTTCAAAGAATATTTTTTCAAGGACCACAAGGCCAATAAACGTGGATTTTTAAAGAATATTTTTTCAAGGACCACAAGGCCAATAAACGTGGATTTTTAAAGAATATTTTTTCAAGGACCACAAGGCCAATAAACGTGGATTTTTAAAGAATATTTTTTCAAGGACCACAAGGCCAATAAACGTGGATTTTTAAAGAATATTTTTTCAAGGACCACAAGGCCAAAAAACGTGGATTTTTAAAGAATATTTTTTCAAGGACCACAAGGCCAATAAACCTGGATTTTTAAAGAATATTTTTTCAAGGACCACAAGGCCAATAAACCTGGATTTTTAAAGAATATTTTTTCAAGGACCACAAGGCCAATAAACGTGGATTTTTAAAGAATATTTTTTCAAGGACCACAAGGCCAATAAACGTGGATTTTTAAAGAATATTTTTTCAAGGACCACAAGGCCAATCAACGTGGATTTTAAAAGAATATTTTTGCCAGGACCACACGGCCAATAAACGTGGATTTTCAAAGAATATTTTTTCAAGGACCACAAGGCCAATAAACGTGGATTTTTAAAGAATATTTTTTCAAGGACCACAAGGCCAATAAACGTGGATTTTTAAAGAATATTTTTTCAAGGACCACAAGGCCAATCAACGTGGATTTTAAAAGAATATTTTTGCCAGGACCACACGGGCAATAAACGTGGATTTTTAAAGAATATTTTCTTCAAGGACCACAAGGCCAATAAACGTCGATTTTTAAAGAATATTTTCTTCAAGGACCACAAGGCCAATAAACGTGGATTTTTAAAGAATATTTTCTTCAAGGACCACAAGGCCAATAAACGTGGATTTTTAAAGAATATTTTCTTCAAGGACCACAAGGCCAATAAACGTGGATTTTTAAAGAATATTTTCTTCAAGGACCACAAAGCCAATAAACGTGGATTTTTAAAGAATATTTTCTTCAAGGACCACAAGGCCAATAAACGTGGATTTTTAAAGAATATTTTCTTCAAGGACCACAAGGCCAATAAACGTGGATTTTTAAAGAGTATTTTCTTCAAGGACCACAAGGCCAATAAACGTGGATTTTTAAAGAGTATTTTTTCAAGGACCATAAGGCCAATAAAAGTGGATTTTTAAAGAATATTTTTTCAAGGACCATAAGGCCAATAAACGTGGATTTTTAATGAATATTTTTTCAAGGACCACAAGGCCAATAAACGTGGATTTTTAAAGAATATTTTTTCAAGGACCATAAGGCCAATAAACGTGGATTTTTAAAGAATATTTTTTCAAGGACCACAAGGCCAATAAACGTGGATTTTTAAAGAATATTTTTTCAAGGACCACAAGGCCAATAAACGTGGATTTTTATAGAATATTTTTTCAAGGACCACAAGGCCAATAAACGTGGATTTTTAAAGAATATTTTTTCAAGGACCACAAGGCCAATAAACGTGGATTTTTAAAGAATATTTTTTCAAGGACCACAAGGCCAATAAACGTGGATTTTTGAAGAATATTTTTTCAAGGACCACAAGGCCAATAAACGTGGATTTTTAAAGAATATTTTTTCAAGGACCACAAGGCCAATAAACGTGGATTTTTAAAGAATATTTTTTCAAGGACCACAAGGCCAATAAACGTGGATTTTTAAAGAATATTTTTTCAAGGACCACAAGGCCAATAAACGTGGATTTTTAAAGAATATTTTTTCAAGGACCACAAGGCCAATAAACGTGGATTTTTAAAGAATATTTTTTCAAGGACCACAAGGCCAATAAACGTGGATTTTTAAAGAATATTTTTTCAAGGACCACAAGGCCAATAAACGTGGATTTTTAAAGAATATTTTTTCAAGGACCACAAGGCCAATAAACGTGGATTTTTAAAGAATATTTTTTCAAGGACCACAAGGCCAATAAACGTGGATTTTTAAAGAATATTTTTTCAAGGACCACAAGGCCAATAAACGTGGATTTTTAAAGAATATTTTTTCAAGGACCACAAGGCCAATAAACGTGGATTTTTAAAGAATATTTTTTCAAGGACCACAAGGCCAATAAACGTGGATTTTTAAAGAATATTTTTTCAAGGACCACAAGGCCAATAAACGTGGATTTTTAAAGAATATTTTTTCAAGGACCACAAGGCCAATAAACGTGGATTTTTAAAGAATATTTTTTCAAGGACCACAAGGCCAATAAACGTGGATTTTTAAAGAATATTTTTTCAAGGACCACAAGGCCAATAAACGTGGATTTTTAAAGAATATTTTTTCAAGGACCACAAGGCCAATAAACGTGGATTTTTAAAGAATATTTTTTCAAGGACCACAAGGCCAATAAACGTGGATTTTTAAAGAATATTTTTTCAAGGACCACAAGGCCAATAAACGTGGATTTTTAAAGAATATTTTTTCAAGGACCACAAGGCCAATAAACGTGGATTTTTAAAGAATATTTTTTCAAGGACCACAAGGCCAATAAACGTGGATTTTTAAAGAATATTTTTTCAAGGACCACAAGGCCAATAAACGTGGATTTTTAAAGAATATTTTTTCAAGGACCACAAGGCCAATAAACGTGGATTTTTAAAGAATATTTTTTCAAGGACCACAAGGCCAATAAACGTGGATTTTTAAAGAATATTTTTTCAAGGACCACAAGGCCAATAAACGTGGATTTTTAAAGAATATTTTTTAAGGACCACAAGGCCAATAAACGTGGATTTTTAAAGAATATTTTTTCAAGGACCACAAGGCCAATAAACGTGGATTTTTAAAGAATATTTTTTCAAGGACCACAAGGCCAATTAACGTGGATTTTTAAAGAATATTTTTTCAAGGACCACAAGGCCAATAAACGTGGATTTTTAAAGAATATTTTTTCAAGGACCACAAGGCCAATAAACGTGGATTTTTAAAGAATATTTTTTCAAGGACCACAAGGCCAATAAACGTGGATTTTTAAAGAATATTTTTTCAAGGACCACAAGGCCAATAAACGTGGATTTTTAAAGAATATTTTTTCAAGGACCACAAGGCCAATAAACGTGGATTTTTAAAGAATATTTTTTCAAGGACCACAAGGCCAATAAACGTGGATTTTTAAAGAATATTTTTTCAAGGACCACAAGGCCAATTAACGTGGATTTTTAAAGAATATTTTTTCAAGGACCACAAGGCCAATAAACGTGGATTTTTAAAGAATATTTTTTCAAGGACCACAAGGCCAATAAACGTGGATTTTTAAAGAATATTTTTTCAAGGACCACAAGGCCAATAAACGTGGATTTTTAAAGAATATTTTTTCAAGGACCACAAGGCCAATAAACGTGGATTTTTAAAGAATATTTTTTCAAGGACCACAAGGCCAATAAACGTGGATTTTTAAAGAATATTTTTTCAAGGACCACAAGGCCAATAAACTTGGATTTTTAAAGAATATTTTTTCAAGGACCACAAGGCCAATAAACTTGGATTTTTAAAGAATATTTTTTCAAGGACCACAAGGCCAATAAACTTGGATTTTTAAAGAATATTTTTTCAAGGACCACAAGGCCAATAAACGTGGATTTTTAAAGAATATTTTTTCAAGGACCACAAGGCCAATAAACGTGGATTTTTAAAGAATATTTTTTCAAGGACCACAAGGCCAATAAACGTTGATTTTTAAAGAATATTTTTTCAAGGACCACAAGGCCAATAAACGTGGATTTTTAAAGAATATTTTTTCAAGGACCACAAGGCCAATAAACGTGGATTTTTAAAGAATATTTTTTCAAGGACCACAAGGCCAATAAACGTGGATTTTTAAGGAATATTTTTTCAAGGACCACAAGGCCAATAAACGTGGATTTTTAAAGAATATTTTTTCAAGGACCACAAGGCCAATAAAAGTGGATTTTTAAAGAATATTTTTTCAAGGACCACAAGGCCAATAAACGTGGATTTTTAAGGAATATTTTTTCAAGGACCACAAGGCCAATAAACGTGGATTTTTAAAGAATATTTTTTCAAGGACCACAAGGCCAATAAACGTGGATTTTTAAAGAATATTTTTTCAAGGACCACAAGGCCAATAAACGTGGATTTTTAAAGAATATTTTTTCAAGGACCACAAGGCCAATAAACGTGGATTTTTAAAGAATATTTTTTCAAGGACCACAAGGCCAATAAACGTGGATTTTTAAAGAATATTTTTTCAAGGACCACAAGGCCAATAAACGTGGATTTTTAAAGAATATTTTTTCAAGGACCACAAGGCCAATAAACTTGGATTTTTAAAGAATATTTTTTCAAGGACCACAAGGCCAATAAACGTGGATTTTTAAAGAATATTTTTTCAAGGACCACAAGGCCAATAAACGTGGATTTTTAAAGAATATTTTTTCAAGGACCACAAGGCCAATAAACGTGGATTTTTAAAGAATATTTTTTCAAGGACCACAAGGCCAATAAACGTGGATTTTAAAGAATATTTTTTCAAGGACCACAAGGCCAATAAACGTGGATTTTTAAAGAATATTTTTTCAAGGACCACAAGGCCAATAAACGTGGATTTTTAAAGAATATTTTTTCAAGGACCACAAGGCCAATAAACGTGGATTTTTAAAGAATATTTTTTCAAGGACCACAAGGCCAATAAACGTGGATTTTTAAAGAATATTTTTTCAAGGACCACAAGGCCAATAAACGTGGATTTTTAAAGAATATTTTTTAAAGGACCACAAGGCCAATAAACGTGGATTGTTAAGGAATATTTTTCAAGGACCACAAGGCCAATAAACTTGGATTTTTAAGGAATATTTATTCAAGGACCACAAGGCCAATAAACGTGGATTTTTAAAGAATATTTTTTCAAGGACCACAAGGCCAATAAACGTGGATTTTTAAAGAATATTTTTTCAAGGACCACAAGGCCAATAGATTAAAAAATATTTTTCAAGGACCTCAAGGCCAATAACCATGGATTTTTAAACAAATTGTTTTTCATGGACCTCATAAACCAGTAAACGTGGCTTTTTAATGAATATTTTTTCAAGGACCACAAAGCCAATAAACGTGGATTTTTAAAAAATATTTTTTTCGAGGGCCTCATTGCCAATAAACGTGGATTTAAGAAAAAAATATTTTTTTCGAGGACCTCATTGCCAATAAACGTGGATTTAAAAAAAAAATATTTTTTTCGATGACCTCATTGCCAATAAACGTGGATTTAAAAAAAAATATTTTTTCACGGACCTCACGGCCAATAAATTAAAAAATATTTCTCAAGGACCTCAAGGCCTATAACCGTGGATTTTTATAAAAATATTTTTTCAAGGACCTCAAGGCCTATAACCGTGGATTTTTATAAAAATATTTTTTCAATGACCACAAAGCAAACAATCGTAGCTTTTTAAAGAATATTTCTTTAAGGATCGCAAGGCCAATAAACGTGGATTCCGTGGATTTTTAAAAAAATATTTGATCATGGCCAATAAACTTAGATTTTCAAAGAATATTTTTTCAAGGACAACAAGGCCAATAAACGTGGATTAAAAAAAATATTTTTTACTGACCTCACGACCAATAAATTAAAAAATATTTTTTAAGGCCCTCACGGCCAATAACCGTGGATTTAAAAAATTATTTTTTCATGGACCACGAGGCCAATAAACATGGTTTTTAAAGAATATTTTTGCAAGGACCACAAGGCCAATAAACGTGGATTTTTAAAAAAATATTTTTCACTGACCTCACGGCCAATAAATTAAAAAATATTTTTTCGAGGACCTCAAGGCCAATAACTGTAGATTTTTAAAAAAATATTTTTCATGAACCACAAACCAATAAACCTGGATTTTTTAAAGAATGTTTTTTCAAGGACCACAAGGCCAATAAACGTGGATTTTTAAAGAATATTTTCTAGTCTTTATGACATTTCTCACTTCATTATTAAGCCATTTAAGGTCATATCAACCTCCAGACATTCCTAGATAAGTTAAGAAGGAAAATGAAAATTCTTTGCATTATTTCGCTAATCTTCATTGAAACATATATGTAGAGGAGATTTCTGTTGTTGTTGAGATTTCTGAAGATGGCCATCCATCCATCTGCTGCTAATCATTATCGCTTTAGAGAGAGACGTTTACTTGAACAAGAAGAAGAAAAAAAAACAACATCAAAGATGATTTTGATTATTTTTCCATTTGAACATTGTTTTGTTTTTCCATCATATTCATCATCAGCCAGCCAGCCATGGTCCATCCCTGGCCCTGTCTGTCCGCCCGTCCGTCCCTCCATTCGTCCATCGGTATAGTCTGGTCTGTTCATATGGTCAATTAAACACAACTGCAAAAGATCGCTGGGAATAGATAACGACAGCTCATGAACTGTTGGCTGCTTACTTTCAGTTTCAACAAAATACAAAACGAGATAAGCTTCGACTAAAGAGATTGATAAAATAAGAAATAAGCACAAAGCCTAAGAACGAGAAGAAGAAGAAATAAAACACTTCAGCAACAACAGAAATTAAAGCAGACATCCAATGAAGCAGAACAGAGATCATTTGTTAAGATCTGCAGAGTGTTTTGTTACCGACTGCATTATTTTGATGACAATGAAGACGGACGACGAACGAAAGCTCGCTGACTTTGCATCACTTCTAGCAAGGTGGACGGACGGCCGGACAACAGGACAAACTAAAAATTCTGATCTCACTATGACTGACGACAAACTGATTGCTCTGCACTGATCTTTACATGCCACATGTGCAGCAAAGGTATTGGGGAACGACGGCTCGTTTTGCTCTTCTTCTCTTAATTAAAATTGAAAGAATATGAAATGCGTTTAATTTCATTCCATTGCAGCAGTCGTTTGCTAAATACACAACACCGTTTTAAGCTGGAAATTGGGTCCACACTCCTTCGTGTGTCTGTCTGTCCTTTTTGGATTGGATTTAAGATGTGATAATGAAAGACACGAAAGACCTTTAAATGTACAAACGAAACAAAAACTAACAAAAAATTTGAATGTGAAATTGGTCACAAGTCATGTGTAGTTCGAACTAAGCGACAAAAATGAAATACAAGATCAATTATCATCACCAGCATCATCACAGTGGAGAACACAGTGGACGTTGGCAGAGTCTCATTACTTTGTTGGGAATTAGGTCACAGTGGGCCTATTTTATACCTTCAGCATTTATGCTAACGGACCTCAAGACCAATAAACGTGGACTTTTAAAGAATATTTTTGCAAGGACATCAAGGCCAATAAACGTGGATTTTTAAAGAATATTTTCTTCAATGACCACGAGGCCAATAAACTTGGATTTTTAAAGAATATTTTTTCAAGGACCACAAGGACAATAAACGTGGATTTTTAAAGAATATTTTTTCAAGGACCACAAGGCCAATAAGCGTGGATTTTTAAAGAATATTTTTTCAAGGACCACAAGGACAATAAACGTGGATTTTGAAACGATATTTTTGCTGGGACCACAAGGCCAATAAACGTGGATTTTTAAACAATATTTTTGCTAGGACCACAAGGACAATAAACGTGGATTTTTAAAGAATATTTTTGCTAGGACTACAAGGCCAATAAACGTGGATTTTTAAAGAATATTTTTGAAAGGACCATAAGGCCAATAATCGTGGATTTTTAAAGAATTGTTTTGCTAGGACCACAAGGACAATAAACGTGGATTTTTAAAGAATATTTTTTCAAGGACCACAAGGACAATAAACGTGGATTTTGAAACGATATTTTTGCTGGGACCACAAGGCCAATAAACGTGGATTTTTAAAGAATATTTTTGCTAGGACCACAAGGACAATAAACGTGGATTTTTAAAGAATATTTTTGCTAGGACTACAAGGCCAATAAACGTGGATTTTTAAAGAATATTTTTGAAAGGACCATAAGGACAATAAACGTGGATTTTTAAAGAATTGTTTTGCTAGGACCACAAGGACAATAAACGTGGATTTTTAAAGAATTGTTTTGCTAGGACCACAAGGACAATAAACGTGGATTTTTAAAGAATATTTTTGCTAGGACCACAAGGACAATAAACGTGGATTTTTAAAGAATATTTTTGCTAGGACCACAAGGACAATAAACGTGGATTTTTAAAGAATATTTTTGCTAGGACCACAAGGACAATAAACGTGGATTTTTAAAGAATATTTTTGCTAGGATCACAAGGACAATAAACGTGGATTTTTAAAGAATTTTTTTGCTAGGACCACAAGGACAATAAACGTGGATTTTTAAAGAATATTTTTGCTAGGACCACAAGGACAATAAACGTGGATTTTTAAAGAATATTTTTGCTAGGATCACAAGGACAATAAACGTGGATTTTTAAAGAATATTTTTGCTAGGACCACAAGGACAATAAACGTGGATTTTTAAAGAATATTTTTGCTAGGACCACAAGGACAATAAACGTGGATTTTTAAAGAATATTTTTGCTAGGACCACAAGGACAATAAACTTGGATTTTTAAAGAATATTTTTGCCAGGATCACAAGGACAATAAACTTGGATTTTTAAAGAATATTTTTGCTAGGACCACAAGGACAATAAACGTGGATTTTTAAAGAATATTTTTGCTAGGACCACAAGGACAATAAACGTGGATTTTTAAAGAATATTTTTGCTAGGACCACAAGGACAATAAACGTGGATTTTTAAAGAATATTTTTGCTAGGATCACAAGGACAATAAACGTGGATTTTTAAAGAATATTTTTGCTAGGACCACAAGGACAATAAACGTGGATTTTTAAAGAATATTTTTGCTAGGACCACAAGGACAATAAACGTGGATTTTTAAAGAATATTTTTGCTAGGACCACAAGGACAATAAACGTGGATTTTTAAAGAATATTTTTGCTAGGACCACAAGGACAATAAACGTGGATTTTTAAAGAATATTTTTGCTAGGACCACAAGGACAATAAACGTGGATTTTTAAAGAATATTTTTGCTAGGACCACAAGGGCAATAAACGTGGATTTTTAAAGAATATTTTTGCTAGGACCACAAGGACAATAAACGTGGATTTTTAAAGAATATTTTTGCTAGGACCACAAGGACAATAAACGTGGATTTTTAAAGAATATTTTTGCTAGGACCACAAGGACAATAAACGTGGATTTTTAAAGAATATTTTTGCTAGGACCACAAGGACAATAAACGTGGATTTTTAAAGAATATTTTTGCTAGGACCACAAGGACAATAAACGTGGATTTTTAAAGAATATTTTTGCTAGGACCACAAGGACAATAAACGTGGATTTTTAAAGAATATTTTTGCTAGGACCACAAGGACAATAAACGTGGATTTTTAAAGAATATTTTTGCTAGGACCACAAGGACAATAAACGTGGATTTTTAAAGAATATTTTTGCTAGGACCACAAGGACAATAAACGTGGATTTTTAAAGAATATTTTTGCTAGGACCACAAGGACAATAAACGTGGATTTTTAAAGAATATTTTTGCTAGGACCACAAGGACAATAAACGTGGATTTTTAAAGAATATTTTTGAAAGGACCACAAGGACAATAAACGTGGATTTTTAAAGAATATTTTTGAAAGGACCACAAGGCCAATAAACGTGGATTTTTAAAGAATATTTTTGAAAGGACCACAAGGCCAATAAACGTGGATTTTTAAAGAATATTTTCTTCAATGACCACGAGGCCAATAAACTTGGATTTTTAAAGAATATTTTTTCAAGGACCACAAGGACAATAAACGTGGATTTTTAAAGAATATTTTTTCAAGGACCACAAGGCCAATAAGCGTGGATTTTTAAAGAATATTTTTTCAAGGACCACAAGGACAATAAACGTGGATTTTGAAACGATATTTTTGCTGGGACCACAAGGACAATAAACGTGGATTTTTAAAGAATATTTTTGCTAGGACCACAAGGACAATAAACGTGGATTTTTAAAGAATATTTTTGCTAGGACCACAAGGACAATAAACGTGGATTTTTAAAGAATATTTTTGCTAGGACCACAAGGACAATAAACGTGGATTTTTAAAGAATATTTTTGCTAGGACCACAAGGACAATAAACGTGGATTTTTAAAGAATATTTTTGCTAGGACCACAAGGACAATAAACGTGGATTTTTAAAGAATATTTTTGAAAGGACCACAAGGACAATAAACGTGGATTTTTAAAGAATATTTTTGAAAGGACCACAAGGCCAATAAACGTGGATTTTTAAAGAATATTTTTGAAAGGACCACAAGGCCAATAAACGTGGATTTTTAAAGAATATTTTCTTCAATGACCACGAGGCCAATAAACTTGGATTTTTAAAGAATATTTTTTCAAGGACCACAAGGACAATAAACGTGGATTTTTAAAGAATATTTTTTCAAGGACCACAAGGCCAATAAGCGTGGATTTTTAAAGAATATTTTTTCAAGGACCACAAGGACAATAAACGTGGATTTTGAAACGATATTTTTGCTGGGACCACAAGGACAATAAACGTGGATTTTTAAAGAATATTTTTGCTAGGACCACAAGGACAATAAACGTGGATTTTTAAAGAATATTTTTGAAAGGACCACAAGGACAATAAACGTGGATTTTTAAAGAATATTTTTGAAAGGACCACAAGGCCAATAAACGTGGATTTTTAAAGAATATTTTTGAAAGGACCACAAGGCCAATAAACGTGGATTTTAAAGAATATTTTTGAAAGGACCACAAGGCCAATAAACGTGGTTTTTAAAGAATATTTTTGAAAGGACCACAAGGCCAATAAACGTGGATTTTAAAGAATATTTTTGAACGGACCACAAGGCCAATAAACGTGGATTATTAAAGAATATTTTTGAAAGGACTATAAGGCTAATAAACGTGGATTTTAAAGAATATTTTTGAAAGGACCACAAGGCCAATAAACGTGGATTTTAAAGAATATTTTTGAAAGGACCACAAGGCCAATAAACGTGGATTTTAAAGAATATTTTTGAAAGGACCACAAGGCCAATAAACGTGGATTTTAAAAGAATATTTTTGAAAGGACCATAAGGCCAATAAACGTGGATTTTTAAAGAATATTTTTGGAATCACCACAAGGCCAATAAACGTGGATTTTTAAAGAATATTTTTTCAAGGACCACAAGGCTAATAAACGTGTATTTTTAAAAAATATTTCTTCAAGGACCACAAGGCCAATAATCGTGGATTTTTAAAGAATATTATTGCAAGGACCTCAAGGCCAATAAACGTGGATTTTTTAACAATATTCTTTTAAGGACCTCAAGGCCAATAAACGTGGATTTTTTAACAATATTCTTTCAAGGACCAGAATGCCAATAAACATGGATTTTTTAACAATATTCTTTCAAGGACCAGAATGCCAATAAACATGGATTTTTTAACAATATTCTTTCAAGGACCAGAATGCCAATGAACGTGGATTTTTTAAGAATATTTTTCAAGGACCACAAGGCCAATAGACATGGATTTTTAAATAATATTTTTTCAAGGACCAATACCCCAATAAACGTGGCTTTTTAAATAATATTTTTTCAAGGACCACAAGGCCAATAAACGTTGATTTTTATAGAATACTAGCGGACCCGGCGAACTCCGTCTCGCTATTAAGGAATAAAATTTCATACAAAAACTCAATTTTCCAATTTTCCGACTTTTCCAGAGAGATTTTCCAAAATTTTCTTCCGTAAAGACCTTCTCCTCGAAAATACGAATAACTGACAAAAAATTTTACAGAAATCGGCCTAGCCGTTCTCATTTTATGAATTACTATACATTTTTTACACCATTTTTATATATATAGATTTTTTACACTTTCATAAGGGCAAAATGTGTCTCATCGAAATAATTGTTTTAGACCCCAAGTATGTTTGGACGAAGTCCGTTTCAGACAACTTGGAGACGATTTAGCAATGTCCAGCCGTCTGTCTGTCTGGCTGGCTGGAGCGCACGATAACTCTCGAGCGTATAAACCGATTTGGTCCAAAATTTGGCTTTCGTTATATTTTCGACGGACTTATTTTAGTTTCGAAGATGGGCCATATCGGTTCACTCCCTCGGGTACCTCCCCCACGAAGGTTCAACATTTTTCGCAAAAATGATGTGCACGATAACTCTCGAAGGGACTAACCGATTTTGTTTACACTTTGCACATGGTAATATTTCTACCAGACATAGATCAAGTTCGAATATGGACTATATCGGTCCACTCCTTCGGGTATCTCCCACACAAAATTTCGGAAAAGTGCAGTTAAGGACCTCCTCTCGAATAGTTATGATTAATTTTTTTATTGCAACAACTTGTATTCGCTGTTTCCATTACGAATGTACAAGTTTCTTTAGGGGCAAGTCCATACTTACCCAGAAAATGTCCCGAAAGATGCAAAAACCCGTTATGGCTGAAGCTCACGAAAACTCTCGAACTGATCAGCGAATTCGGTCCAAAATGTGGCCTTCGTAATATTTTCACCAAACTTGGTATAAGTTCGAAGATCAGCCACATCGACCCACTTGTTCGGGTAGCTCCCCCATAAAAGTTCCAAACTTTTCGGTAAAATGATACATGCTATATCTGTTGAACGAAACAACCTATTTGGCCCAAACTTTGGATCTCCTAATATGTTGTCTTAATGTAATTTACTTCGAAAATTTTCCGTATCGGTGTTGTCCTTAGGGTAAACATAATATGTTTAAATGCAGTTTAAGGTCTGTTCAAATATCCTTTGGCAATTTATTCCTATGTTTTTCCTTCTGGTCCTGTTTAAAGTGATAGTATGTTTTTCATGGGCAAGTCCGTGCATGCTTCTTTATGTTGTGGTCCAAAACCTCCAAGTTATACGGTGACCATGAGATATGACTGGAGTGCGCGCTATCTATCGAAAAGAAATTACTTCGAAAATAAGATTCACTTCCAAAATGGACCGATGCATTCCTTCAGGTACCTCCTCCGCAACACTTTTAAGCTTTAATTCAAATCTATACTTTTGTCGGCAATTTCGTACTTCCAAAACGGCCACTGAATCTGAAAACCTCCTAAATACATAATTATTGGGGAAAATGATTTGGATTGTGTAACCGGTAGATGTAAGTTTCAGTTCACACAGGCTGAGGGTATAGCTCTGTCGGCATAGCCGACTGATACTTTTTTACTTGTTATATCCTCAGCATTTATGCTAACGAAGGTATATACATTTTCATATGGGTAAAATGTGCCTCATCGAAATAATGGTTTTAGACCCCAAGTATGTTTGGACGAAATCCGTTTCAGACAGTTTGGAGTCGATTTATTTATTTTGCCCAAACTTAGTTTAGGTTCGAAGATGGGCTACCTTGGTCCATTCCTTCGGGTATGTGCACGATAACTGTCCATTGGTCCATACTTTGCACATCTTAATATTTCTACCAGACATAGATCAAGTTCGAATACGGACTATATCGGTCCACAGCTCCTTTCGAATCATTTTGATTTGATATGGTACAAGTTTTTTCAGGGACAAATCCATACCTCCAGAGGAAATGGCCCTAAAGCTTTAAAATCCGCACAATGTGTAGTGGACGGTGCACACTATAACTCTCGAACGGATAAACCGATTTGGTCCAAAATTTGGCAGTCGTAATATTGTGCACAAACTTAAATCAAGTTCTAAGATGAGCCATATCGATCCACCCCTTTCGGTACCTGCTACACAAAAGTTCAACACATTTCGCTAAAATGGTGCGCACGATAACCTTCAAAGACATTAACCAATTGGGTCCATATTTTGCATCTCGTAATATTTCAACCAGACATAGTTCCGGTTAGAATATAGACTATATATATCAACTCCTTCCGATACCTGTCACACACCATTTCGGAAAATTGCAGTGTAGGACCTCCTTTCGAATCAATTCAATTTTTGTTGTAACAACTTATATTCGCTGGCCCTATCACGATGGTAGACTTTTTTGAGCGGCAAGTTCACACTTCTTGATTCGATAGCTGTAAAAAATTACACCGCTCCACACGACAACTCTCGAACTGAATACTTCGTTGGTCCACATTTTGCATATCGTAATATTTCTTCGAATATTAGATAAAGTTTGAAGATGGTGCTTATATGTCCACTCATTCTGGTACCCCCCACAAAAAAGTTCGAAAATATTCGCTAAGATGGTACGCGAGAAATCTCATAAATGTTTACCAAAGGTACTTCTTGTCCATGTTTCCTGATATAATATAATGAAATGTATAAAAGTTGTGGAATTTTTTCATATATTTTGAAATTTGAGGCACTAAATGTAATTTTTCGAGTTAATTATTTCTCCAAATATTTTATTCTTGTCCTTGTCTACAAATTTGCTTCAGAGGTCAGAAGAAGATTCGCATTGGTTTCAGAGATATAGCCCCGAATTTCTTTAAAAACTCAATATTTAACCATGTTTAGGTGGGGCCATAAAATCCGAGCTGGATCTGACACAACAAAACCCAACTAGGGTATATTGTCGTTTGGGACTGTACTTTCAAACAATCCTCAGTTCGAACTGTTTGCACAAGATCACCTTAAAAATGTTGCACAGTGTTATTTTTCGAACTTACACAGAGATACGGATAAATCTCGGTAGCCCCAATCACAAGTAAAAAGAGTATAAATCGGCTTTGCCGACAGAGATATACCCTCAGCCTATGTGAATTGAAACTTTCATATACGGTCAGATCGAATATATTTATGATCTTTTTATTATTTTGTGGCCTTCTTTGGACATTTGAACTTGCCGACGAACATATGGATTACGATTAAAGTTCAAAAGTCTTGCAGGGGAGGAATAAACCGACATAGTCCAGGAATGGACCGACATAGTCCATTATGGAAGTGGATCTTATTTTGGGAGTCATATCTTTTCGATAGATACCGCGCCCACTAGTTATGTCAGTGGGTCATCGTATAATTTAGGGACCATTATGCCAGGAAGCATGGACTTGTCCACTGAAAACATTATACCGCTGGAAGGAGGACAACAACAAGCAGCATCAGTATACATTTCCAAAGGATTTTCGAACAGACAAATGCACTTAAACAGAAATGTTAAAGTTTGGACCAAATTTGTTCAAGAGATATCGTGCATACCATTTAAGTGACATTATTTAAATATTTGGGGGAAGTACCGGAAGTTGTGGATCGGTATTGTCTACCTTCGAACTGAAAATATGTCAAAACATGAATTTTGGACCACATCGGTTAGTTCGGGAGTTATCGTGCTCTCGAGTCACTACATGTGGTGCCATAGCGTTTTTTACACCTTTCGGGCTCAAGAAGTATGGACTTGCCCCTGAAAAAACTTTTTCCGTCGTAATTGAGGCACCGAATGCAAGTTGCCTCAAAAAAATCATAGTGATACGAAAGCAGGTCTTAAAGTGAACTTATCCGAAATTTTGTGTGGAAGGTATCCAAAGGAGTGGACAAACATAGTCCATATTCATTTTTTAACTTTTGTGGGTGAGGTACCTGAAGGAGCGGACTGATATGGCTTATGTTCGAAATTAAACTATGTTTGGAAAAAACATTACGAATGCCAACTTTTGGTCCAAATTGGCTTATCCGTTCGAGTGTTATCTTGAGGTCCAACCACTACACACGGTGTCATAGGGGCTTTTTGCATCTTTCAGGCTATTTTCTCAGGAAGTATGGACTTGCCCCTAACGACACATGTGCCGTCGTAAGCGGGGCAGTGAATACAATTTCCTACAACAAAAGAGATTTGAAAACAGGTCCTAAACTGAACTTTTTCGAAATTTTGTGTGGGATGCACCAGAAGGAGTGGACCGATTGAGTAAATAATAAAAGCTCATCTAAGTCTGGCAGAAATTTCACGATGTGCAAAGTATGGACTACATCAGTTTCTCCCTTTAAGGGTTATAGCGCGCACAAATTTTCCGAACATTTCCGAACTTTTGTGGAGGAGGTATCGGAAGGAGTGGACCGATATAACCCATCTTCGAATTTAACTAAGTTTGGACAAAATATTACGAAAGCCAAATTTTGGACCAAATCGATTCATCCGCTCGAGAGTTATCGTGCGCACCAGCCAACCAGAGAGACGGACGGACATTGCTAAATCGACTCTAAATTGTCTGAAACGGATTTCGTCCAAACTTACTTGGGGTCTAAGACCATTATTTCGATGACGCACATTTTGCCCGTGCTGAGGACATAATATATCTTTACCCAATCACTCAAAATAGTATTCCTCGTATTTTGAGAATTCTAATGATTCTCATCTTTCGTTAATTGAGTACTAACGAATATCGAATGCAATGCACAATCACTTAAAATTCTAATTAGGTTGGTTTTGTTACAAAAATATTTTAACAATTTGCAAATTTACTAAATGATAAAATATGTTTAACAACTAATGTGCATTTTGTTACTAATCTCTATATATGTTTTGTATATTTATTTTTCAAAACTTAATGATACTCAACGATAATCATTCTGCATTCCATTTAACGATTTTTATTTTGTGTTTTTTTTTTTTAATTGTAAGCTATCATTTTTGTTATATTTTTTTATTTATTTTTTTTCGCAAAACTATTTTGTGATAAATTTAATTACTCATGCAAAATGTAGAAAGGGAGAAGGGGTCGAAGGCAATGAAATTCAAAACAAACAACAGAACTACAAATGAATGCTCATTTTAAAATAAGTTGACGGTGGTGGTGGAACGAACAGTTGCTGATTACAGGAAATTGTTGAACGATAAAGAAAGCCATAACACCCCGAATGCCAGAGTCAAGTGATTTGCATATCTTGAGTCAATATTTTTGTTCGTTGGGTGTTTGTTACATGACACATTCGATTTTGTTGGGAATTGGAATACCCCTCTCTCGCTTTGATTCGTAGGGGAGAATGCAAAAATCAAAAAAAAATTATAATCATATTTCTTACAAAAATACTCAAACTGAAATGAGTTTAAAATGTGATTTGATTTTGATAATCAAAAAGCCAGACTTTGAATTCAGTTGATGGCAGTTGGAAACACAATTTAAAAATAAGCATATTTTTTTTAAATCACAAACATGAATCATATTACAAACGGTTCTTATTAATGGAACACATTAAAATTTCAAAGATAAGCTAAGAAAACAACAAAGCTTTAATCGTTCGGGTACGTCCATCCGATTTCAAAGGTCTTCTATTTATAATTCTTTTTAATTTCGGTTTTGTTTAACAACAAATTAATGCAATACCCGGAGCTAAATGGAGCATCATACCTGTCATCTGCCAATGGGATTTCAAAGAAAACAAATGCAAATGTCTGCAGGGATTTGGATGAGAATTGCAGGGTATGCAAAGAAACTTAAGTATCGAACCAGATCACGCAAAAACATTTTGTTTTTGTACTTACTTTACGTACATACTTAGTTGGCCTATTACAGAACATTTGTCCTATAAACCGAACTAAGAAAAAATTTCAATTCCTCTCTGTTTGTTGCTTAGTTTTTGGGAAAACCGCGTTTTTCGATCTCGCCTTCAACTTGTCCGATCCATCGAATCTTTGGCCTGCCAGTTCTGCGTGTACCTGGCCCGTATTTATAAGCCTTTTTAGCGGGTTCATCATCGCTCATTCTTATGGAATGGGCTAGTCAACGCAGTCGTTGTTTCTTGAATCGTTTAGAGTCGTTTGAGTCTTCAGATACAGCTCGTGGTTCGTTTGACGCACAGTTGTTGTTGTTGTTGTAACAGTGTTTATTATGTTTGTATGTTCGTTCTTCTGTTCAATCTGGCTCTGGGTCTATCTCCAGTTCCAGAAAAAAGGCTGCCACAGATCGACTGGAGTTAGATGAGTAGGTTTGGCGGGCAGTTGAAAAGGTGTTTTGTGTCTTGCGGGCCCATGCCGCATACTGTAAAGATGTCTTGCACGGCGCGATTGATTTCCGACCAATATGAATTTAGGCGACTGCAATATCCCGAGCGTAGTTGAGCCAAAACTACTCTGGTTTGTCGTGTCGTGGCAGCTGACGCTCCTCTGTTGTGATAGATGAAGGATGTACTCCGAGGACTTTATTCACACTATATTTGCTTATGGCCCTATCAACTGCATCCGTGTGAATGCTATTTTATTCTGCTTGATATGCCGATCTAGGGGTTCTCTAATGTATCGTTCCTAAATGAAATGTTACGAATTACCACCCACTAAAATGTTTGGAATTACATCTGAAAAAGTGTAGAGCGTGGATATCCTTCGTGATGTGCCTACATGTGTCGGGCCAACCCACCAGATGGTGATTGGGATGACTCTCACGGTAACACCCAAGCAAGTACTGCAACGAAAGCATCTCATTGAAGACTTGAGGAGGCTCCCTGTTGCTGTTCTCAGGGCGGCATTCTAACAGGTTTGAATCTTTTTACAATTCGTATCACATAATTGCGGGGACCAAAGTGGAGCCGCATAGCATACCACAGACCGACCTATCGCGTTATATGTGGTCAACAAGGTTTCTTTATCTGCACCCCAAGTGCTGCAGGCTAGGGACTTGAGGACCTTGTTCCTACTTTTCAGTTTGTCGCAGATAGCTGTGGCGTGCGCGCACTGCTTGAGTGTAGTGTCGAATGTGATCCCTAACATTTTGAGGCAGTTTGTGGTCGGAATTCTGCTACCGTTGACCACGACATTCAACTCTCTTCCAAACTCTGCTATAAATGTGGTGAACAGAGTGGTTGAAAAATTTGTGGCGGAAATCTGCATATTCCTCCCGTGCAAAAAGGTGGTAAGATCGTTTAAATAGGAGTTCAATATCTCACAGATGTCATAAGGGAAGGTACGTGACGCCAGGATCGTGCAATCATTCGCATACGTTACGATCTAGATACCGTCTGGAGGGGGCGGAATGCAGGAGCGGTAGAGGTTAAACAGTTCCGGAGATATCACCTCAACTTGGGGAACTCCATGTTTCCTTCTACGGGGTTTGGACTTCTTGTTCCTGAAGCGTTTCTACCTTGGCCGGAGGGTTGTCTGTTCAATGTCTTCAAACAAAGTAGAGATCCTGACTGTATCAAAGGCTTTTTAAAAGTCAAGCGCCACCATCACTGTTCTATCACATGGCGATCTCTGGTTGAGTGCTTGACAAATATATGTGCAGATGGCGTGTAGCGCTATTGTCGTGCTGTGCTGCTTACGGAATCCATGCTGATGATCGGTAACCTCATAACTATTTCTGATACTGGGGAGGACTAAGGCCTCAAAGGTCTTTGCTACGGGCGACAAAAGCGAAGTCGGCCTGTACGATTCATTTTTGCTGGCATCCTTGCCTGGCTTCCGTAGCGGGACCACCAGACTTCGGGAACAATTAGATTGACTAGCGACAAGTTGAGAACTTTAGTGAGATACTCCACTCCCGGCTCATCCAGCTGCTTCAGCATTACCATTGAAATTCCACCAGGGCCCAAAGCTATGGACGATTCAGCATTCCTGATGGCATTCGCAACATCATCCATTGTAATACGTAATACTCTTCCCTTCGCCCTATCACTCTGGGGGTGCTCGACAAACTGTCGATTGAAATAACTTGCGCACCACTTCGGTTCAGTCGACGTAACGTCGCCAAACGTGACTGAAGTCCTATCTTCCCTTCTTCTAGGGTTCGAGAGTGACTTTACCGTTGCCCACAATTCACTTATAACGGCTCCAATGTTGCAACTTTTCAGATGAGTTAAACACTTGTTCCGCTTATGCTCGCCGACCAGCCTGTTAACTTCCGGTGTAAACTTCCTGAATACATTTTATAGTGACCTTCACCTTAATAAGGCAAAACAAAAAATGATTTCAGCACTAGCCAAGCTGGGATTTGAACCTGGAACGCCGACAAGCATGTAACACGGTTGCCGGCGTCTTAACGTTTTAAGCCACCGTCAACTTGTCAAAGCTTCTGATGACAAATATTGATGATCAAATCTTCTGATATAGAAGGAAAAATACAAATGAAGGTGGAAAAAAAAAACTGTCATAGTATTTGTAATATATCATTGAAAATACACGCAGAGAAAAAAATATGTTTGATCCGACAATATTCCAAGAGCAAAATATGTATTGTTAACATATTGTTGGATTCCTCATGTAGTATTGTAAATCCAAAAATAGTTTGTGTCAACTGAACAATATTTCTCTCTTTTCTTCGAAAATTTGTTTCTCTTCTCTCGCTATTCGATGCCGTGTTGAAAAAACAATTTTGGTGAGTTGTGGTGTGTTTGTATGACATGCTGCCTATACCTTTGTTTTTGTGTGTATGTACTTGTGAGACTCTTGTTTTTATTTGTTTCTGTTTTGTTTCATTCTTCTTTCCTTTTCATGTTTGTTATGGTGTTTAATTATTCCTTATGTTGTGGTGGCTGCTTGTGGCTTTTTGTTTGTCTTTGTTGTCAACTAAAGTAGCAAACCATGTATTGCGTTCATCAATGCTCGTAATATTATACGCGATATTTACAAAAAGGTTGTGTGGAAAGTGTATATGAGAAGTATATACACTCAAATCAAAAAATTTAGTATCTGGTTTTCAGGGCTGACAATATGTTTTGTAAAAAATTTAGATTATGATTGTTCCTACAATCGGTATTGTTAACGATTTTTACAATATTGCGGAAATTCGAAAGTTGTTTTTGTTTTCTATGTTCGGAACAAATGGATATGGATTACAATGTTTGTACAAGACAAACACATTTTTGGAACCAAAATAAATATTTTTGTTCCAACAAAACCGAAAAATATTTTTTCTCTGCGTGTAGGGTTGCCAGCTATCTCTTTGCGAGTGGGCAGCAACAAAATTCTGTTCAAAGTATTTTGAACAGCCAATATTCTTCTTTTTAATATGACACTAACATCAGCATCGTGCGATACGTACAAGTATTTAAAAGTTTTTTTTTTTTTGGAAAAATGAAAAGGTCAACAGGATGAGAAAACGAAAAATATTAAAATCCATTTTACACAATTTTGCCTATATATCGAGCCCTTCCCGCGAAAATGATGTAAGCGACATTTTTTCGATTTTCGTTTTTTTACGGAAATCTATGAAGAATATTCCAACACACCATCTCCCAAATTTTTAGAACTCAGCCATGTACCGTTACGAAATTAGAGCAGAAACAATTTTGATGTAAGCGCCATTTTTGCTTTTTATGTACATTTGTTTGTGACAGCGAATTGTCGCTTACATCAAATTGCACATTTACATACCATGTCGTTATTCAACTATATTACTAGAAATACGTTTTAATCTTATAATTCTTCGAATAAATACTTGCTATAATATTAGTGTGCTTTGTTTTTAAATTGTAGATAAGAATTACTCTAAAAATGATTTGTTTCAAATAATTTTTTTTGATGTAACCGCCACTTCTCAAAGTAAAAGCCTGATTGCGTGACAGCGAAAAAGATGTAAGCGACACAAACTACCGTTATATTGAAGATATTCCACATTTTTTTTATTTTTTCAGTAAATAGGATTTAATAACAGAACTATACCAAATTTGAATAAACAATTTTGGTTATATCAAAAGTTATTCAATAAAAACCGTCTCCTGTAAAATTAGCTTTTTGTCGCTTACACCTTTTTCGCGGGAAGGGCTCGATATATACACACACCTAAAGTGTGTCGATCTGCAGGTCTTGGATCCTCTCCAGGATTTGCCGCAGAGTAAAGATGTGGTCAATGGTGGATTTGCCAGGTCTAAAGCCGCATTGGTATGGTCCAATTATATCGTTGACCACCGGCTTTAGTCGTTCGCACAATATCCCGGACGCTATCGTATAAGCAGTATGGTGCTCTATGCTCCTGTAGTTAAATCATACACTCTTATCTCCTCAGGGTGCTCCCGTTTCAATCAACGGGTATGTGTTCGTCCTGTAAAATGGTGCTAACTATCTGCTTTTGAACAGCTCGGCTGCATTCAGCTGGCTTATTATTCTTCAACTGGTCTATTTCTGTCTTTACCTCATCTTGGCCGGGCGGAATACATTCGATACCATCATCTGGGATTGGAACTGTGGTCCTTCGTAGTCTTCGTTAGTATTGGATACCAGCAGTTTGGAAAAATGTTCTTTCCATATCCCAAGCACACTATCTGTTTCTGATGTTTCACTATTTGTTAGAACAATCGGAGTTCATTCTGGCTCTGATACATCTTAATTTTTTTCAGCTTTTCCATTTCTCTCTTTTTCCTGCGGAAAATACGTTTGAATGTCTCCCATCTATCACAACGAGATTAATTTGATTTCTTGTTTTCTGATCTGGGAACAGTCAGGTGCCCTTATGAATATCGAGATGCTTAAATATGGTACAGCTAACTACCGTGCTGCTGCGGAATCTATCAGCTTCATTCCATTGTCAGATGTTTCATGATTGCGACTGAATTTCCCGATTGTTGGGCTAAAGATATTCTCCTTTCAAATTTTGGCATTATAATCCCTTAGAATAATTTTATGGCCAGTTTCGCTAAGACGATTCGAATTTAAATTCGTTCGAATTACTATCAAACTCCTGTTGTTTTTGAACATTTTTATTTGATTGAAAAAAAAAAAATAATTACATATTTTTCAAAAACAGCAATTTGGTCGTAGCTCGAACGAATTTATATTCGAATCGTCTTTGTAACTTAATACTTAGTTGGCCCATTACAGAACATTTGTTCCATAGACCGAACTAAGAAAGTTGGCCCATTACATAACATTTGTTCCATAGACCGAACTAAGAAAAGATCTCCATTCCTCTCTGTTTTTCGCTTGACTTTTTGGAATACCGCGTCTTTCCATTTCTTCATCCACTTGTTTGCTCCATCGATGCTTAGGCCTACCGATTCTGCGTGCACCGCCATGGGGCATGTATTCATACGCCTTTTTAGCGGGTTCATCATCGCTCATTCTCATGATATGGCCTAGCCAACGCAATCGTTCCATCTCGATACGTTTAACTATATTCATGTCTTTGTATAGCTTATATAGCTCGTGGTTCACGACGTCGATATTCACCGTCAACGCAAATCGGCCCGTAGATCGTTCGAAGAATTTTCCTCTCAAACACACCAAGCACTGCCTTATCTGCTTGCGCAAGTACCCATGCGGAGCCATACATTAGCACGGTTACATTATCATTATCATTATCAGATGTGGCTTTGTTTTTAAATTGCTTACTTAGACCATAGTAGCATCTGTTGGCCAATACAATTTTTCTTCTTATTTCACAACTGATGTTGTTTGTTGTGTTTATGGCAGTGCCGAGGTAGACGAAGTCTTTAACTACCTCAAAATTGTAGGTACCAACTTCCACAGTTGGTCCGAGCTCTATGGACGCTTTGCGCGTCGACACCATCAATTTGGTCTTTTCGCCGTTTACCGCCAGACCCACTTTCGCAGATTCTGCTTCGACCTTCCTAAAGGTATCAGTTACTTCCTTTACTGATCGTCCCATGATGTCTATGTCATCAGCATAGGCAAGTAACATGTGGCTATTGGTGTAAATTGTGCCACTTCTTTTGACGTTTGCCTCTCGTATAACCTTTTCCAGCAGGATGTTGAAGAGATCACACGAAAGGCTGTCTTCTTGTCTGAAAGATATTTTTAATCTATTCGTACTTATCTTCATTGGGAGCATGAGCGCAAATAAAGCTGATGTTGAAAAATTTTAATTTTATTCGAATTGTAGCAAGTCTTCCATTCACTGGGGTAAAGCAGGAGACCAGATGTTTTAATCTCCGACCAACTACAAATCCCCAACCAAACTCATGCTTTGTGTCACGGCAGCTATAGACACCAATTTGACATATAGACACCAAGTCGATTTAGCAATGTCCGTCCGTTTGTCTGCCTGACTGGCTGGAGCGCACGATAACTCTCGAACGAAGCAACCGATCGGGTCCAAAATTTGGCATTCGTAATATTTTAGCTAAGCTTAGTTTAAGTTCGATGATGGCCCATATCGGTCCATTCCCTCGGTTCACCTCCCCCACAAAATTTCAAATTTGTTCGCAAAAATCATGCGCACGATAACTCTTGAAGGGACTAACCGATTTGGTCCATATTTTGCACATCGTAATACTACTACCAGACATTTATAAAGTTCGAATATGGACTATATCGGTTCACCTCACACACAGGGACAAGTCCATACTTTCTTAGAAAATGACCCGAAAGCTGTAAAAATCCGCCAAGACACCATGTATTGTAGATGGAGCGCACGGTAACTCTCGAACGGTTTTCGATCCAAACCGATTCGATCCAAATTTTGACAATCGTAATATTTCGCCCACAGTTAAATCAAGTTCTATTATGGGCCAATAGACCCACTCCCTCTGGTTCCTCACCAATAAAACTTCAAATGTTTGGATCCAAACATATGTTATGGTAGGGACTGTTGCAAACATATAATATGTTTTGATCCAAACATATTTTATATTTGCATTCAAACACATTATATGTTTGCTGAATTTTTTTCTGCGTGCAGTAACCGATTTGGTCGTAATATTTCTACGAGACATACACTCCACGTCAGTAGAATAGAACACCTAAATTTTTGTTAATGTTAGCTTATTTATCCCAAAACGAATGAATCTGCGTTTTTAATCTTGTGGGGATTTAAAGTCTATGATGTTCCGTATCAAACACAGAAACAATTATGTCTCTAGCTCTTCGCGAAATAATTTTCTGATCAATTTTCCGATAGTACTATGAAAAATAGGAATTTATTTTTGGTCATCAGGATAGAACAGTCACTTTATTTTCGCGAATTTTTGAGATATTAACGCCGAATTTTCTTTCAGTCGATAAAGCAGGACTTTCGTATCATTTTTCACCAAAGAAAACCTATGAATTATTCCGCGGACATCGAAATAACAGCGTTATAGGGTTTAAATTGACAGATATTTGAAACATCATGGAATATCAATAGGAGTCGCACAGTTATGTCATATTTCTTCACAATAAGATAGAATATGACACAGAAAACCTCGACGGATACAATCGAGTGCTTCAGATGCTGATAAGATGGAACATTTTCAAAATAATTATGATAAACAACAAAATTTATTATAAAAACCTTAATGTTTTGGTCAATAAAGTGGTTTTTTTCGCGAACAAGTCTGCCGTTTAAAGGTTTAAAATATCCTCCAGATTTGGAGAAAGATAATCTGATATGAAAACAACCGTTAATTTAATACACTGAGGGAAATTTTAGTACTTTTCAAAACAACATACGAAACCTAAAACTTCAATTTCCATAACTGTGTTTTCCCGCGAAAACGGGGCTTTTAAATTTGCGAGTTCAGTTAAAAAACTACTAATTCGTAAAATCCGGTATGGAGAGCATAACCTGGTCCATTTATATTGGAGCATAACACTGTTGAGAACAGTCGCGGCAACCGAAATAAGAACACATATAAAATTCAAAGTCCAAAGGGTGTGTTCAATTTGAAAAATGGGCTAAAATTTCCCTCAATGTATTAAAATAACGGTTGTTTTCGTATCAGATTATCTTCCTCCAAATCTGGAGCATATTTCCAAACGTTTAGACGGCAAATTTGTTCGCGGAAAAAACATTTTATTGAACAAAACATCAAGGTTTTTATAATAAATTTTGATGTTTTTCATAATTATTTTGAAAATGTTCCATCTTATCAGCATCCGAAGCACTCGATTGTATCCGTCGAGGTTGTCTGTGTCATATTCTATCTTATTGTGAAGAAATATAATATAACTGTGCGACTCCAACTGATATTCCATGATGTTTCAAATATCTGTCAATTTAAACCCTTTAACGCTGTTATTTCGGTGTCCGCGGAATAATTTATAGGTTTTCTTTGGTGAAAAATGATTAGAAAGTCCTGCTCTATCGACTGAAAGAAAATTCGGCGTTAATATCTCAAAAATTCGCGAAAATAAAGTGACTGTTCTATTCTGATGACCAAAAATAAATGCCTATTTTTCATAGTACTATAGGAAAATTGATCAGAAAATCATTTCGCGAAGAGCTAGAGACATAATTGTTTCTGTGTTTGATACGGAACATCATAGACTTTAAATCCCCAAAAGATTAAAAACGCAGATTCATTTGTTTTGGGATAAATAAGCTAACATTAACAATCATTTAGGTGTTCTATTCTACTGACGTGGAGTGTATGTAGATGTAGAGGTTATAATATGGACTATATATGTCATCTCCTTCGGATACCTCCCACACCAAATTTCGGAAATGTGCAGGTAGGGGGTCCTAACCTGAATCGAATCGTTTTGATTTTTCTTGCAACAGGTTGTGCTCAAAGCACCCATTACGATGGTACAAGTTTTTTCAGTGGCAAGTCCATACTCCTTGAGAAAATTACCCGAAAACTGTAGAAAACCCCTACGACCAGCATGTGAAGTGGCTGGTGCGCACGACAACTCCCGAGCCGAATACTGCGTTGGCCCACACTTTGGATATCGTAATATTTTTTCGAATATTAGATGAAATTCGAAGATGGTGTTTATAGGTTCACTCGTTCCGGTACCTCCCCCACAACAGTTCAAATATATTCGCTAAAATGGTAAGCGCAATATCTCATAAACGTAGCAACCGATTTTGTTTAAACTTTGGATCTCCAAATAATTTGTCCAAACTTAGATTATGTTCAAAAGTGGACCCTAACGGTGCATTCCTTAGGGTACCACTCACACGAATGGTCAACATTTATGTTTAAGTGCGGTTAAGAGTCTGTGCGAGAATCCTTTGAAAATTTTACCGAATTTACTCCTTTAATTGTGGGCAAGTACATGTTTTTGATATAATGGCACTATCGAGAATAATAACTCCCAAAATCAGACACACTTTCAAAATTGACTATGTCGGTCCATTCCTTTAGCTACCTCCCCCGCAAAACTTTTGAGATTTTATCTAATCCATATATTTGTCGGCAAGTTCATACGCCCCAAATTCTGAAGACCCTCTAACTAAATACATGCGTTGTTTGGGACACAGATGTTTCAATTCACACAGGCTGAGGGTACACCTCCTTCTCTATAAAGAGTGCGAACATTCCAGGTTGAGATTTGCAGATCATGGTCCTTAAAACGTTTTCAGGGTCGACAATTTTAGAAGGGTTTGTTTTTCTTTTGGCTCATCTTCGAACTTAAACTAAGTTTGGACAAAATATTACGAAGACCAATTTTTGGACAAATCGGTTCATCCGTTCGAGAGTTATCGTGCGCTCCAGCCAGACAGACAGACAAACGGACGGACTAAATCGACCCCAATTTGCCAGAAACGTGTTTCGTCCAAACTTTCTTGGGGTCTAAAACCATTATTTCGATGAGGCACATTTTGCTGGTATAAAATGATATATACCCTCGTTAGTCTAAAGACTGAGGATATAAAAATCTTCGGGAATGTTGGTGCGGATATGTCATTTGAATGTACCGCCAAAGAACTGATGACATGAGGCATACATTTATTTCATTATTTTAGGCTCGTATGATGGTATCAACATTTAGGATGATGACGTCATATAATGTTTAAACTTATTACTATTCAAATTACAGTAGAAAAGGCAAAAACAATAACATACATATTTATATTCCCTCTGTTTCTCTTCTGTTTGCTTTCGATTATCTCGTTGACAAATCAAATGGTGACAGTAAAACAACAGGCGCGTATTAACGTTAAATGTATTTTAAAATTATAAGTGATGCTATACGCTGATAGCGTTTGTCAACAATTATGGTGACAAAACGATTGAACGGCTGATATTTAGGTCAACAAGCAAATACCTTAATGCGTATGTTCGCTTCAGTTGAATAGGCTTGCTTATCCCCCTTGGAGAGAGATGGATGGACTAGATCTCACTCTGTTCCATATTGAAACAAACTATGAATCCATATCTCTGTGAGTAGATTTTTTGATGAAGCAACAAAAGGGCTACGCATTATGAGAAGAAGTGAAATGACTTATAGATCCCTTTTCAAAACATTTCTTTACACATGAATCGGACTATATAAGTCCGAAACTATAGTCAAAATGGAGTAAAATGGCGTTTTTGATTTTTCGTTTTCTCGTGTTGACTTTCCAAAGGTCATTCAAATTTCAAAGGACAATAGTTTTCAAAAAAAAAAAAAATAAAAATATTTTAAATTCTTGTATTCATCGCACGATGATGGTGTTGGGTGTTGGTGTCATATTAAAGAGGAGAATATTGGCTTTATATAATAATGTTCATTTATTGCCCTCACTGATAACAAGTACGTCAAAAATATCCTTGGAATATTAAATAATAAAAATACTAAAAAATATATGTTAATATCCTCTATGTAGTGCAACACTTGCCGAAATTTGTAAGATATTTTTATAACCTCGACATTTATGCTAACGAGAGTATATACACTTTCATTTGGGTTTTAGACCCCAAGTATGTTTGGAAGAAATTCGATTCATAAAATGTCGAGTCGATTTAGCAATGTCCGTCTGGCGGGTTGAGGCGCACTATAACTCTCGAACGGATTAATCGATTTGGTCCAAAAATTTGGCTTTCGTAATATTTTGTCCAAACTTAATTTAAGTTCGAATATAGGTCATATCGGTCTACTACCTCGGGTACCTCCCCTACAAAAGTTTGAAAATGTTCGGAAAAAATTCCTACCAGACATAGATGATGTTCCAAATTTTAGGAAAATTTCAGTTTAGGACCTGCTTTTGAATCGCTTTGATTTTTGTTGTAACAACTCGACGGTATAAGTTTCATTTGAGGAAAGTCCATACTTCCTGAGAAAATAGCCTGAAAGGTACAAAAAAAAACCATATGACTCAGTGCGTAGTGGTTGGAGGGCAAGATAACTCTCGAACGGATCTGCCGATTCGGTCCAAAATTTGGCCTTCGTAGTATTTTGTTCAAACTAAGTTTAAGTTCGAAGATAAGCCATATCGGTCCACTCCATCAGGTACCTCCCCCACAAAAGTTTAAAAATGTTCGGAAATAATTGTGCTCACGATAACTCTTGAAGGGAGCGACCGATTTGGTCCATAGTTTACACAACCTAATATATCTACCTGATATAGAATATAGAATTTGGTTTGAATATGTACTATATTTGTCCACTCCTTCGGGTACCTCCCACACAAAATTTCGGATAAGTTCACTTTAAGACCTGCTATCGAATCTCTTTGATTTTTGTTGAAGCAACTTGCATTGACTGCCTCAATTACAACGGTAAAAGTTTTTTTCAGGGGCAAGTGTATACTTCTTGAGAACTTCTAAAATGGCCATTATCGGTCTCTCTTTAGGGTACCTCCCCCACAAAAATTGAACATTTGTGTCTAAGTGCAATTTAGGGTCTGTTCGGTCCAGTCCAAAAGTGATACGATGACCCACTGAAATGACTAGTGCGCGCAATATTTATAAAAAATATGACTCTCAAAAATAAGATGCACTTCAATAATGGACTATACCGGACCATTTCTTTAAGTACCTCCTTCGCAACGTTTTTAACTTTAATCGTAATCCACATTTTTGTCGGCAAGTTCAAATGTCCAAAAGGGGCCACAAATTCTGAAAAGACCCTAAATACATTCGATCTGTCCGTAGATGAATGTTCCAATTCACATATGCTGAGGGTATATCTCTGTCGACAAAACCGACTGATACTTTATTACTTGTAGCAACTTGTATTTGCCGCCCCATTTACGACGGTACACGTTTTGTCAGTGGCAAGTCCATATTTCCTGAGAAAATGACCCGAAAGCTGCAAAAACCCGCTATGGCACCATGTGTAATGGATGGAGCGAAAGAACGGATACACCAATTCGGTATAAAATTTGACAATCGTAATATTTTGGGCAAAATTATAACAAGTTCTATGTTGGGAAATATCGGTCCGCTCCTTCGGTACCAGCCCCACAAAAGTTCAAAATTTTTCGCTAAAATGGTGCGCATGATAACTTTCGAAGGCAGTAATCGATTTGATCCATACTTTGGACATTCCATACAATGGACTATATATGCCAACTCCTTCTGGTACCTCCCACACAAAATTTCGGAAAAGTGCAGTTTAGGACCTCCTCTCGAATCGTTTTGATTTTTTCTTGCAACAGGCTGCACTCAAAGCCCCTCAAGTCTAAACTTCTTGAGAAAATTACCCGAAAGCATGTGTAGTGGCTGCTGCGGACGACAACTCTCGAACCGAATACTGCGTTGGTCCACACTTTGCATATCGTAATATTTCTTCAAATATTAAATGAAATTCAAAGCAGATGCTTATAGGTTCACTCCTTCCGACACTTCGGCCACAAAAGTTCAAAAATGTTCGCTAAAATGGTACGCGAGATATCTTATAAACCGATTTGGCTCAAACTTAGTTTATGGTCAAATGCAGTGAATGGTTTGTTCGAGGATCCTTTTGAAATTTTTACCGAAGGTGTTCCTAGTGGCCCTATTTGCAGCGATATTAAGTTTTTAAGTGTAGGCAAGCCCATGTTTCCTGATATAATAGTCCTATGCCTCTAAATTATATGGTGACCAACTGAAATGACAGGTGGGCGCGGAATCTATCGAGAGGAATGACTTCCAAAATAAGACCCACTTCGAAAATGGGCTATGTCGGACCATTCCTTTAGGTACCTCCCCCGCAAAACTTTTGTGCTTTAATCCATATTTATATTTTTGTCGGTTCATACTCCCAAAATTTTGAAAACTCCCTAAATACATAGTTTTTTTTTTCGGGAAAAGTGTTTTAATTCCCTCAGGCTGAGGATTTATCTCTGTCGGCAAAACAGACTGATATTTTTTTACTATTTTAATAAATATTTACATGAAATTCTTCAAAGAAAACAAAATTTTTTGTTCCATCTCATTGTGCGACACGAAAAAATTAACCTTATTCTGGCACCACAGAATGATAGAAGATTAAAAATAATGTGACACGTGTCCCGGCGCACAATGGTCCCACTTACATGGGAAGGTGCGACAGAAATATTTCTAATCTTCGGAACGATCTGATTTTTCAGTAAAGTAAAAAATACTTTAGCCAAGAAATCATCAATATCAGACACCTTCTGCGCCAAAAATTGTGGTTGTAGATCCAGGTTTTGGTATAGCCCCAATATAACGGTACCCCCCGATTTCAGATATTTTGAAGTTTTTATCTACATTTTCGGCCCGAATTGGTTGTGATTTGCTATTTGGTGTTCTCAGTGGCCAAAAAACGTCTCCGCCTGATATTGTGGACAGGAATGTAAAAAAATTATTCCATTTGAGGTTAGAATATTTTATGGTGGGGGGTCCCAGCAAAATTTGAAGAAAGGGGTTCCATGCGATGACGTCATGGCATATTTTGCATTGGTTCAAACGAAGTCATGAAAAATCCGATCTTTTCATTAGCATTTGAACCAATGCAAAGAAAGTCGTGAAAGATCCGATCTTTTCATCAGCATTTGAACCCATTCCATCGATCCAATAGAGATGCATTTTGTGTTTTTATTTATACACATTTTTCTAAATATATAAGATTAATTATTTACAATAGGCTTGATATTGTCGAAACTCGAAATCACAACCAGCGTTGTTAAAACTCTCGTCGTAATGATAATGTCATTCCAAAGGTTTGGTGAAAATGACATGCCAAAGCAATGGTGAAAATGGCATGCCAAAGCATTGGTGAAAATGATATGTCAAAGCATTGGTGTAAATGACATGCTTTGGATCCAAAAATGAATAGCATAGAATAGGTCCACGCTCATATAAAATTCATCGATGAAGATGCTAAAAAGATGACATGCCAGATGACTTGCACACATGATTGAATAGCATCTTTGGCATCGAACATTTTGCTGGGGGTATAATAAAGTTCGGTCCAACCGAAATTAAAATTTTTACTTGTTTTTCATATTATATGGAGCATCATATATCAAAACAAGTAAAAAAACATCAGTCGACTTTGCCGACAGAGATATACCCTCAACCAATGTGAATTGAAACTTTCATATACGGACAGATCGAATGTATTTAGGGTCTTTTCAGAATTTTGTGACCCTTTTTGAACATTTGAACTTGCCGACAAACATATGGATTGGGATTAAAGTTTAAAAGCGTTGCGGAGGAGGTACTCAATGAAATGGACCGACATAGACCATTATGGAAGTGGATCCTATTTTGGGGTCATATCCAGTAATTTCAGTGGTTCATCGTATAACTTTTGGACCAGTATGCCAGGAAGCATGGACTTGTACATACATAATATCGCTGTAAATATGACCACAACGAACCGCATCCGTATACATTTCCACAGGATCCTCGAACTAAACTGAATTTAGACACATATTTTGAACTTTTATGGGGGAGGAACCTTAAGGAGAGGACCGATATCGGCCTGTTTAGAAGTTAAACTAAATTTGGACAAAATATTAGGGTAGCAAGTTTGGGCCAAATTGGCTGCTCCATTCAAGAGATATTGGGCATACAATTTTAGTGACATTTTCTAAATATTGGGGGAAAGTACCGGAAGTTGTGGACCAGTATTGCCCATCTTCGAACTGAAACTAAGTTTTGACAAAATATGACGAAGGCCAAATTTTGGACCAAATCGGTTGATCAGCTCGAGAGTTATCGTGTTCTCCAGCCACTGCATATGGGTCCATAGTGGCTTTTTTACACCTTTCGGGCAGTTTTCTCAGAAAGTGGACTTGCCACTGACGAAATTTTACCATCGTATATCAAACCTGGTTTAAGTTCGAAGATAAGCTTTATAGTTCTACTCCTGCAGGTACCTCCCCATTAAAATTTCAAAAATGTTCAGGACAATTGTTCGAACGATAACTCATGAAGGGGGTGACCGATTTGGTCCATGCTTTACACATCATAATGTATCAACCAGATATGGATCAGGTTCGAATAAGGACTATATTTGTCCATTCCTTCGGGTACCTCTCACACAAAATTTTGGAAAAATTCACATTAAGACCTGCTCTCGAATCTCTTTTTTGTTGAAGCAACTTGCATTCGCTGCCTCAATTACGACAGTAAAAGTTGTTTCAGTGGCAAGTCCATACTTCTTGAGAAAACAGCCCGAAAGTTGTAAAAACCCCTATGGCACCATATGTTGTGGCCGGAAAGCTCGAACCGAATACTGCGTTCGTCCACAACTTGGATATTGTAATATTTCGTCGAATATTAGATGAAATTCGAAGGTGGTGCTTATAGGTCCACTCCTTCCGGTACCTTCCTCACAAAAGTTCGAAAATATTCGCTAAATTGGTACGCGCGATATCTCATAGACGTAGCAACCGATTTGGTCCAAACTTTGGATATCTAAATATTGTCGAAACTTAGTTTATTTTAAAATTTGGGTCCAATCTGTCCAATCCTTGTGGCACCACCCACACAAATGTTCAACATTTTTGTGTGGTTATTTCAATCCACACAGGCTGAGGGTATATCTCTGTCGGCAAAGCCGACTAATACTTTTTTACTTATTTTTCTTAACCTCTATACCAAAAATCGCAGAAGTGCTCGCAAAAAATGTTTTTAAAAATTTTCAAATGGAATTGCAAAAGAAATTTTGTGTTTACCATATACTTTTTATACTCGGTGAAACATAACTACCACGTCCCTCACTGGAACAAAAAATCAATTCTGCGGTTCATTCTCTTTAAAGAAAAATATTGTTTCCGATTTATCTTGCTATTTTAATATTTATACAATATTCTTTTTGACCATCTGTTAATTTCCTAGAGAATATACAACCTTGCATTTTCCACCGATACGAATGCAACAATATTTTCTAAATCGCATCAATTAAAAACAAACTATTGTTTAATTTCTAATTTTATTGGAAATTATTCATTAATTGCAAAGAACAACATAGTGAAACAAGAAAATATCGTTGTGATTTCATCATTATCTCGTGCTCGAGATATTGACAATTACCATATGGTTGACATATCGGCATGATTTGGCATTCGGCTTTCGTACGTGAATCAGTATTTAAATGTGATTATAATATTGAACACACACATTCACATTTTCGTGAGTTGTTCAAGTGAACTATTACACACACAAAGAGAGCGAACGATTTGAAAAAATCTAGTTTTAGATTTCAATTGAACGATAAAACTGTCAATATTTCTGTTTAGCATTTTTGTTTAATCGATATCAAAACCAAATGTTGAAAAAAAAACAACACTTGATGGTGGGGCATATCGCTTATTTTCTCTTGTCGATCGATGTAAATGCTATTTCGTTTAGTTTTATAGATTATGACATTGCTACAAATGTCAGAGGTGGGAAATAGTTTTAAATGTTAGAGTATTACGGCGGCCGGGGAAACATAGTTCAGAGCTACTTTGAGCGTGGCCACAGGCTGGGAATAGTGGAATGATCAAATAGATATACAGCACGGTGCTCTTGAATCAATTTTAAATGGAAGGTGCTTACACCTTGGAAGTTTTTGCGGATTCTGAAACTACAATGTTCATAGATGAGAAAAATCAGAAAACAAAAAAAAAAATCGCCGGAGCGCTTTTTAAATAAATCGCGATATAAATTGACATTTTTAGGGGTTGTTTAGGTTTTCACGATTTTGCTTAGAAACCGCAAGTCGAATCAAAATGGGTCTAAAGAAAATGTTGTAGCTATGAAAATTCTCTACAAGATCGACGTTAATGGTATTTTCGTAGTTTTTACCATTTTTGAGATATAGAAGGGACAATTCAAAGTCAATTCAATTCTGTATCGCCCCCTTATAAAACAAATACATAAAGGGTGCGCCTTAACTAACTTTTGATGAAAACCGCTTACACAGGGGAAGTTTTTGTGAATTCTGAAACAGCAATGTTCATTGATGAGAAAAATCCAAAAACAAGAAAAAATCGATGTAGGGATTATTAAATAAATCGCGGTCAAAATTCACATTTTTAGGTGTTTTATAGGTTTTCACGATTTTGCTTGGAAACCGTAAGTCCAATCGAAATTGAGCTAAAGAAAATGTTGTAGCTGTGAAAATTCTCTAGAGGATTGACGCTTATTATTTGTTCCCAGCCTGTACCATTTTTGAGATAAAGAAGCTCAGTTTAAATTTTTAGATTTTTTTTTGTTAGGGTTTCGCGATTTTGCTTGAATACGGTAAGTCTTATCGATATGGGACCTGAGAAAATCTTAAAGCTGTGAAAATTCTCTACAAGACTGGCTTTAGTAACTTATCCTAAGTTGTACCATTTTTTTAGATATATGAGTTTAAGTTGGGAATTTGCAGTCATCACATTGTTTTATAAGGGGGCGATACAAAATTAAATTGAATTTGAATTGTCCCAATTTGAACTTCTATATATCAAAAACGGTAAAACCGACGAGAATACATAAAGATCAATCTTGTAGAGAATTTTCATAGCTACAACAATTTCTTTAGTCCCATTTTGATACGACTTGCGGTTTCTAAGCAAAATCGTGAAAACCTAAACAACACCTAAAAATGTCAACTTAAATCGCGATTTATTTAAAAAGCGCTCCGGCGATTTTTTTTGTTTTTTGATTTTTCTCATCTATAAATATTGTACTTTCAGAATCCGCAAAAACTTCCGAGGTGTAAGCACCTTCCATTTAAAATTGTTTCAAGAGCACCGTGACAGTAGAATAGCGATAATTCGTAATCCAAGAGACCTGCCATTTTATACGTATTATCGAGAATTTCAATTTATCGAAGTACGAATTGTCGCGATTTGACTGTATTGGGCAGCTGTGAATCAAATAAACGTGTGCCGTAGGTTTTTCGTCGGCTGAGGTATGCTCAAGTCGTGTCCAGGGAATCCGGAATATGAAGACTACTTTTCTTCCGGATTTAACCCCCAGGGAATTTGTTATTTATTGATATAAGTAGTAATTTAATAAGAGTAAGACGGCTGATGGAAACACAGGGGACTCACAGAATCAATGATTAGAGGATCGAGTCTAGGCGATTCGTAAATGATCGATGATACGCTTGGAACTCTGTGTTCGTATTGTAGTTCGCGTTGCATTTTTCATTGTGAGAATCACAGTTGGTGTTGCAGTTGTTCGGGATCTCGGTAATTTGGTATCCGTTAGTACTAATGCTACGAGCTGGCCTGTAGGACAAGCTAATGATACAAAGTAGTGAAAGTGGAACAACGCCCAAAAATTAAGTGTGGAGTGTACTCATAACACCGTCCGACATTTTCAACAAATTGCGTTACACGTGAACCGTAGTATAAACATAGGAAAAATTCAGTAAACTGACACTAAAGATTTTTCGTTTTCTCATGCTGTTGAAGGACAAAATTTTTAAAAAATATTTTAAATACTTGTACTCATAACACGATGCTGGTGTTTGTGTTATATTAAAGAGGAGAATATTTGCTTTATATAATAATTAATAACAAGGACATCAAAAATGTCTTTGACAAATTGAAACATCCTTTGAAAACATCCTGCATTTTTTATACCCTCAGCCTTTAGGCTGATCAAAAATGTGCCTCATCGAAATAATGGATTTAGACCCCAAGTATGTTTGTACGATATCCGTTTCAGACAATTTTGAGTAGATCTAGCAATGTCCGTCCGTCTGTCTGTCTGTCTGGCAGGCTGGTGCGCACGATAACTCACGAACGGATCAATCGATTCGGTTAAAATTTTGGGTATCGCAATATTTTGTACAGATTCGATTTAAGTTCGAAGATGGGCCATATAGGTCCACTCCTTCAGGTACCTCCCCCACAAATGTTCAAAAAATGTCGCAAAACTTGTGCGCACGATAACTCTTGTAGGGAACAACCGATTTGGTCCATACTCTGTACATCGTATAATTTCTACCAAACTTAGATGAGGTTCCAATATGGACTCAATCGGTCCACTCCTTCGGGTACCTCCCACACAAAATTTCGGAAAAGTTCAGTTTAGGACCTGGTCTCGAATCGCTTTGATTTTTGTTTACGCAAGTTGTATTCGCTGTCCTCTATACGACGCTGTAAGTTTCATTAGGGGCAAGTCCATACTTCCTGAGAAAATAGCCTGAAAGTTACAGAAAACCCAATGACACCGTGTGTAGTGATTGGAGGGCAAGATAACTCTCGAACGGATCTGCGATTCGGTCCAAAATTCGTAAATTTTGTCCAAACTTAGTTCAAGTTTAAAGATGGATTATATCGGTCCACTCCTTCCGGTACCCCCCCACAAAAGTTCGAAAATGTTCGGAAAATTTGTGCGTACGATAACTCTTGAAGGAAGTAACCGATTTGGCCATACTTTGTACATCGTGTAATTTCTACCAAACTTAGATGAGGTTCCAATACGGACTTAATCGGTCCACTCCTTCGGGTATCTCCTACTCAAAATTTTGAAAAAGTTCAGTCACTGTCCCCTATACGAAGGTACAAGTTTTCTCAGGGGCATACTTCCTGAAAAAATAGCCTGAAAGTTGAAAAACAAACCCTATGACAGCATGTTTATGGGTGGAAGCGCAAGATAAATCTCGAGCGGAAATGCCGATTCCGGCCAAAATTTGGCCTTCGTAATATTGTTTCCAAACTTACTTTAAGTTCGTAGATAAGCTATATCGGTCCACTCCATCAGGTACCTACCCCACAAAAGTTCAAAAATATTCGGAAAAATTGTGCGCACGATAACTCTTGATGGGAGTGACCGATTTGGTACATACTTTACACATTCTCATAATATCTACCAAATATAGATCAGGTTCGAATATGGACTATATTTGTCCACTCCATCTCCTACCTCCCACACAACATTTTGGATAAGTTCACTTTAAGACCTGCGATTGAATCACTTTGATTTTTGTTGAAGCAACTTACATTCGCTGCCTCAATTACGATGGTAAAAGTTCTTTCATGGCCAAGTTCATACTTCTCGAGAAAACAGCCTGAAGGGTGTAAAAACCCCCCATGGTCTATGTCGGTCCATTCCTTTAAGTACCTTTTCCGCAAAATTTTAGAACTTTAATCCTAATCAAAATTTTTGTCGGTTCATACGACCAAAATTTTGAAACCCTCTAAATACATAAGTTTTTTTATGAAAAAAAGAGTTTTAATTTGATTTCGGAGACAAAGTTTTAGGTCAAAGCTTTTAGGCCAATATCTCAGGAAGTATGGACTTGCGCAAGAAAAAACTTGTAGCGTCGTAAAGGGAGAAGCAAGGACAAACTACTAAAAAAAATTCAAAACGATCGGAGAGAAGCTGTTAAACTTTACTTTATCCGAATTTTGTTTGGCAGGTATCAGAAGGAGTGGGCCGATATAGTTCATATTCGAACCCGATCTAATATGAAAGGAATAATACGATGTGCAAAGTTTGGACCAAATCGATTGCTTCCTTCGAGAGTTATCGTTCAAACCATTTTACAGAAAAATTTTGAGCTTTTGTAGTGGAGGTACCTGAGGGAATAGACCAATGTTTGGACAAAATATTACGATACCCAAAATTTGGTTCGAATTGGTAGATCCGTTCGAGAGCTATCGTGCGCACCATCCAGGCAGACAGAAGGAGGGACATGGCTAAATCGACTCCATATTGTCTAAAACTAATTTCGTCCAAACATACATAACATAAAACCGTTATTTCGATGAGCCAAATTTTTGGTCGTATCAAAGTGTATATGAGGAAAAGTTAAAATTTTTTAGTTTCCATGAAGCCAAGGTTTGCACTATTATAATACGCGAACTATTGTAGTTTACCAGTAACTATGACCATTGCTTGATGAATTTAGATGTTTTTGTACAAAGCTCAAAAATTTAGCAAAAAAATTTAATTTACGTGGTAGTTACGACCGCGTAAAGGAAAAAACATAGGTAAAAACACGTTAAAGCTATCGAGGTTTTTTACATTGATATTCGATTTCTGATTAAACCATTCAAATGACGGACATCTGTCCAAAGTAAAAGTAGGAGAATACAAAATGAAGATTACACTTCTAATGTATCACTTTCCAAAATTTCCACTGCATCTACCTTTTATGGATGCTGACATTTTGAAGCCGGATTTCAGGTGTTGTTGTATTTTTTATGTAACTGGGACGCGCATTGGGATATTTCGAAAAACTAATTATAGGATTAAAGAACTCGCGATTTCGCATAATCTGATATCTATATTGAGTATGTAGCCCGCACAGCAGCAGAATAATCTAATGCCAAAGGCCAAAATTTAGTGCGATATTTTTTCTAAAAAACCTATTTTTTGGGTACAGTATTTACAATATCGTTTTGAGTGTGCTGGTACCCCGCGATATTTTAGTTTTTCGACGATCCGGATCATATGAATCACAGATCGTAAAAATCCATCTACTAGAACTGCGAAAACAGCATCTGCAAAAATTGAAAAATTTGCGAAAAATGTTTTTCAAAATATCGCTGACTAATTCGCGTTTTATGTGGATCGTTTCCATTTCAATGAAGAAAGTGAATCATCACTCGCGTTTGTGCGAAAACAGCGGTTTGAAAAATTTAGTGGCATGGGAGCTGTATCCGATTTATCCAAAAATACTGTGTGATGCTACATCCACGGTTCTTGATGGATTTTATTGAAATATGTTTGTAGATCGATGTATTTTTTCACGGTTGATAGTGAAATCGGATACGCATAAAAAGTGTATGCACTTTGTGCAAATTATAAGCATTATACAGTTTTTTGCACACTGCGCTGTAGGCGATGCTACATCTTAACCGCCAAATTAAATCCTGGCAAATGTGTACAGATAAACCGCATGCGCATCAATTGATTTTGAGGATTTCGCGATTTACACGCATTTCAAAATGAGCATTACCCGATACATTTTTATTTGAAGATTATACCCCATTCAAAGGAAACCAAAATTTATTATAACGTTGACCATATCTGACGCTAGATGTTAGCGTGCACTCGAGAAGTGATTAGAATAAAAAATGTGATTTTTTGCGTGAAATTTAACTGAAATAGGAGAATAACTCCGACCTAATTTTACTACATTTTCTTCAACTAACTCACAAAATAAATTTGAAAAAATATTTTCTCTTACAAAAATTTTATAAATTCTCTCAATATATTTTTTTGTTTTTGCTATAATATGCAAACCGCTAAACAGATTTGTATATTTTTGGTTTCATTTGAATCTTCGCGATGTTTAGATTACGTACATATTTTTAAAATATTTTTCCGATGCATAAACAGCTTAAATTTTATTAAAACAATTAGCAAGCCAGCAAATTTTTTTAACTCTTTCTCAATTTCCGCGAAAACTTAAAACTTTTATGAATGGGATTTTTTTCCCAATCTATGTACCAAAAATCTTTCATGTAGCTTAAGAAAAAATTTTTAATTTTTTTTATGGAAAACTAAAAAATTTTGTCTTTTCTTCATATACATATATTTTTAAAGTTAACAAACAAAAAAGGATAAATTGTTAATAACCTTGAATATTTTACATACAGATGCACCGATACATTAAAGTCTTTGAAAATCAATAAAATTCTCAAAAAAACTTCAAATTTGGTTTCTCAAATTGTGTTAAAGGAATTGTTTAGATTCTACACAGACATATCCGCGTAATATCTGAGAAATTTCTGAACTAACATTTCATATATTTACTTTATATGTAATAATTCTTAATTAATATGTATCCGTACAGTATCGGCAAAACTTAAGCAACCCTTCAGTACACTTTTTAAATTAAATTTAATATGCACACAAAGTTATGAATTGATTTTTTATTTTCATTTTTATTTATTTATAAAAGCAAGTTAAAATTCAAAAACATTTTAAGTCGCAATTTTAGGAACAAAACTTAAGCACCCCCTCAGTACATTTTTAAATGATAATTTTTTAAGAAAACGAAGTTATACATCTATTTTTCTTTTTATACCCTCCACCATAGGATGGGGGTATATTAAGTTTGTCACCACGTATGTAACTACTCGAAATAATTATTGTAGACCCCACAAAGTATATATGGTAACATGGGGCGCCTTCGCCACTGGGGCGGGTACGCCATCGCCGATTTTCTCGCAAAATAGAAGTGCTAGAAAAAAATCGTTAAAGGCAAAATTGTGAGTTTAATGAAGATCTATCATCTCCCAAAAGTTGGCAGTTGTGTCATAAGTATGATAGCGGACGCACGCGGTTTTGTGTTTTGAGGGTATTGGGAAAAATAATTATGGTAGATGTTTTTTGTGATATCTTCTTTACCTTTTGTGATATCAAAAAACATATTTTATACCGTTAGAAGACAACTACTGAAGAATAGAAATCTCAATAATTTGCATGAAAAAAACAATAACAAATCTCAATGTATTCATATTATGAAATATGTTGGGGGTGGGGCGCCTACGCCATGATAGGGGTGTGGTGGGTTAATGTCAGAAATCTTTCATGTTTAACTTCAATTCTTTATGCCATAGATATACCACACTATAATGTGAAGTTAAAATCCAATAGTATCATAAACGTATCTTGTTTGGTTATATTATGATTTTTGTACCTAAATTCAAGGAACCTATTTCAATTAACCGCTAGAATCGGTTACTATTTGTGAATTTTAAAATCATTTTTGATTATTCAATAGAAAACATGTTTCTTTTTCGCATAATGTTGATATTTAAGGAAAAAAATATGGTAAATTACAGTTTTAGAGTCCGTTGGAAAATGTTCAAAATCGATGGCGAAGCTGCCCCATGGGGCAAAAAAATTTCACGATGTTCAAAGTATGGACCAAATCGGTTACTCCCTTTGAAAGTTGTCGTTATGGTGTCCAAAACCGAAACCTGTTAACCGGTTTTGGGTTACATAACCGAAACCAGTTTCCGCCAAAAACGTCATTTTCGGTTAACCGAAAAAACCGAAGACGAAGGCTTTACCAGTGCATCAGCACAACAATACGGCATCGACAGTACCTGCTTGAGTGTTATCGCAGTGAGCATCCCTGTCACGATTTAATGGATAGGCTTCCCCCACTAAGGCACGTTAGGGCAGATCTTCGTGATCTAGAGAGAGTAGTCCAAAGGTATAAAAGAGAACCTCTAGACCAACGATCCTAACAGGTAGGCTTGAATAGCATTCACACTGACACGGTTTCGCAGGCAGTACAGAGATACAGTGTGAATGCCGTACTTGGGGACCACCCCCATCCATCGCAGCAGAAGAACGCCAGCTGACAAGTCAAACACGAATGGTTTTAGCCCAGTTAAGATCCGGACGATGCAGCCGCCATAATTCGTATTGAGCCCGATTTGATGCCACAATACCCAACACTTCCCCGGCATGTGGATTAGGACCGCACGACACTGCATTTGTTTAGCTGCCCAGCTAACCCCACTCACCTGTCTCCTGATTCTTTATGGTCGCAACCAGACCAGGTTGCAGAATTTTTGAGTCTGGATAGAGAGGAATCAGAACCATATAGCTGTAATAATACACGAACAAATATGCGTTGCGACAACAACAAAGATACATGTTTTGGTAAAGCCCTTATACAAGGTAGCGCAAAAGTAATCCTCCTATCAGATTATGCTATAATTTGTGTCAGTTGTGTTATGACATTTGTATAGTAAACACATGCGAAATACACGTTGATAAACAATGTTACGCTACACTGCTCCAGAACGCGGAATATTAGTGTCTATTTATTTTACCAATAATCGGTCGGTGACTTTGCCAGACGCAGACGTTTGGCCGCTCGCTTCGAAGAGACTGGCACAACACGAGATGCTGCCAGGCATGGCAGACCCCGGAGTATCCGTTCTGCAGATAATATTGCTGCTGTAGCCGAGGATGTCACGGAAGCGCCTTCGACATAGACCAGACGACGTGCCGCGCAAATGGGTATCAGTTGACGGTCTTTACAGCGAATTTTGGTACGATATTTGAAGATGTTTCCGTACAAAGTCCAGACGGTGCATCAGCTGTTGAACGCTGACCGCCAATCGCGTCTAACATACAATCAATCCATCCTTAGTCACCACCAAGAGGAAGATGATTTTTCATCAAAAATAATCATGAGTGATGGGGCGCTCCAGACTTCTTTATGTCAACAAGCCTCAGACTCTTTCAGCTCATAAAGACAATATCCGCCAAGAATGTTAAGACCTATCGCCGAAAGTTTTGGCCAAAGTGATGTAAAATGCCATAAAAAGGGCTCAAATGACAATGAACTGTGGCGGCGGCCATTTATCTGATATCATATTCTCGACTTGATGTAAAAAAGACCAAATAAAAATAATCCACAAGAAAAATCAAAGTGTTTCGTTTTTTTTTTTTAAACTTCGGAAGATTACTTCTGCGCCACCTTGTATAACTGTAACTCCATTTTCGGAATTTTGATGAGTTAATATAAATTTTTTGACCGAACTGCCTGTAATTTGACATTTGAGATTGCCGGTGACCAGGGACGTACGCAGGGGGGGGGGGGGGGGGCACGGGGGGCCCGGGCCCCCCCCGAAATGGTTTGGTCGAACAAAATTTGTTAAGTTGCTGTAACTAGTTATTATATTTTTTTCTCATAAAAATGTTTGTATTTTTGGAGATTTCAAATTAAAACTTATATTTTCTTAAGTTTCTGAACAGAAAATGTACATCATTAACAAGTTTTGTAAGAAAATATTTAAAAATTTTTTGTTTGTATGCTGTTTTTGAGAGAAACTTCCAATGAAATCTGAATTACTTCTTCATGTCATATTATTCCACTATCAAATGCGAATTCCTTAATGAATATACTCCAAGTTAATGTCATATTCGAACTATGTAGAGCTCTCGAGGCTTAAAACTCATCCTGTAACAACAAAAATAACGAGTTCAGTTTTGTGGGAATGCACACTGGTCCCAACCTGCGACAAAAATCGATATCAGCAAATCTCTGCGACAATTTAGCAAGTTTTCTCTAAACATATTATATTTTAGTATTCCAGCACTGTTTTTGTAATTTATAACACTATTTAACAAAACAATACAGAAGAAGTTGACATTTGCGTATAATCTCTTAGAAACTTTAAAAACATCAGTAAGGTTGTGACTTCTTACAAGGCAAGTAACTCAAAATTGAAAGGATAAAATTATTTTTTTCGAAATGGAAGTTTTAGTACAAGGTTTTCTAATTACTTTTACATAAAAAATTTTACACTTTATTCGCATAAAATGCTGGAAATCACATTTTTATAATACTTTCTTGTGGGTTTTTTTTCCAAGTCCTAAAAAAGGTTTTTGATCATTGAGAACTCGAAATGGCAAATTACAACCAATTCGGGCCCAAAATTTTGATAATATCTTCAAGATACCTGAAAACGGGTAATATGAGAGCTATACCGAAACCTGGACCTTAGACCACAATTTTTGGCGCAGAAGGTTTTTGACCATTGGGAACCCCAAATAAAAAAGTACAGCCAATTAACGCCGAAAATGTAGACAAAAGCTTCAAAATACCGGTACCGCTACATGGGGGCTATAGGAAAAACTGGACCCATATTAATGATGTTTTGGCTATAGTATTTTTTTACTTATTTTTAGCATATACTGAAAAAATCAGATTGATCCGACGATTATAAATATTTTTGTCGCACCTTCCCATACAAGTGGGACCACTGTGGAATGGAAGTATATGAAAAAATGTCTATTGGATACAATGTATGAAGGGTCGGTCCTTCGTGGACTACATCTTGAAAGCGAATTAGACATTTGTTTTACTGCCATCGCCAAAATTTTGTTATTCTATTTTAGACAAATTTGCTGCTAAACAGTATGAGAAAATAATGAAGACAAATGCATTTTTGTGCGTGACTTGTTTTTTTTTCCTTATCATCACCGACGTTTAATTGTAGCCTCAGACTTTAAGGTTACGAGATTATATACACTAGAATACGATGCAAATAGGTCTCATCAAAATAATGATTTTAGACTCCACATAAATATGTTTGGAGATGATGGAAGTACTTACCACCGTCCATTTGTCTGTATCTCAGTTTGTCTGGCAGGTTGAAACTCATGATAACTGTCGAACGGATCAACCGATTTGGTCCAAGTTATGGATCTCGTAATGTGTTGTCCCCAAGGTCATATCAGTTCAACAGTTCAACAATTTTCAATAAAATGGTCGAATGGACTAACCGATTCGGTCTAAAATCGAACCTAATGTGGACTATCTCGGTCCACTCGCAAAATTACTTCCAAAAGTACATCAAGTTCCAAGAGAATATGTTTCGACAACATCTTCAGGTCACTCATACAAGTCTAACATAACTGCAGTTTAAAGATTGTTCGAGGATCCTTTGGACATTTTGTAGTCTTGTTTAAAGCGATATCCTATTTTTCGCGGTAACTATCGAGAGGAGTGTCTCTCAAAATAAGATCCATTTCTAAAATGAATTAGCTTACTATTAGCGAATAATTAAGTGGGGTTCAATAAGGATCGATTGTTATTTGTCAAAACTATATAGAACTAAGTCCATCAAAGTGTTTGTCATCGAGTCCAAAAACTACTAAACGTACAATTAAGAATAAAAAAAATATAATGCTTCTTGTTTAACATTATATTAAAAGTAAAAAAATAATCCTGAATCATAGTACAGGTTACACTATAGTTTTATGCCGGGTTAACCCACTTCGAGAGGATTTATTTGACGTTTGCGTAATGGAATTGACATTTGAAATCCAAACCCACTTGGTTAATCCGGTTAAGTGTAACCGGGGTATCAGACTCTATCTCTTCCGGTAAATAACACTATGCAGCATTTTTAAGGTAATCTTGTGCAAACAATTTGTAGTGAGGATTTTTTGAAAGTACAGACCCAAAGTACAAAAGCCCTAGTTGCGTTTTGTTGAGTCAGATCTAGCTTGGATTTTATGGCCCCCACTAAACATTGTTAATTATCGACTATTTAAAGCAACACGGGGATATGTCCCTGAAACCAATGCAAATCTTCTTCTGACCTCTGACGCAAATTTGTAGATAAGGGTCAGAATAAAATACTTGGACAAATATTGAACTGGAAAAACTACAATTATTACCTCAAATTTTATAATATTTCTAAAAATTATATACTTTGTATAGACTTCGCACCATATCTCCGAAACTGTTAATTTTTTCTTAATGTTTTCATTTGGAAACATAGCAACGACAACGGCAGCCGATATTCTTAAAAATTAGGCTAAGATCCTAAATATTATGAATTCTTTCTATTGAATTTATATACTTTGTACCAATATTTCATATAAAATTCGAAAAATCGAACATGTAGAATGGAATATGTGTCAAAATTTTCCTGTCCATCGGACAAAAATTTACGGAGATATTAGCTTTCGAAGGGAAACATTTATTGTGTTCTGTATGTAGCATAGAATCTAAAAGCGTCTTTTCCTCGAAGTGGCACTTTTGAAAGCGGTGTCCACTGTAGCTCGAAAACGGATGCTCCGGTCTTTATATGTTTTTTGTGACTATTATACACATAAACCATGTGCTTAACCGAGAGAGTCTTTAAAAAAACTGCTGACGGAGTCGGTTTTTTTAAACCGAAATTTTGATTTTAACTGTTCAAAATTTTCAAAAATTGATTTTTTTTAATTCCGTTTCGATAATGGACACTATTATTAGGTTCGTAATGATCCCACAAAAATATATGCTGATCGGTTTATTCTTTTTCGAACTACAGTGGGTACCGCAAACTGCTTTAGTAAAAACAGTGCTATATAGGCGGGCATCAGAAAGATTATACAAAAAAAGTTAGAAGGTAACTCAAGGTTTAATAGATTTCTTATAAAAATGCATGAAAATGGCTTTTCTGATACTTATAAGTGGCAATAACCCCTTAAAATAGCTTAACGTAACGCTACACAACATTTGAATTTTTCAAGATTTTTGGCCAAGTTGGGCCCCCCCCGAAATGAAATCCTGCGTACGTCCCTGCCGGTGACTACAGAACGTATACATCATACCTGTAATTTGACATTTGAGGTTGCTAGTTGTCATTCTTTACTATTCTGTTAAAAATATAATATAAGTTATAAAATTATTCTCTGTAATGAAAATAAAAAACTACTAACCCAATTAATTCAATTAAATTTAATTGAGTCTCATTAAATTATCGCTCAAATAAAATTTATAATAATCTATGCCTTGATATCGCTGCCGTTTATTTCAGAGGGCTGGGTTCTTTCAATTTGATTTTTGTCCCATATCAATCACAAGTCCCGAGACTACTCATTATCTAATAAAATTTGAAAGCAACTTTTTGGTGATTTGTTGTTGATTAGCGTTATCAATTAAAAACAACAAAAATAACAGCGCTCGCAAAATTTCCCAACAGATTGGGAATTTTGATATTGCGGGAGTGTATGCCACTATTGACATACAAAACAGTGGTGGTGATGGTGGTGGCACTGATTTGAAGTTTTGATTCATAATTTTGAAGTGTGTAGTTTTGATTTCTACTTGATATCAACCTCCATGCATCGCGCCTGTTACCCCCCTGGGCACGTGATATTTGATATTATTCCGCCTTCTTCGCTCTACCCCTAAAATAATCGCAATCATCTGATCTGTAAAATTTAATATTTATTTTTAAATTTTGTTTTGTTTCGATTATAAACATTTGATTGCGGCAATGGTGGCGGTGGCTGCTACCGAAGATAGTCGAGAAGAAATGACAGAGATTTATGACTTTGACTTTTTGGGTGATTTGAAATAAAAAAAAATGTTTTTCGGTTATCGCCAATGAAATAAAAATATTGATTGCCTCAAGAGAGAGTAGCATTTATTTTAAGTGGTTGATCCTACTTTATAGAGTTAACTAATCAGACTGGGATGGTGATGTAGCAAATTTTTACGTCTTGTGATATTTTTAGGTTTCATTTTGGGAATTTGGGGTTTTAGGGGAATTTTTGTTTATTGTGGAGTTTTTCTAATAGATGATTAAATTATCTGCAGTACCTAAAAGTCCATAATTTTGACAAATGTTGGGTGACGTTGGGGATGAATGATACCAAATAACGATCTTGATCGGCTCTAACATGGCAAAGCCCAGGATTTATCTTGGTTCCTCATTCATTTCAAGTGGACACTGACCTCCCCGTGGTGTCACCTGGGGAGCAGCCTTTAACATCCGTTAAAGGTAGTAAGCTAACATGTGCCGCGCGTTCACCCATAAGAATGTTAAAAAACTTGGGTTGGGCGTTGGGCTAGTAACTCACTCCGTCAAAACACCGCCTACTATGAAAAAAAACAAAGAAAAAGAAGAAAAAACAAACCCCTCTAAAGTGGTTCGTCAAACCCCTCTAAAGTGGTTCCGCAAACGTTTTAAGGACCATGATAGCCAAAGCGAAGTTATGACAGCATCAATCGGCTGAAAAACAATAAGGCAGCAGGAGCTGATGGACTTCCCACCGAACTGTTCAAAACCGGTGGCAAAATGCTGAGTATGCATTAGCTAATTTGCGAAATTTGGCAGGAAGAAAGCATACACAACGATTGGAACCCAAGCCTACTATGTCCCGTACACAAGAAAGGAGACAAGACAGTTTGTGCAAATTACAGAGACATAAGTCTCCTACCCATCGCATACACAGTGCTGTCGAGTGTACTATGTGAACGTTTAAAACCCATGGTCAATTAAATAATCGGGTAATACCAATGCGGTTTTAGACTTGGTAAGTCGACAATTGACAACACCATCACACTGCGCCAAATATTGTAAAGACCCACGAAAGACAGATCGACAAATACCGCGTTCGACAGCCCAATTAGAGCAAAGATGTTTCAAGCCATGTCTGAGTTTTGGCATCCCTGCAAAATTAATTCGACTATGCATGATGACATTGGATGACACAAAATCAGCAATTAAAATAGGAAAGAACCTCTCCGAGCCTTTCAACACAAAACGAGGTTTCAGACAAGGTGACAGTCTATCTTGTGACCTATTTAACATCTTACTGGAAAAGGTCATACGAGATGCGAATCTATATATGGACAGAGATAAAAACAGCACGATATGTAATAAAGATGTAATGTTGCTTGCATACGCAGATGACATACACATAATAGGTAGATCAACGCGAGCCGTAACTGCCACCTTTGCAAAAATTGAACAAGTAAAAAGTCGCTAAGTTCGGCCGGGCCGAACTTTTTATACCCTCCACCATAAAATAGTCTTAATTAAAATGGAATAATTAGAGTCCTTTTACAATTTTAGGTGGAACAACTTTTCGACAATGGATACACTACTACTACCTCCCTCTATTGCTTAAATTACACTGTGAACACAAATGTTGGGGCAGAGATAATTCCTCTTGGAGATGAAAGCCCTTGGTGTGTGTATATTAAAAACCCCGAAGGACAGATGCGCCGTGAGTCGAACTTCAGCGTTATGGCGTGAAGTTTTTGCAAGAGACCCTGTAAGCCATCATGAATTAGCATTACATCTTTGTTTGTTGTTTTTGTAGAGCACTTAAGCAACAGTGAACAAAGATATAACGCTAATTCCTGATGGCACACAGGGTCTCTAACTAAAATTTCATCAAGCCATAACGCGGACTTTCAGCTCCATTTTGGTGCACAGTGTTATCTAATCTAATCTAAAAAAAATGTGTTTAGCGAGGTGAAAGGTACCACATACGGGACTATATCAAAGAGTCAACCTATCTTAAATTTTTTTGGCGGAAAAGTTTTATAGTTGCAGGGAACTTCAAGAGTCAAATTGAGGGTAGTTTCATCAAAACAATGTAGACCCTCAAAAATGGACCCATGTTGACGAATTTTAGTGAAGAAATTTCGTGACCACTGAAAATTCCCGAAAATCGGGAGGTACAGTTATATGGGGGGATATACCAAAACATGGACCTATATTGACGATTATATTTGAATAGACAAAATTGTAGCTAAAATTCTCAAAATACCAATCAATACAGCTAGTTCGGTTAAAAATTGCAGCTAAAATTCTCAAAATACCGAAAATCGGGAGATACCCGTTATGTGGGGGCTATACCAAAACATGGACCTATGTTGACGATGTCTCGCTGGAGATGTTTTATGACTACTGAGAACTTCAAATGTCAAATTACAGCTATTTCGGTTAAAAACTGTAGCTAAAATTCTCAAAATACCGAAAATTGGGAGGTACCGTTATATGGGGGCTACACCAAAACATGGACCTATGTTGACAATGTTTGGTGGGGATGTTTAATGACCACTGAGAGCCTCAAATGGCAAATTACAGCTAGTTCGGTTAAAAATTGTAACTAAAATGCTCAAAATACCGAAAATCGGGAGGTACCGTTATATGGGGGCTAAAAAAAAAATACACCTATGTTGACGATGTTTGGTGGAGGTGTTTCATGACCACTGAGAACCTCAAATGTCAAATTGCAGATAGTTCGGTTGCAAATTGTGCCTAAAATTCTCAAAATACCGAAAATCGGGAGGTACCGTTATATGGGGGCTATACCAAAACATCTACCTATGTTGGCGATGCTTGGTGGAAATATTTCATGACCACTGAGAACCTCAAATGGCAAATTACAGCTAGTTCGGTTAAAATTTGTAGCTAAAATTCTCAAAATACCGAAAATCGGGACGTACCGATATTTGGGGGCTATACCAAAACATGGACCTGTGTTGACGATGTTTCGTGGAGATGTTTCATGACCACTGAGAACCTCAAATGTCAAATTGCAGATAGTTCGGTCAAAAATTGTGGCTAAAATTCTCAAAATACCGAAAATCGTTAGGTACCGTTATATGGGGACTATACCAAAACATGGACCTATGCCCATATCCTTTTGTATATAAGTATGTTGACGATGTTTGGTGGGGATGTTTAACGACCACTGAGAGCCTCAAATGGCAAATTACAGCTAGTTCGGTTAAAAATTGTAACTAAAATGCTCAAAATACCGAAAATCGGAAGGTACCGTTATATGGGGGCTAAAAAAAAAAATACACCTATGTTGACGATGTTTGTTGGAGGTGTTTCATGACCACTGAGAACCTCAAATGTCAAATTGCAGATAGTTCGGTTGCAAATTGTGGCTAAAATTCTCAAAATACCGAAAATCGGGAGGTATCGTTATAGGGGGGCTATACCAAAACATCTACCTATGTTGACGATGCTTTGTGGAAATATTTCATGACCACTGAGAACCTTAAATGGCAAATTACAGCTAGTTCGGTTATAATTTGTAGCTAAAATTCTCAAAATACCGAAAATCGGGACGTACCGTTTATGGGGGCTATAAAAAATAGACCTATGTTGACGATGTTTGGTGGAGATGTTTCATGACCACTGATAACCTCAAATGTCAAATTGCAGATAGTTCGGTTGCAAATTGTGGCTAAAATTCTCAAAATACCGAAAATCGGGAGGTATCGTTATAGGGGGGCTATACCAAAACATCTACCTATGTTGACGATGCTTTGTGGAAATATTTCATGACCACTGAGAACCTCAAATGGCAAATTACAGCTAGTTCGGTTAAAATTTGTAGCTAAAATTCTCAAAATACCGAAAATCGGGACGTACCGATATATGGGGGCTATACCAAAACATGGAGCTATGTTGATGATGTTTCGTGGAGATATTTTATGACCACTGAGAACCTCAAATGTCAAATTGCAGATAGTTCGGTTAAAAATTGTGGCTAAAATTCACAAAATACCGAAAATCGTTAGGTACCGTTATATGGGGACTATACCAAAACATGGACCTATGCCCATATCCTTTTGTATATAAGTCTGTTGATCACTGGGAACTCTAAGTGCCAAATTATAGCTAATTCGGTCTGCAAATGTGGCGAAGAACGTCAAAATACCTCAAATCCGGAGGTACCGTTATATGGGGGCTATACCAAAGAGTGGACCGATATAGCCCATCTTCGAACTTGGAAAAAGACACTCGGGTGCAAAATTTCAGCACTCTATCTCAATTATTGCGGACGCTAGAGTGATTACAACAGACGGACAGAAAGACGGACATGGATAGATCATCTTAGAATTTTATCCTGATCAAGAATATATATACTTTATAGGGTCGCAAATGATTAGTTCGATGTGTTACAAACGGAATGACAAACTTAATATACCCTCCATACTATGGTGGAGGGTATAAAAAGAGTCGGCCAAAGTGGGTCTGGCAGTCAACGGCGATAAGACGAAGTTTATGTTAACAACACGCAAGCTGTCCAGTGGACTCGGACCAACTGTGGATGTTGATAATTACAAATTTGAGGTAGCAAATTACTTTATTTTCCTCGACACCACCATAAATAAAACTAACAATATTAGTTACGAAATAAAGAGAACAATAATATTGGCCAACAGATGTTACTTTGGTCTATGTAAGGGGTAGTTTACACTATATGTAAATGTCATATGACACAAAATAAAAACATTCCATATCTACCCACGCAGACAATGTGGAGACGTAATTTTATTAAATTTTTGCTGGTGTGGACGCACAAAGTAAATGATGTAAGGAAAATTCCCAATATTGAACATATTAGGGACTATATAATGATGGAACATTTTATGGCATGTGACATTTACATATAGTGTAAACTACCCCTAAGCAGTTTAAAAGCAAAACCACCTCTCGTCAAACATAAGTTACAATCTTGCAGACACTGATACTACCCGTACTTATGTATAGAATGAAAGCAGATGAGGCAGAACTTGATGTGTGTTGAGAGAAAAAATCTTCAAAAGATTTATGGACCAATATGCGTTGACGGTGAATATCGAAGTTGTATGAATGTCGAGCTGTACCAGCCGACCGACATCGATATAGTAAAACGTATCGAACTACAACGATTGCGTTGGCTTGGCCATGCCAGCAGGATGGATAAAGATGCCCCCACCAAAAAGGCATTTGAATTCGAGCCACCAAGTTGAAGAAGATATCACAAAACATGGCGTCCAAAATTGGAGAAGTAAGGCAAAAGAACGGTGCGTTTGGAAATCTATTCCTAGTTCGGCTTATGGAACAAGACGTTCTGTTTAGTACAAAAACCATCTAAGTAAGTAATATTTGTCCAAACTTAATATAAGTTCGAAGAAGGACCACATCAGTCCACTCCTTCGGGTACCACCCACACAAAATATCGGAAAAGTGGAGTTTAAGACCATCTCTTGGAGGTTCAAATCAACTTGTATTCGCTGCCCCCATTACGATGCACAGTGGATCCACCCATTAGCCAAAAATATAAAAATTAATGTCTAAATGTTGGTACAACATCTGCCAACTCTGACAGCTATGACATGGACCTTTTTAAAAATATATTAATTTTAATTTCATTGAAACGTGATCTTCTTAAGAGTAGCTTCAAAAGTCAGAACATTTGACTAATATATTTTGTTGTGAGTACAACCTATATTTTAAGTGCAGGTAAATATATTCAAAATATCGCGAAACTAATACGTATAGCAAAATATTACAGTGGATTTTGAAGGAAGAGGTATTAGCTTAATTTTCGTTAAAAACTAGTGTTTGGAATTTTAGTTAGCTGCATATTTTCTTAGTGTATTTTGTAATGCCAATTCGATCATATACTTAAAATTAAGGTTTTAGTCATGATGTCCACCACTGGTGGACCACCAGTGCCCACTTCGGGAATAATTTTCCAAAGTAGGTCATGGGTTTAAGATTATTCAGTATTAAAATCAGCTGCCATCTAGTGCCAGACTATAAATGGTGGGTGGCTGACTAAAACTGCCCTTGAATAGGGTTTCTATGGATATATTAGCATATAACTCTTTTATCTGACTACGTATATTAATATAATTGGCATCAGTGGCAAGATGAAGAAATCTTCTTTCAAATTTGTCTTACGTTGGCGGTACGTGCCTTCCAGGAAGAACGCTATAAGATCTATATTAAAAAATTTACAAATTTTCTGATAAAAATGTTAATTTTTTTAATTCGCTAAATTGATTGGATTTTATGTCGTTTTGGGGATTGTTTTGTTTCGCCAAGGCTATCATATCATAAGATAATCAGGTTCTTTGTTCATATTAGTTTGTATTAACAGCATAAAACAATTCTTGCCGTATACCCCCTCCAGGGGGAAAGGGTGTGGTTTCTTAAAATACTTTTCGCAGCAGCACAGACCTGTAACCGGCGCACAGTTGTTCAGAATCGTTTTTTCCTGGTCAAAATTCTGTAACTTTTTGACGGATAGAGATATATTCCTAATTGTTTTTTTGTTAGACTGGTAACACAATCAGTTTACAGGCGAATTATAAGCGGTAAAGTTCGGTCCGGTAGTTGCAGAGAAATTCAAGGTCAAAGTTAAACTTTAGAGCTTTTTAACTATTTTTCATCAAAATATGAGTGTTTCCTATGTATTAATGATGGTCAAACACCTACAAACAAACAAAACAAATACCAAAAAAACTAAAAAAAAAATTCGAAAAAATTTCGAAAAAATTTTTTTTCAAAAATTTGTAAAAGAAAATTTTACAAAAAAAAATTAAATTTTTTCAAAAATGAAAAAAATCCTCCTTGGGCTTTAATAAAACTTATATAACTCGTATAAAAACTCATATACTCAAAAAAGTTGCAATTTGCGTCAAAAAACTGTAATTCATATGGAAACAGTATAGAAAACCACACATTTTTACCCATGAAATTTCAATAAATTGAAAAAAAGTGTTAAACGGACGGAACGGGACGGGTACAAAAGTAGATGTATATGGGCTGGAAGAGGAGACTTTTGGACATCTTTCTGTGAAAACAGAACTTTGTTCCATGTTGTTCCACAAAAGTTCTAGTCCACTAAAATTGGAAATTCATAAAATTTAGTACCCGAGGAAAAATAAAATAGATCATATTGTATAAACGCTACAGTAATTTACTAAAACGATTTTTAAAGTCCAATCCTACCTACCTTACAAAAAAACAATGACCACAATAACTGTTATAGTTTCAGAGAAATTGCTTCGTCTCTTTCCAGAAATTTGCAAAAATTACCTATTTCCCAAAAATGGGAAAAATGCTCGTTTTTAGTGGCACGGCACGCCCACACCTTCCAATATTTGGGCCTAATTTTTTTGGTTTCCTTAGTTTCAATATGCTTACTATCAAATCCCATATAGAAATTAAATATCTTTGACAAAACAAAATTTTGATTTTTGGCCAGGAAAATCGATTCCTGAACCATTGTGTGGCGCATTAGCTTGAATTTTATAGTCTAAATATTTTTAGCCACTTTCTCCAAACAAGTGGATCAACTGTGCGATGGTGCAAGCATTTTCAGGGGCAAATCCATACTTCCTAAGAATCTGGCCTGAAAGCTGTAAAAACCCGCCAAGGCACAATGTGTAGTGGATGCAGCGCACAATAACTCTCCAACAGATAAAACAATTCGATTCAAACATTTGGCAGTCCTAATATTTTTTGCGAACTTAAATCATGTTCTAAGATGTGGGCCATATCGGTCCACTTCTTTGGTTACCCCCTTCCCCACAACAGCTCAAAACTTTTCGCTAAAATGTTGAGCACGATAATAGAATATGGATTATATATGTCAACTTCTTTGGATACCTCCTACACCAAATTTCTGAAAAATGCAGATTAGGACCTCTTCTCGAATCGTTTTGATTTTTCTTGCAACATGTTGCACCCAAGGACCCCAGTATTGTACAAGGTTTTTCAGTGGCAAATCCATACTTCTTGAAAAAAACTTTATAAAACTATACGGTCAGCATGTTTTGTGGCTGGTGTGCACGACAACTCCCGAGCCGAGGTCCACACTTGGCATATCGTAATATTTCTTGGAATATTAGATGAAATTCGAAGATGGTGATTATAGGACCACTACTGCCGGTACCTCCCCCACAAAAGTTCGATATTGTTCGTTAAATGGTAAGCGCAATATCTCATAAACTGAGCAACCGATTTATTCCAAACTTGGATGAAATTCGAAGATGGTGCTTATAGGTCTACTTCTTCCGGTACCTCCCCCACAAAATATCGAAATTAGTATCTAATTTGTAAGCGCAATATCTCATAAACGGAGCAACCTATTTGGTCGAAACTTTGGATCACGAAATATTAGGTCCAAACTTGGTTTACGTTCAAAAGTGGCCCACTGTGCATTTCTTAGTGTACCACCCACACAAATGATCAACATTTTTGTGCGAATATCCTAAAATCGTAAGCGCAATATCTCATAAACGGCCCACTTTTTCCGGTACCTCCCCCTCCTTAGTGTACCAACCACACAAATGATCAAAATTTTTGTGCGAGTATCCTATGGAAATTTTTACCGAAAATTCATTCCTGTGATATGATGTTGTTCGTGGGCAAGTCCATGTTTGCTGATATAATGGTCCTACCGATAGGAATGACACCCAAAATAAGACACACTTCCAAAATGGACTATTTCGTCCATTTCTTTAGGTACCTCCCCCGCAAAACTTTTGAGATTTTATCCTAATCCATATCTTTGTCGGCAAAGTCATACGCCCAAAATTCTGAAGACCCCCTAAATACATACGTTTTTTGGGAAAAACGTGTTTCAATTCACACAGGCTGAGGGTATACACCGACTGATACTTTTTTAATTGTTTTGTTGTTTATACCCTACCCACTATGTGGGGAGAGTATTATAAGTTTGTTTTGGCCAAAAAGTTTGTAACGCATCGAAATAATGGTCGTAGACCCATACTTATATATACCAAAATGAATGTCTCGACGAGCTGAGTCGATCCGGCTATGTGTGTCCGTCTGTCCATCAAAACCTTGTAATCACGCTACAGGTCCCAATTTTGATCGGATCGTCACCAAATGTTGGGTGTTGATGAGGGTTCCGGAGGGGAAGAAGCCTATTGATTTTGATGATGGTCGGATAATATTCAGGGGTTGGAATGGGCAAAAAACTTATTTGGGAAAAAGTCAACGTTTTATTTCAAAGCGAATATCTCCGCATCTATAAGGGGTATATCAAAAGCAGAACCTGCTAATGAAAGTAGAAAATATCACCTTTACAACGATGTATAGTAGGTTGTCGTAGGTGGTCAAACAACGAAGATATCACAATAGTCGCAAATAAAACCCAAATTTTCATGTTTGCGATTTTAATTATAATGACGAATATCACAGCTTTGGTTGGGGAGCTTCCAAAAGCAAATCCTGACTTTGAAAGTAGAATATCCCACCATTACAATGATGCAAGGTAGGTTGACGTATGTGGCCAAATAACGGAGATATAGCAATAGTCGGTAATACATCCCATTTTAAAATTTTTTTCGAAATCGCGCTACAGGTCGACATTTTGATCGGATCGTCACGAAATTTTGGGAGTTAATGGGGGTCCCACAGAGGAAAAGCCTATTGAGTTGGGTGATGGTCGGATAATATTCAGGAGTCGGAATAAGCAAAAAGTATATGTGGAGTAAAGTCAACGTTTTTTTTAAGCGAATATCTCCGCTTCTGGTAGGAGTATTCCAAAAGAAAAGCCCGCCAATGGTGTAAAGTAGGTTGGCGAAGGTGGTCAAACAAGGGAGACACCACAATAGCCGGTAATGCATCAAATTCTTTCATTTTTTGCAATCACGCTACAGGTCGCAATTTTGATCTGATGGATGGAAATTTTGGTTGCTTATGGGGGTCCCAGAGAAAATGAAATGTTTACCAGTGAAAAGCTTATGCACAGGGGTAGTAGTGTAGGGTATCACGTCCAGACTATAGCCTTTGCTCACTTACTAAGTAGTGTAGAAGTTTTGCAAATTGAAATTTTTACCTGAAATGAAAAGAAAAAAATAATTAATGATTAATAAATATACTAAATAGGTATATAAAGGGTGTTTTTTTTAAGCTAGATAGAACTTTAAATTGTAAAAAGTAACACAAAAAATTAAGTTTTGATGAAACTTTTTTTTATTTGTTTCAGTATACACTGACAAATCATCATGAATAGACTCACGCTTGAACAACGCTACGAAATTATCCAAATTTACTTTGAAAATCAGTCGTCGATTCGCGCAACTTATAGACGACTTCGTCATTTGTATGGCGTACATAATCGTCCATCTGAACAAGCCATTCGTCGAACTGTGGATAGATTTCGTACCACATACTCTCTAGAGGATGCAATAACACCAGCACGTCGAAGGAATGTGCGTACTGAAGACAATATCGCCGCTGTAAACGAAAGTGTGAAAGAAAATCCAAATTTATCGATTCGTCGTCGGTCGCAGGAATTGGGGCTCTGTCCGTCCACTAAGTGGAAAATTTTGCGCAAAGATCTCGGCCTACACCCGTATAAGATTCAGCTGGTGCAGGAATTGAAGCCACGAGACCATTATATGCGTCGTTCTTTCGCCGATTGGGCTCTAGAGCAGTTGGCAAATGACCGGTTGTTTTATCGCAAAATTGTGTTCAGCGATGAGGCGCATTTTTGGCTTAACGGGTTTGTTAATAAGCAAAATTGCCGCATATGGAGTGAGACCAATCCACAGGAGACTTCATTACATCCAGAAAAATGCACCGTACGGTGCGGTTTTCACGCTGTTGGCCTCATCGGACCTTATTTCTTCAAAAATGAGGCCGGAGCTCGCGTTACGGTCAATGGAGATCGTTACCGCACCATGATCAATGATTTTTTGTTTGAAAATATGGATGACATTGATCCGGAGGAGATATGGTTTCAACAGGATGGCGCTACGTGCCATACGGCGAACGCAACCATCGACTTATTGAAATCAAAATTTGGCGATAAGTTGATTTCGAGAAGTGGACCTGTCAATTGGCCTCCAAGGTCGTGCGATTTGACACCTCTCGATTATTTCCTGTGGGGCTACGTGAAGTCACTGGTTTATGCTGATAAACCAGCAACAATTGATGCCTTGGAGGCCAGCATTGTTCGTGTTATTCGTGACATACGGCCAGCAGTGCTCGAAAAAGTGGCCAAAAATTGGACGTCCAGTATGCACTTCGTCAAGAACAGCCGCGGTGCCCATATTCCCGAAATCATTTTCAAATGTTAATGTCACGTATTGATCTTTCGAATAAAAAAAAAAAAGTTGATTACAATTTAATTTTTTGTGTTATTTTTTACAATTTCAAGTTCTATCGGGCTTAAAAAACACCCTATATTTTTAATTACACTGTACTGAGCTCCCCAAAAATAATATCTGAATATGCATTTACTTTGAATAAAAAAAAAACTAATTAAAATTGCAAAAGATAATATCAACTTAGCAACACCATTTAAAAATTTCCAAATCGAAATTTTACAAGTTTATCTCAATACTAAAACGTTGCTTAGACTTTAAATTATTGGGCAGATATAAACCGCCATTTGTGTGCATATGTTTGTACATATGTGAAACCCTCTTCTTGATCCTCCTATAATTCGTTAAGTGTTTCACCCCTCAGAACCCTTTTGCAAGCAAGCGAAAACAGCAAAAATAAAATAAAAAATTAAAACGATAAGAATTTATCTATTACCAGTTTTTAAATAAAATTAACTCTGGCAAATACGAAATTCTAAATAACAAAAACAGAAACTACAAAAAAATGGCTTACTTGAAAATTCAAAATGTTGGTGGTGATGGTGATAAAAAAACAAACATCGAGTCATGTGTTTGACGCTTGTAGTTGACTGGTTGGTTGGCCGGTGGTGGTGGCTCATGTTGCTGCAATTTTATATTTAAGTTTACAGTGTTCAAACTTAATCGAGTGTCATTGCGACCGTTGCTTTTTATTTTATGTTTTGAGTTCGTATTTTTTTTTAATTGATAATTATATATTTACTATTCAGCCAGTTCTATATGACAACGATAGAAAAGGGGATTTTGAGTTTTTGGTTTACTAGAGGTTTTATAGGTTACCACTTGATAGATCTAGGCCGTTTATACGATGCTTCATATCTATGAGACTTAACAAAGTGTTCAATTTCATATGAGTCCTCATATAACAATTACCATCGATCCACATAAGGCCATGAAACCTATCTCAAATACTTTCACCACATCAGAATAGCTTTCTGTTTTAATATCACTCATTTAAAAGTTCACTTTAATTTTGTTAGGTATCAATGACCGTTTTACACGTGTGATCACGATGGTTTGATACAACGATATCACTATCAAAAACAAAATAAATAAATAAACAGAAGCAGAAACATATCAAAATCACCGAGAATGAATTCGAAATGCATTTCATAACAAGATTTTCGTAATTATCAAACTTTGCTTTGTTTATAAAACTGAAAAAAAAATAAACTTATTAAAGCAAAGCAACCAAAGAGAGGTAATCACCCTAAAAAAATTCGCACTAATCTGTGCATGAAATTTCCGTTGAAATTCGATGCTGAAGCACGTTTCAATTGATTTGCAGAGTGACCATTGTGATTGGTGTTTCATTTCATTGTTGTGATTATTAACTCTTGGAATGTCTGATCGATAATGAATAACTTCAATAGTGTGGTATTTCGTTTCTTATCTGATAACAGGGTTGCCAGATAAACATAAATTATTCATTTTACACCAAAGTATATCATTAAATTTTGGTTTGTCCAGCAAAAGTTTGTGCCGAATAGGCGGAAAATGTTAAATTTCTTTAAATTTTACTTATTACAAAACAATTATACAGTGGACCAAATTTAGAGTGATCTATTGAAACTCGAGCGTTTTACAAACGACAGTCAGCGAAAGCCAAAAAATAAAAAAAATACAAATACAAAAAGCTATTAATGGGTAGTTAGATGTCCAGCAAAATTTTGGGAGTCACGTATGCCGAATAACCCATAAAAAGGGCATACAAATCCACGCCTAAAAAATCTTAAAACGCACGCCTTAATAATTGTTAAAAATCTAGGCCTACAAAATTCATTAAATAAAACACGCTTACAAAAAACCTTAAAAATCCACGCCTTTCAAGAATATTCGTAAAAATTTCGGAACAAGACAGGAATACACGCGCAACTCCGATTTATTTGATTTATAATTTTTTTAGTCGTGGAATTTTGGCCTACGACGGGAATACACGCTCACACCCGATATTTTTGGTGCCACCGTGGTGCAATGGTATGCACACCCGTCTTGCACGCTGAAGGTCGTGGGTTCGATTCCCCGGCCAGTCAACATCAAACACTTTTCAACGGTGGCAAAATACCCCTCACTAATGTTGGCGACATTTTCTGAGTATTTCAGCCTTGTACAACTTCTTAGACACGCCGTTCGGACTCGGCGATAAACAGTAGGTTCCATATCATTGAGCTTATATGAATCGGGGTGCACTCATTGATATGAGAGAAGAGAGAAGTCTCCCTTGTCCCGTATGGGATGTTTGTGGAACAATTATTAATTATTTCCCGATTTTTTACCACAGGTAGGTCTCGTTGACCTGAACACAAAAATATATATACCATCTCTGGGATGGCCGAGATATAGGCCAATAAAGTTACAAATTTTTTTTAAATTATAATTTTCTTTTGCAATAGCCAAAGAGTGCTATTGAAGTAAAATGAAACAATTAGATTCCTTTGGTTTATGAAGAAGACTTCTTCCAAATTTCAGCAATTTCGGTAAAACAATGTCGCTAACTTTCCAGAATCATTTCGATAGACATTGATCTATACCGACAAATTTTATATGGAAAGTTTTATACCTCAAATGAGGACTAAATATCAAATTTCAGACATTTCGGAGGAATATTGACGCCACAACGTAAATCGGGAGGTACCGTTCAATGGAGGCTATATGAAGGAGTGGATTCATACCAACAAAATTCTGGGGGAAATTTTTATACCGCCAACGAATGCTAAGTACCACATTTCAGCCACTTTGAATGAATATTGAAGCACCAACCTTCAAAATACCGAAAATCGGGAGGTACCGCTCTATGGGGGCTATATGAAGGCGTGCACCTATACCGACAAATTTCATATGGAACGTTTAATACTCCCAACGAAGACTAAATACCAAATGTCAACTATTTCAATGGATTATTATGGCCATAACCTTCAAAATACCGAAAATCGGGAGGTACCGTTATATGGGGCTATACCTGCACCGACAAATTTCTAGGGGGAAAGTTTCGTATCCTCCAACGAAGACTAAATACCAAATCACAGCCATTTCGGAGCAATATTGAGGCCACAACTTTCAAAATACCGAAAATTGGGAGGTACCGTTCCATTAGAGGCTACATGAAGGCGTGGATCCATACCAACAAAATTCTGGGGAAAAGTTTTATACCCCAAACGAACCAATTTACCAATTTTCAGCCATTTCGTTGTGATAATGAAGCCAAAACCTTCACAATACCGAAAATTGGGTGGTACCGTTCTGTGGGGGCTATATCAAAAAGTGGGCCGATATAGCCCATTTGCAATACCAAATATCCTAGGAGTAATAGAAACTTCTATAGCAAATTACAAGGCGCTATCTTAAAAATTGCGAGCTGTATCTTGATTTCAACATACGGACGGACGGACAGACGAACATGTTTATATGGAGTCAGAATTTCCCTCTAATCAAGAATATATATACTTTATAGGGTCTCCGATGAATATTTCGATGTCTTACAAGCGGAGTGGCAAATTTAATTATATCCTCCATATTATGGTGGAGGGTATAAAAAAGTATCAGTCGGCTTTAACGACAGAGGTATACCCTCAGCCTGTGTGAATTGAAAACCGAAAAAACTTATGTATTCAGAAGGTCTTCAGAAATCTTAAAGGGGAGGTACCTAAAGGAATCACCTTATAATTATGATTTGATGTAATCTTATGGCAAAACTCATCACGCTATGATACAGGGATGTGAGGTTGTTAGAAAGTCATAACCCTAGTGTTTATACCCTCAGCATTTATGCTAACGAGGGTATATGAAGAAAAGACAAAATTTTTTAGTTTTCCATAAAAAAAAAAATTAAAAAAATTTTTTTAAGCTACATGAAAGATTTTTGGTACATAGATTGGGAAAAAATGCCATTCTTAAATCTGTTCGTGATACTAATTTTGGTTGTTGCGCGCAAAAGTTATGGCGGTTTCAATTCTGATAAAAAGAAAAAAACTTTAAAAGACTCTAATCATTATATTGAGAAACTCTCTTAATTAGGGGCTCCCTACATACTACATGTTTACTGAGGTACCATAACTTTAGTGAAAAAGTTGTGCATTTTCGCGGAAATTAGGAAAGTATTTCAACCAATTGGTAGTTTGCAACTTGTTTTAATAAAATTCAACCTGCTTATGCCTCTGAAAAATATATAAAAAATATGTACGTAATCTATACATCGCGAAGATTCAAATGAAACCAAAACTATACAAATCCGTTTAGAGGTTTTCATATTATAGCGAAAACAAAAAAATATATTGAGGAAATTTATAAAATTTTTGTAAGAAAAAATATTTATTAAAATTTATTTTGTGAGTTAGTTGAACAAAATGTAAGAAAAATAGGTCGGAGTTTTTCTTCTATTTTAGTTAAATTTCACGCAATAAATCACATTTTTTATTCTAATCACTTCTCGAAAACACGCTAACATCTAGCAGAAGATATGGATATCTTTCAAATAAATGTTGGGTTCCTTTAAATGGGAAATACTCTTGAAATAAAATTGTATCGGGTAATGTTCATTTTGAAATGCATGTAAATCGCGAAATCCTCAAAATCACTTGATGCGCATGCGGTTTACCAATACAGCGAATTCTTCTCTTTTAATTTGTACACATTTGCCAGGATTTACTTTGGCCGCTAAGATGTAGCATCGTCTGCAGTTTAGTGTGCAACAAACTGTATAACGCTTATATTTTGCACAAAGTACATACACTTTTTATGCGCATCCGATTTCACTATCAACCGTGAAAAAATACATCGATCTAAACATATTTCAATAAAATCCATCAAGAACCGTGGATGTAGCATCACACAGTATTTTTTGAATAAATCGGACACAGCTCCCACGCCACTAAATTTTTCAAACCGCTGTTTTCGCACAAACGCGAGTGATGATTCACTTTCTTCATTGAAATGGAAACGATCCACATAAAACGCGAATTAGTCAGCGATATTTTGAAAAAAAAATTTTCGCAAATTTTTCAATTTTTGCAGTAGCCATTTCCGCCGTTCTAGTAGATGGATTTTTATGATCTGTGATTCATATGATCCGGATCGTCGAAAAACTAAAATATCGCGGGGTACCAGCACACTCAAAACGATATTGTAAATACTGTACCCAAAAAATAGGTTTTTTAGAAAAAATATCACACTAAATTTTGGCCTTTGGCAGTAGATTAGTCTGCTGCTGTGTGGGCTACATACTCAATATACACGCAGAAAAATTTATGTTAGAAATATGTTTGGATCCAAACAAATATATGTTTGGGACCGGTTGCAAACAAATTAATGTTTGGATCCAAACATAATATGTTTGGGTCCAAACAAATATATGTTTGCAACATTTTGTAACATATCTCAATTTGATATGTTTGGGTACCAACATATTTTTTATGTTAGAACATTTTTTTTCATGGGTGGAGAGAGGATGTTTGTCAACGAGAGTAATAACAGTGCTCTCGCGGCTGTGGATTGCTGTTTTATAATGAAGAGTTGTGTGTATTGTATAATAGAAGACGTAGAAGCGAAGAAGGGGGCTTTGGTGGCGTGTATGCGACAAACTCGTGTGTTTCTTGTTTTGTTGTTGTTAACCAACTTAGGAGGAGAATAAGAAAAGAAGAAATGATATGAATTATATTTTATTTCTTTCTTCAGTGTTTTAGATGCCTTTGTAGAGTCAAGACGGTAAAGTGAGTGAATAAATCAGTGTTTTGTGTTTTCTTAAAGAAATTGTGCTTTTTAGTAAATTAAATGTCCAATACATTTTATAATTGAATCGGAAAGTTGAATGGAATTATTTTATTGGACAAGGAAGAAATCGCATTTAATATTGGTAATTACATACATACTTGTGTATATTTGAAATATGGCATATCCATATTTATTTATTACATTACATAATCATTTGATTCTAGATGCCGATTCCCCGCTGATGATTTCAACTATGAGGACAATTTGTTTTATTTCACAACAAAGGAGAAGCATTCAACTACGTTTCTATATATTTTTTCTTTTTAAAAGTGTGACTATTTACAAATTATTTCAATCAGTTTTTCTTTTATTAAAGTGTGTTATGTATTTCTTTGGAATTTTGTATGTACCTATGTGTTTGTTGTTCTTTTGCCTTCCAATAAACAACCTCAACATTTGTGTGTATACTATGGAGATAGCCAGTGAGTTCTTACTGAGAGCAAGTGAGCACACATTTTAAAGTGTTTTACATTGAATTTTACGATCCCTTGCTCTTAGTAAGCGCTCACTGGTGCATGTGTTTGTTTTTTTTGTGCCTTTTGGGTTTGTATTTTTTTGCACCCAAACAAAAAAATGTTTGCACCCAAACATAAAATTGTTTCCACCCAAACATAAAATTGTTTCCACCCAAACATAAAATTGTTTTCACCCAAACATAAATATCTTTGCACCCAAACATATATATGTTTGCACCCAAACATATATTTGTTTCCACCCAAACATATATTATGTTTGGGACTGTTGCAAACATATATATGTTTGCTGCAAAATATGTTTGGGACATATGTTAGAGAGACCGATTTTTTTTTGCGTGTACATATCAGATTACGCAAAATCGCAAGTTCTTTAATCCTATAATTGGTTTTTCGAAATATCCGAATGCGCGTCCCAGTTACATAAAAAATACAGAAAACACCTGAAATCCGGCTTCAAAATGTCAGCATCCAAAAAAGGTGGATGCAGTGGAAATTTTGGAAAGTGATACATTAGAAGTGTAATCTTCATTTTGTCTTCTCCTACTTTTACTTTGGACAGATGTCCGTCATTTGAATGGTTTAATCAGAAATCGAATAGCAATGTAAAAAACCTGTTTAGCTTCAACGTGTTTTTACCTATGTTTTTTCCTTTACGCGGTCGTAACTACCACGTAAATTAAATTTTTTTGCTAAATTTTTGAGCTTTGTACAAAAACATCTAAAATAATCCAGCAATAGTCATAGTTACTGGTAAACTACAATAGTTCGCGTATTATAATAGTGCAAACCTTGGCTTCATGGAAACTAAAAAATTTTGACTTTTCCTCATATACACTTTCATACGGGCAAAATGAGCCTCATCGAAATAATGGTTTTAGACTCCAAGTATGTTTGGACGAAATGTGTTTTAGAGAATTTGGAGTCGATTGAGCAATGTCCGTCCGTCCGTCTGTCTGTCTGTCTGGCAGGGGCGCACGATAACTCTCGAACGGATCAACCAATTCAGTCCAAAATTTGGCTTTCGCAATTTTCGTCCAAACTTAGTTTAAGTTCGAAGATGGGTTATATCGGTCCACTCCTTCCGGTACCTCCCACACAAAAGTTTGAAAATGTTCTGATAATTTGTGCGCCCGATAACTCTTGAAGGGAGTAACCGATTTGGTCCATACTTTGCACATCGCGAAATTTCTACTAGACTTAGATGAGGTTCCAATATGATGAGGCTCCCATGCAAAATTTCGGAAAAGTTCAGTTTAGGACCTGCTCTTGAATCGCTTTGATTTTTGTTGTAGCAACTTGTATTCACTGACCCTCATACGATGGTACAAGTTACATCAGGGTAAAGTCCATACTTCCTGAGAAAATAGCCTGAAAGGTAGAAAAAAACCGATTCGTTCCAAAATGTGACCTTCGTACTTAGTTTAAGTTCGAAGATAAGCCATAATGGTCCACTCCTTTAGGTACCTCCTCCACAAAAGTTCAAGAATGTTCGGAAAAATTGTGCGCACGATAACTCTTGATTTGAGGGACCGATTTGGTCCATACTTTACACATCCTAATATATCTACCAGATATAGATCAGGTTCGAATATGGACTATATTTGCCCACTCCTTCGGGTACCTCCCACACAAAATTTTGGATAAATTCACTTTAAGACCTGCTCTCGAATCACTTTGATGTTTGTTGAAGTAAATTGCATTCGCTGCCTCAATCACGTCAGTAAAAGTTTTTTCAGGGGAAGTCCATACTTCTTGAGAAAACAGCCCGAAAGTTGAGAACAGCCCATATGTAGTGGCCTAAGGTCTCGAATATTATTGGATGAAATTCGAAGTTGGTGCTTATAGGTCCACTCCTTCCGGTACCTCCTCCACAAAAGTTCGAAAATATTCGCTAAAATAGTACGTGTGATTTCTTATAGACGTAGCAACCGATTTGATCCAAACTTTGGATCTCTAAATATTGTCGAAACTTAGTTTATGTTCAAAGCTGGGCCCTATCTGTCCAATCCTTATGGTACCACCCACACAAATGTTCAAGATTTTTGTTTGGTTAAGCGTCTGTTCGAGGATCCTTTGGACATTTTTACCGAAGGTTTTTCTAGTAGCCCTGTTTGAAGCGATATTATGTTTTTCGTAGGCTATTGTGATAAAACAGCTCTATCTATCGATATCCCCGCAAATTTTTGAGCTTTAATCCTATCCATACTTTTGTCGGTTCATGCGCCCAAAATTTTGAAAATCCCCCTAAATACATAAGTTTTTTTTTTTTTTTTGTTTTTTAGTGGGTGGACGAAGGCTAAGCTTGGAGACTAGCATTTATATCACAAATCATTCGAAATTTGTATATTCGAATTATTTATTTATTTTAATGTTAGTCATTTAATTCCAAACTTTTCCTATAGTCCGACTTGGCTGGTAACCCTATTTTTCAATGCTTTATTACAAATACTAAGGCAGCTTTTTTCCACCTTTATTTTATTTGTTCTTCTGTATCAGAAGATTTTGATACAAATTTCGAATGATTTGTGATATAAATGCTAGTCTCCAAGCTTAGCCTTCGTCCACCCACTAAAAAACACCATTCAATATGCCTGATGATCGGTCAAACCACCCGTGAAACGTAGCATAGTGGTTGAATGTGTGGGACTTCGGTGAATTCCTAATTTTTCAATGTACCTATTAGGTCTAAATAGCTCAACTCGAAAGAGAATTAATTCAAACATAAGTTTTTTATTTGGGAAAAAGTATTTCAATCCACGCCATTTTAAAATATTTCAAAAATTGTATTACTAAAATATGATAGAGGTTACCATACATCTATAATATATATTTTTCTTTCAAAATATGGTGGCATGAATCATATTTTTTCTCTGCGTGTACACTTTCATACGGGCAAAATGTGCCTCATCGAAATAATGGTTTTAGACCCCAAGTAGGTTTGGACGAAATGTGTTTCAGATAATTGGGAGTTGATTTCGCCATGTCCGTCCGTCTGTTTGGCTGGTTGGAGCGCACGATAACTCTCGAAGGAATGAACCGATTCGGTTCAAATTATGTTCGAAGATGGGCTATATCGGTCCAATCCTTCGGGCACCTCCCACACAAAAGTTCGAAAATGTTCGGAAAATTTGTGCGCACGATAACTCTTCAAGGGAGTAACCGATTTGGTCCATACTTTGTACATCGTGAAATTCCTACCAGCTTTAGATGAGGTTCCAATATGGACTTAATCGGTCCACTCCTTCGGGCACCTCCCACACAAAATTTCGGAAAAGTTCAGTTTAGGGTCTGGTCTTGAATCGCTTTGATTTTTGTTGTAGCAACTTGTATTCACTGCCCCTCATACGATGGTACAAGTTTCATCAGCTGCAAGTAAATACTTCCTGGCAAAATAGTCTGAAATTTGCAAAAAAAAAAACCTCCACCGTGTGTAGTTGTTGGAGCGCAAGATAACTCTCTAACGGATCTGCTGCTTCGGTCCAACATTTGGCCTTCGTAATGTTTTGTTCGAACTTAGTTTTAATTCGAAGATAAGACCTATCTACCTACTCCTTCAGGTACCTTTCCCACAAAAGTTCAGAAATGTTCGGAAAAAGTGTGCGCACGATGACTGTTGAAGGGGAAGACCGATTTGGTCCATACTTTACACATAATAATATATCTACCAGGTTTAGATCATGTTCAAATATGGTATATATTTGCCCACTCCTTCATGTACCTCCCACACAAAATTTCGGATAAGTTCACTTTAAGACCGCCTCTCGAATCTTTTTGATTTTGATTGAAGTACCATGCATTCATTGCCTCAATTACGACGGCAAAAGTTTTTCCAGGCGAAAGTCCATACATTTTGAGAAAACAGCTGGAGATCACGATAACTCTCGATTTGATCCAAAATTCGCCTTCGTCATATTTTGTCCAAACTTAGTTTCAAACCGACCCACAACTTCCGATACTTTCTCCCAATAATAAAAAATGTCACTAAAATGGTATGCACGATATCTCTTGAACGGGCAACCAATTCGGCCCTAGCTTTGGATCTCCTAATATTTTGTCTAAATTTAGTTTATCGGTCCTCTCCTTAGGGTACCTCCCCCAAAAAAGTCCAAAATTTGTGTCTAAGTGAAGTTTAGGGTCTGTTCGAAGATACGTTGAAAATATAAACCGATGCTGTTCGTTGTGGTCCTGTTTACAGTGATATTAGTATGTTTTCGTGGACCAGTTCAAGCGTCCATCTGTAGATGAAAGTTTCAACTCACATAGGCCGAGGGTATATCTCTGTCGGCAAAGCCGACTGATACTTTTTTACTTGTTTCTTAAATGTTTTCCATTGTAATAGCATATCGGTATTAAACAAGATATTTATTATTGAAATTGAATATAATCATCAACAAAGCATATGTATACACATAAACGTTTCATCGAAAAACTAAAATAATATTTTTTTTAATTTATAAAAATGTTTAAAAAGCGTTTAAAAAACTTAGTCGGTGTGGAAACTTTTTTCACCGAATCTAACTAAAACGCGCGATTTCTTTATCAGGGCAATATTTCGCACATGGTACTAGCGTGGTATATTTTAGTTATAGCCCTAAAGTACACGTACTCTTTTTTCTTCAAAAATTTTGGTCACCGTACCTATAGCCCATTTCTATTTTACAAAATTACCCCTGGCAACCCTTGGCAGCACATACATATTTCCGACAACAAAAACCCAATATTTTCTTATGCGGAAAACAATTGATACTCACTCCTATGTTTCGTATAAAGGGAAGGAAATGACCAGCATATTATGTTTGGTTGGTTTTGCAAAATTTGTTCTTCGTAATGTTTCTTACAATTGTTTTGGTTTTTTTTGTTTTGTCTTTCTTGCTAATATGCAAATTAGGCGTTGGCCATAAGCAAATTGCCATAGTTTCGGTTTTTGTTTTTTTTTGGGGGGGGGGTTTTACTTGTTATTCTTTTTGAAGGTGTGTTGTTGTCCAGTTATATTTTCCTTGTTTGTAGTGGGATAACTTTTGTGTGTGTGTGTGTGTGTGTGAAAAGGCCGGTCAAGTGCAACAACAACCCGTATTATTTTCCAAAGAGAGAGATACATTTAAAGTTTAACTGTTAAAATTAAAATTCATTTGTTTAAGACACACAATTCTATATAAAATTTGTTATTGTTGTGTTATCGTTATTATCGCGATAACAATTTGCATTGACATTTAGGGAGTATGTATGGAGAGACTGTGGGAATTTTTATTTGGGGGTTTATAAATTTAAATATTATGTAGGTCATTCTTACATCTGAGGCAAGGTAAGAGGGAGGTAATTTTATGTAATAACAAATAATAAAGTATCAGTCAGATGTCCCGACTGAGATATACCCTCAGCCTCGGACCTAAGGAAAAAAATCAAACACAATACTTCTGACATCTATTGAGTTTTTAGACCAATTTGTATGGGTTTGCTAAAAAAATATACCATCTTAACTAGGGCCTCATACAGAACATGTTACCAAAAATTTAAAAAACGACCAGATGAGTCCTTACACTGCACTCTTTCCAAACTTTTTGTGGGAAGTACCCGAAGAGTGGTTGTCAATAGTCGGACATAATTCGTAGAAAATAATACGATGTACAACGTTTGGACGATATCGGTTTCTCCCTTCGAGGTTTATCTTACGTACTACCCAGTTTAGTTGGTGCCGGCAGGGTTTTTCCTTAAGGCGTTTTCCGTTTTACAAAAAAATTCAAAATGATCTGTGACGAGCTATTAAACTGCACTTTTCCAAAATTTTGTGTGGGAGGTACCCGAATGACGAGACCAATATAGTCCATATTCCGAACTGATACATAACTAGATGAAATAATACGATGTGCAAAGTTTGGATCAATCAGTGGGAGGTAACCGAAGGAGTGGATCGATGTAGTCCATATTCGAACAGAGATATATATCTGGAAGGAAAAATACGATGTGCAAAGTTTGGACCAAATCGATTGCTTCCTTCGGGAGTTTGGACAAAATATTACGATACCCAAAATTTGGTTCGAATCTGTTGATCCGCTCGAGAATAATCCCGCACACCAGCCAGCCAAACAGACGGACGACTCCAAATAAGCTGAAACGAATTTCGCCCAAACAGACTTGGGGTCTAAAACCGTTATCCTAAATGCTGAGAAAATCGAATTGATCACGTTATGACAGATGGAAGACATTCGTCGAGCCTTTTGGATGTACGATCGATCCGAGGAGCAAAATAGACTCGTACCACCACCTTGTTGCAGCAAAGTTACCTACCCGAACGTAGCAAATAAAGTACGAACGGACACAACATCGAAAGTTAGACATCGGTAAGCTGCAAGCGCAACAGATGATCACAGCATATTCCAGTCAACTGCCCCAATTGCTTAATCAAAGCACTCCTCGTCCCGATAACATATCAGCACAATGTTAAAGTATTGTCCACTCCATGCAAACAGCCGCAAAATCCGCGCTTGGTCAGCAGAGACCTCCACCAAGGAATCAATTGTAAGACCAGGAGTGTCGTGATGCTACTCCACAATCAGTAGCAACGCGTAGCGCTCGAGAGAGGTATCGGGAGAAAAGAAAAGAGGAGAAAAGTCTTTTCGGCCGGAAAAACAGAGAAATGGAAAAGCGGGAGTGTGAAAAAATCGAGGGCCAGAAAAAATCGAGAGCCAAAATCAGGAGCCAGAATGAAGAACGAAAATTCGACCAAAGAGGGAAACATCGAACTCATTGGTGGCTTTGGGAAGGGTACATCCTGCCTCCTGTAGAGACCAGCAAGATAATTTGGCAAATGTTACAGATAATATGCTAAGAATATGGAAAGAACATTTTTCCAAACTGTTTTATCCAATACTAACGAAGACGACGAAGATACCTAGAATATGGTATTGAATGTATACCGCCCGGCCAAAATGAGGTAAAGACAGCAATAAACCTGTTCAAACCCGGATTCGACACGGTAATGATTACAACCTGAGCATCTTGTGCTCCGTCCACAAGAAGTGAGATAATACTGTGTGCTCAAACTACAGGGTCATATGTCTCCTCCCTAATGGGATATTGTGCAAGCGACTAAAGGTTATGGTCAATGAAATAATTTGACCATACCAATGCGGCTTTTGACCTGGCAAGTCCACCATTGACCAGATATTTACCCTGCGGCAAATCCTGGAGAAGACCCAAGAGATGCAGATCGACACCTATCACCTTTTTGGTCGATTATAAGGCAGCCTTCGACAGTCTCCTACGCCCAAAGGGGTATTCCAAGCAGTGTTGCCGAATTTGCTGATTTATCGTCATTTTGACGATTTTTTGGCCCAAAATTGAAAAATGACGATTTGACGATTTTATGGTCCAAAATGACGATTTTTCACCTAAGACAGAAATGCATGAAATAAAAGACGATAACTACATTTTGACCAAAGTTTCACGAAAGATTTTAAGGAAAGCAATGTTCCAAACTCGATGTTAGAGCTTTTTAATGTTTTATAGCAATTTCCAGATGGATTGGCTATATTTAGGCACATATCTGGCATATCTAGCCACAGGTATTTCATATTTTTTGCCCAGCATTAAAATTACATGGGCTGAAATTTTTCGTTTAATGAAAATCTTCCTTAAAAAGTTTTCGAGATAAAATATTACTTATATATATTTTGTTATAAAAAATATTAGTCCAGCTTTATTAACTTCCTACAAATGTCCTCTTTTAGCTGTCAGCCAGTTTTGAATGAAAATTTTTATCGATTTTCGACTGCCCAACAACCAAAATGTACGTGTACGGACAAATATGGACAGTCACACTGTCAAGCAAGCGATATTTGAGCTAAGCTACCACAAAGCTCCCTCGGCTTTGTAATATGACTTTAACTAATACTGGTCCTCAGTTTAAATAGTAAAGGACCTCTCCGACAATTCAGTACCAAAAGAGGTTTCAGACTAGGAGACAGCCTTTCGTGTGACCTATTCAACATTCTGCTGGAAAAGCTATGCGAGATGCAGATGTCAAAGGAAATGGCACAATTTACGCCAATAGTCACATGTTACTTGCTTACGCTGGCGATATTGACATCAGGGTCGATCAGTAAAGGATGTAACTGATAACTTTATGAAGGTCGAAGGAGAATCTGCTAAAGTGGGTCTGGCAAATAAACGGCGATAAGACAAAGTTGATGGTATAGACGCGCAATGCTTCCATAGAACTCGGACTAACTGTGGAAGTGGGGTCCTATAATTTTGAGGTAGTTAAAGACTACAACAAAAGACATACAACAAATAACATCATTTATGAAATAAGAAGAATGGTGTAGGTCAACAGATGCTACTTTGGCTTACGTAAGCAGTTTAAAAACAAACCCACATCTCGTCCAACGAAAGTAACACTTTACAAAACACTGATACTATCCGTGCTAATGTATGGTTCCGAAGCATGGGTACTTGTGCAAGCAGAAATGGTAGTGCTTGTTGTGTTTGAGAGAAAAATTCTTCGAAGGATCTACGGGCGTTTACTGTGAATATCGACGTCGTATGAACCACGAGCTGTATCTGCTATACAACGACATCAGTATAGTTAAACGTATTGAGATCCAACGACTGCGTTGGCTAGGCCATGTCATAAGAATGAGCGATGATGAATCCGCTGAAGAGGCGTATAAATAGCGCCCGCATGGCGATACACACAAAACTGGAAGGCCAAGGCATCGATGGAGCAACAAGTGGAAAAAGAGATGGAATCGCGCAGTATTCCAAATATACCCTCAGCATGTGTGAATTGAAACAATTTTTCCCAAAAAACTTATGTATTTAGGGGGTTTCCAGCATTTTGGGCGTATGAACCGACAAAAACATGTAATAGAATTAAAGCTCAAAAGTTTTGCGATGGAGGTACTTACAGCGACGAACGCAGGGGGGGGGGGGGGAGGCACGGGGGGCCCGGCAATTTTTTTGTTTGTATACTCCTTTTGGGAGAAACTTCCAATTAAATCTGAATGACGTCTTCATGCCACATCATTCCACTATTAAATACGAATTCCGTAATGAATATTTGTTATGTCTTATTCAAGCTTTATTGAGGTCTCGAGGCTTTACACTCATCCTGAATCCAAATAATTCAGTATTTTGGGAATGGAAGTGCATGAAAAATGCCTATTGGACAAAATGTATGAAGCGTTCTTCGTGGACTATATATTGAAAGCCAATTAGAAATTTGTTTTGCTGCCTTCACCAACATTTTTTTTACTTGTTGCTAAACAAGAGAAGAAAATTACGAAGAAAAATGAATTTGTGTTAGCATACTCACTTGCATTTTGTCCCTATAATTGCACATATCGCTCATTTATATTTCAAAAAATCAAGTTTCGAGAAAAACGCGTTTTAAGTTGCGGAATGAAATTTGACTTCCCAACTTAAAAAGGTTAATATGTACACAACAATAAAATAACTATTGGGATCATCTTTTGTACAGATCTTGCCAGATATTCGTGCTAAATTTCTGTGCAAGATCAAGCATGATTCGAATTGTTTTAGTGCTTTATAACCTCAAAAAAAACTTTTTGTTGATTTATGCCAAACTCCTAGAAAACAAGTCGTTGATTTTTAGAGATATCAACATGAAAATTTGACACAAGATAAAATATAAGTCGTAGAAAAAAAAAACAGTTTTTTGAGTTATGCCACTCTTTGAGTAAATGAGCGATATGTTTGGACGGACAGCCCATCCGTCTGTATCTCAGTTGTCTGGCGGATCAACCGATATGGTCAAAGTTTTGGATCTCGTAAAGAAAAAAAATTCGCTAAAATGGTAGTAATCGATTCGATCTGAACTTTGCACATCGCAGTATTTCTTCCAGAAATATATCGAACCCAAAATTGATTATATCGGTCCAGTTCTTCAAATAAAATTTGTTTCCAAATGTACAACAAGTTCCAAGAGAATATGTGTGGCCAACATCTTCATGTACGTCCCTCTCAAAATTCAACATAAGTGCAGCTTAAGACTGATCCTTTGGGCTTTTTGTACCCTACACCACTATGTGGTAAGGGGTATTATGTGTTAGTGCATTTGTATGTAACATACAAAAGGAAGCGAGATAGACCCATAGTTCCTTCTAGGGATATACATAGAATCACTTTCTGAGTCGATTTATGCGTGTCCGTCCGTCCGTCCGTTCGCAACATACAGGTCGCATTTGTTGACCGATTTCGCTGAAAATTGGGGAATACCATTTTTTTAGCCGTCGGAAGATCAAGTTCGAAGATGGGCTATATCGGTCCAAGTTTTGGTATAGCCCCCATATAACGGTACCTCCCGATTTAAGGTATTTTAAGGATCTTAGCCGCATTTGTTGCCCAAACCAGCTGAAATTTTACATTTGAGGTTCCCAATGGCCGCGAAATTGCTCCACAAAAAATTGTCAAGATAGGTCCACGGTTCGGTATAGTCCCCATATAACGATACCTCCCGATTTAAGGTATTATATGGATTTTAGCCACATTTTTTGCCCAAACTAGCTTAAATTTTAAATTTGAGGTTCTCAATGGCCGCGAAATTGCTCCACTAAAAATTGTCAAGATAGGTCCACAGTTCGGTATAGTCCCCATATAACGATACCTCCCGATTTAAGGTATTTTAGGGATCTTAGCCACAATTGTTGCTTGAACTAGCTGAAATTTTACATATGTGGTTCCCAGTGGCCACGAAATTTCGCCACTTAAAATTGTTAAGATAGGTCCATGTTTTTTTGTAGCCCCCATATAACGGTACCTCCCGATTTTCCCCAAATATGGCTCCAATTTGCCATTTGGAGTTTAATGAGTTCAAAAAATTTACTTTAATGTTTGTTTTGGGTTATTAAAAAACTTCTCCACCAAGAATTATGGACATACATATGTCCACGTTTTGATATAGCCCCGAATTTTGGTATAGCTTCCATATTAAAGTACCGCTAGATTTTAGGCACTCTGCAGTTTTTATATACTTTTTATACCCTACACCACTATGTGATATGTGTTAGTGCATTTGTATGTAACATACAAAAGGAAGCGAGATAGACCCATAGTTCCTTCTAGGGATATACATAAAATCACTTTCTGAGTCGATTTATGCATGCCCGTCCGTCCGTTCGCAACGTACAGGTTGCATTTGTTGTCCGATTTTGCTGAAAATTGGGGAATATCGTTTTTTTAGCCGTCGGAAGAACGCTATTTATTTTGGTGAGAATCGGTTCAGATTTGAATATAGCTCCCATATATATTTTCGGCCGATTTCGCGTATTTGCTGCACCAAACACTCTATATAAGTCCGATTTCAATGATATTTGGAGTGTGTGACTGAATTCGGCCTGGAAATAAATTTGCCAAATTATATCGAAATCGGAATTATATCCAAATTATATCGAATGGATATAGATCCGATTCATATTTTACATATTCACAGTGGTGTAGGGTATGATATAGTCGGCCCCGCCCGACTTTGATCCTTTCCTTACTGGTTTGACATTTGTAGTCTTGTTTACTGCGATATGAAATTTTGAGGGGGAAAGTCCATGCTTCAAAGCTCTAAATACTAAGGAGACCAACTAAAATGGCTTGTGAGCGCAGTAACTACTCATATATGAGAAAAAAAACGCCGGAGGAATTTTCAAATAAATCGCGATCAAAGTTCACATTTTTTGGGTTATTTTAGGTTTTCACGATTTTGCGTGGGAACGACAAGTCCTATCAAAATGGGAATAAAAAAAATGTTAAAGAGGATTTTCACTGCTACAACATTTTCCTTAGTTGCCTTTCGATAGGACTTGCCGCTTCCAGCAAAATTCTGAAAATCTAATATGAACCTAAAAATGTGAACTTTGACCGCGATTTATTTAAAAATCCCTCCATCTATTTTCCTAGGTGTAAGCCGTTTTCAACTATAGTTAAGGAAACCATACATGACATTGTTGTATAAGGAGGCGATACAGTCAGTGCATTGTCCAAATTTGAACTTCTATATCTCGAAAATGGTAAAACTTAGGAAAAAGTAGTAAAGGCCAATCTTGTAGAGAATTTTTACAGCTACAACATTTTTTAGTCCCATTACGATAGGACTTGCAATTTCCAAGCAAAACCGTGAAAACCTAGAAGACACCTAAAGATGTGAACTTTGACCGCGATTTATTTAAAAATCCATCCAGCGATTTTTTTTTTCTTGTTTTTGGATTTGTCTCATCTATGAACATTGTAGTTTCAGAAACTGCAAAAACTTCCCAAGTGTAAGCACCTTTCAATTAAAGTTAGTTAAGGCGTTCTTTAACATTATACCAAAAGTAAAGAATGCAGCCGGAACAACAATCATGAAAATTTTCGACTTATATTATTTTGTCACGACTTAGCTAGAGTTTGCCAATTGGTTTCTGAGATATTTGATCGACCATGCTGTGGCTTAGTCCAAACATGCGTTTTGTAGTCTCAAACAGTACTCTGAGAAGGATTTGAAGACTATGAATCGTAGTCTGTATCGTCCGTTTTTAAATTTCTAAAGTTTTTAATTAATCAAATTTTGCGTTTTTATTGCATTAAAGAAGAGTTTATTCTTAGGTTATCGACACAATAGCTAGATATAGAAGTCCAATTTGTGCTCGCAGATTCGTGTTATTCTTCTTTTTAAAGGTAATTAATTTATAGAAGTCGTATGGGTATTTCGATATGTAATTAAAAAAAATGAGGCGTTATGTTCGAGTCGAACTATACCCCTATACCCTATAACTCCTGTATAACTCAATTCGTCCTACTCGCGAATATAGTTAAGTAGGGATTGGAATAAAACGTGGATATATTTTAACCACTTTCTGCATGGAGGCTCTTTCACAAAAAGGAATCCCAAAATCTGTATTACAGCTGATATTCTAAAAATTAGATTAAGAGCTTTGAAATACTGAAAATCTTGCGATAGCAGAAATAATGACAATTCTCTGTACTTTTCAAATTCTGGGATATATCATAACGTTGACCTATATTTTTTAATCATATAGGTCCAAAATACTGAAAACTGGGCGCAACTTTAATATGGCGACTATACCAAACGTGGTTTCAATTTAAATTCTAAATATCTTATATTTAAATTATATTTAATACTCTGTAAAAAGTTAAAATTGTATCCTAAATATTGTGATCTTTCTCTACTGAATGTTTATACTTTGTGTCAATATTTCATATAAAATCAACAGCAAAACCTTAAAAAAGCTTTACGTAACCCTACACACCATTTTTAATTTTCATGATTTTTGGTCAAGTTGTATTTTCTCAAGAAGTATGGAATCGCCACTGAAAAACTTGAACCATCGTAATAGGGAGTCCTAAACTAAATAGGACGTCCTAAACTGCACTTTTCCGAAATTTTGTGGGGGGGTACCCGAAGGAGTTGACATATATAGTCCATATTCTAAGTTGATATATGTCTTGTTCAAATATTACGATGTCCAAAGTATGAACCAAATCGGTTACTACCTTCGAGAGTTATCGTGTGCATCATTTTAGCGAAAAATTTTGAACTTTTGTGGGGGAGGTACCTAAAGGAGTGGACAGATAAGACCCATATTAGAACTTGATTTAAGTTTGGACAAAATATTACGACTGTCAAATTTTGGACCGAACTGGTTTATCCGTTGGACAGTAATCGTGCGCTGCATCCACTACACATATTGTCATAGCGGATTTCTACAGCTTTCGGGCCATTTTTTTTTTATAAAGTATGGACTTGCTCCTGAAAAAACATGTACCGTCGTAATGAAGGCAGCGAATACAAGTTAGTACAACAAAAAATTAAAACTATCCGAGAGGAGGCCTTACATTGAAAGGATTGGGCCGATATAGTGCATATTCGAACTTGATCTATGCCGATCTTCAAGGTATGAACAAAATCGGTTAGTAGTCCTTTCTAATTATCGTGCGCATAATTTTTGCGTAAAAAATCTGAACTTTGAACGATTTGGCCCATCTTCGCAGTTAAACTATGTTTGGACAAAATATTACGAAAGTCAAATTTTGAGCCAAATCGCTAAAACCGTTCGAGAGATATTGTACGCTCCAGCCAGACGGACGGATATTGCAAAATCGACTCCAAATTGTCTGAAACGAATTTCGTCCAAACATACTTGGGGTCTAAACCTTTATTTCGATGAGGTACATTTTGCCCGTATAAAAGTGTATATACTCTCGTTAGCACAAATGCTGAGGGTATAAATATGATACAAGAGTGCAACTTTTAAATGCATTTTTAATTCGTTTCGCGGAGTAAATCTGCAAACTGAGTATGGGTGGAGTACTTTCAAAAATTCCTTAAAGTTTCACGAAACTTTCACACTGTACGTCGGATCGATCTGATTTTTTCAGTAAATTCTTAAAATTTGTAAAAACTATTTTAGCCAAAAAATTATCAATATCTAGTCTAGTTTTTCTTTAGTTTTTCCTATAGCCCCCATATAGGAGTACCTCCCGATTTCAGATATTTTGAAGTTTTTATCTACATTTTCAGCCCAAATGGGCTGGTATTTGGAGTTCTCCATGATAGACATAGGTCCAGGATTTGGTAGAGCCCCCATATAATGGTACCGTCAGATTTTAGGTTCTTTGAGGTTTTTATCTACATTTTCGGCCTAAAACGGCTGCAATTTGATTATGGAGTTCTCAGTGGTGAAAAACGTCTCCGTCAGATAATGTGGACAGGAAAGGAAATTAATTTTTTCCACGTGTAAATAAATACCAGAGGCATTGTTATGTCACATGCGGAAATGCAAATATATGCATCTGGAATCACTTTTTTGTAAACTTGACACTATTTCGAAAATTCTTGAAAAACAAATAGATTCTCAAAAGTTTCTTGTTAAAAAAAAGAAACAAGGGAACTGATGAAGATCTGTGGCGAGATCTGAAACTATAGTCTTCCCTGCCTTACCCCTTGGTAAACATCGCCAATATTTCCCGCTAATAAATTAAAGTTGTTTTAATAAAATATTAAAACAACAACTATGGGATTAAGCCTGACTATTTTGAAAAGCAAAATAGAAGTCGTATTTACGTACTTACTTAGCTGGCCCATTACAGAACATTTGTTCTATAGGCCGAACTAAGAAGAGATCTCCATTCCTCTCTATTTGTTGCTTTGCACTCTGGAATACTGCGCCTTTTCATCTCATCATCCACTTGTTTGCGCCATCTATTCCATGGCCTGCCAATTCTGCGTGCACCGCCATGTGGCATGTATTCATACGCCTTTTTAGCGGGTTCATCATCGCTCATTCTTATGTTATGGCCTAGCCAACGCAATCGCTGCATCTCGATACGTTTAACTATATTGATGTCGTTGTATAGCAGATGCAGCTCGTGGTTCATGCGACGTCGATATTCACCGTCAACGCAGATTGGTTCGTAGATCTTTCGAAGAATTTTTCTCTCAAACACACCAAGCACTGCCATGTCTGCTTGCGCAAGTACCCAGGCTTCGGAGCCATACATCAGCACGGGTAGTATCAGTGTTTTCTAGAGCGTTATTTTTGTTTGACGAGATGTGGCTTTGTTTTTAAACTGCTTACTTAAACCAAAGTAGCATCTGTTGGCCAATACAATTATTCTTTTTATTTCACAACTGATGTCGTTTGTTGTGTTTACGGAGGTGCCGAGGTATACGAAGTCTTTTACTACCTCAAAATTATAGGAACCAACTTCAACAGTTGGTCCGATCTCAATGGACGCATTGCGCGTCGACACCATCAACTTGGTCTTCTCACCGTTTACCGCCAGACCCACCTTAGCAGATTCTCCTTCGACCTTTATAAAGGTATCAGTTACTTCTTTTACTGATCGGCCCATGATGTCTATATCATCAGCATAAGCAAGTAACATGTGACTATTGGTGTAGATTGTGCCATTTCTTTTGACGTTTGCCTCTCGTATAACCTTTTCTAGCAGGATGTTGAAGAGGTCACACGAAAGGCTGTCTCCTTGTCTGAAACCTCTTTTAGTACCAAACTCTTCGGAGAGGTTCTTTCCTATTTTAACTGAGGACCTCGTGTCAGTTAAAGTCATTTTACAAAGCCGGATGAGCTTTGCGGGGATACCAAATTCAGACATGGCTTGGAATACCTTGGAACGCAGCGGGCTGTCGAAGGCTGCTTTATAATCGACAAAAAGGCGGTAGGTGTCGATCTGCATCTCTTGGGTCTTCTCCAGGATTTGCCGCAGGGTAAATATCTGGTCAATGGTGGACTTGCCAGGTCTAAAGCCGCATTGGTATGGTCCAATTATCTCGTTGACCATAGGCTTTAGTCGTTCGCACAATATCCCTGACACGATCTTGTAGGCAATAGGGAGTAGACTTATGCCCCTATAGTTAGAGCATACAGTCTTATCTCCCTTCTTGTGGACGGGGCACAGGATACTCAGGTTCCAATCGTCGGGTACTCGTTCTTCCTGCCAGATGGTGCTAACTAGCTTATGAATACACCTTATCAGCGTGTCGCCTCCGGTTTTGAACAGCTCGGCTGGTAAGCCATCAGCCCCTGCTGCCTTATTATTCTTCAGCCGATTTATTGCTGTCTTTATCTCATCTTGGCTGGGCGGTATATATTCAATACCATCTTCTCGGATTGGGACTGTAGTATCTTCGTCGTCTTCGCTGCTATTGGATCGGGACGAGGAGTGCTTTGATTAAGCAATTGGGGCAGTTGACTGGAATATGCTGTGACCATCTGTTGTGATTGCAGCTTACCGATGTCTAACTTTCGTGTTGTGTCTGTTCGTACTTTATTTGCTACGTTTAAGCGGGTGCGTACCTTTGCTGCAACAAGGTATTGGTCCGAATCAATGTTTGCGCCTCGGAACGATCGTACATCCAACACGCTCGATGAATGTCTTCCATCTATCACAACATGATCAATTTTGTTTCTTGTTTTCTGATCTGGAGACAGCCAGGTGCCCTTATGAATGTCGAGATGATTAAATCTGGTACTGCTAACTACCATGTTTTTTGCAGCTGCAAAGTCTATCAGCCTCATACCATTGTCAGATGTTTCGCTGTGGAGACTGAATTTCCCGACTGTTGGGCCAAAGATATTCTCCTTTCCAATTTTGGCATTAAAATCGCCTAGAATGATTTGAATGTCATGGGCAGGGCAACGGTCATATGTTTCTTCTAAGCGCTCGTAAAATATATCTTTGGTCTGTTCGTCCTTTTCTTCAGTGGGAGCATGAGCGCAAATAAAGCTGATGTTGAAGAATTTAGCTTTTATCCGAATTGCAGCAAGTCTTTCATGCACTGGAGTGAAGCTGGATACCAGATGTTTTAGTCTCCGACTAACTACGAATCCACAACCAAATTCATGCTTTACGTCATGGCAGCTATAATACAGTGCGTCACCTTTAGGTGTTGTTGCGACGCCTTTACCAATCCATCGTATTTCCTGTATGGCAGTAATATCGGTCTTGTACTTTTCAAGTACGTCTGTCAATGCGAAAACTGCACCTTCTCTATAAAGAGTGCGAACATTCCAGATGCAGATTCGCAGATCATGGTCCTTAAAACGTTTGCGGGGTTCGTCAACTTTAGAGGGGTTTGTTTTTCTTTTATTTCGTTTTTTCATAGTAGGCTGTTTTTCTAGGGGAGGGTTACTAACCCGACGTCCAAACCCAAGTTTTTAACGTTCTTATGGGTGAACGCGCGGCACATGTTAGCTCACTACCTTTAACGGGTGTTAAAGGCAGTTCCCCAGGTGACACCACGGGGAGGTCAATGTCCACTTGGGATGAAAGAGGGACCAAGAAAAATCCTGGTCAGGATCGTTGCTTCGTATATTCCATCCCCTACGTCACCCAAAAATAGAAGTCGTCATCCCAAATAAAAAACGGCAACCCTCCTAATTCTCAAAAAAATGAGAGTGGCCTAGGATGGCCTAGTTAGTAAAACTCAACTTCAAATTTGAGGACTTGCAAAGAAATCCACAAAAAGTATTGAACAAATTTAATTTCCAGGACATTTTATGCAACACGGTACGCCTTAACTAAATTTAAATGAAAGGTGCTTACACCTGGGAAGTTTTTGCGGATTCTGAAACTGCAATGTTTACAGATGAGAAAAATCAAAACAAAAAAAAATTGCCACAGGAATTTTTAAATAAATCGAAGTCAAATGTCACAATTATAAAGTTTTTGAGGTTTCCACGATTTAGCTTGGAAACCGCAAGTCCTATTGTAATGTGACTAAAGAAAATGTTGCAGCGTTGAAAATTCTCTTTAAGATTGGCCTTTATGACTTTTCTCTAGGCTTTACCGTTTTTGAGATATAGAAGTTGAAATTGTCACAATGCATTTACTGTGTCGCCTCATTATAAACAATGTCATGCACGGTGCTCCTTAACTAACTTTAAATGAAAACCGCTTACATCTGGGATGTTTTTGCGGATTCTCAAACAACAATGTTCATAGATGAGAAAAATCTAAAAACAAGAAAAAAAATCGCTAAAGGAATTTTTTTTTCAGGAGTTTGCCTGGAAACAGCAACTCCTATCGAAATGGGACTAAAGAAAGTGTTGTAGAGGATTTTCACTGCTACAACATTCTCCTTAGTCCCATATCAATACGGCATGCCGGCGCACTGTGGCAAGTAATGTCTACAAATTTGTATGTAGAAGTAAATAAAATAGCTATTACGAAAACTTCTATTTCAAAAAAAAATAAATAAATAAATAAATATATAATTACAAAAAATTTCTGGAATATTAAAACATGATATGTTTAGAGACACTTTGCTGAAGTGTCATTGAAATTTGTTGATAACGATTTTTCAATTTTTGTCGATTTTGGGACCAAAGTGCGATGGATAGAGAGGAATGGGAATCTTTTATTAGTTCGGCCTATAGGACAAATGTTCTTTAGGGGGTCAACTATGAAGAACAAGAAGAAGACATTTCTTCCCATGAACCATGCAATTCCTTTGCCCTATAAACAATTGTAATATTAGAATATGGCAAATGTAAATGCGTGTAATAATTATTTGGGTTACCCACAAATACTTGAAATTGAAAATTATTTTCAACCCACATAACTGAAAATAAAAGACCAAGAAGTAATCTTCCACTGTCCACATATCTCTCCACCATCACAATTTGTGTGTTATTTAGTACCTTACTTATGGTATTGCTATTCGCCAGCATTTCTTTGGTCACAATGATAATCATTTGGCTTTTTCACTTTTTTTTTCTTGCCACACACAGAAATTACCACATTCGCCCCTATCATTCACTGTTCCATTCGTCATTATCGTTGTCGACTTTTTGCCAATTCGCTTAAACAAAAACATTTAAACGCTAAAATAATTTGTTAGTGGTGGTGGTGTTGGAGATATCAGCAGTTACGCCAGAATTGTAACAAAAGTTATTGTACGTGCAACCAACAACCCAACACAACCTGTATACATTTCTTCTAAAGTGATATTAAATTCTTTTTTGTTTTCTTCGACACATTTTTTCTGGCTAAGAATTTCTTTTTTTATCTTTTAACAATTTCTAAACTTTGTGTGTGTTCAAAATTTCAGTTATCACACATGTTATGCTGAATGTTCTTTTAAATAACAAATTAATCACATAATAGGTATTATATTGCGTTCTTGTCGAATATCAGCTTCATGTGGGAATTATCGGGAAATTGCTTTAAATTCCGCGTAAAGCTAACTTTATGTTACAGTTTATTGGTGCTAAATTGTGTATCTGCCAGAATCATGTTAACGATAACTTTCGAAAGGAATAGCCGATTTGGTCAAAATTTTACACATGATGATCAAGACCGCAGAGGGTGAAGTAGGGGATGAAATTTACAATAAGAACAATAAAAACTCGGGTTGGGCGTCGGGTTAGTAACAGACACCCATACAAAACATTCTACTACATATGAAAAACCAAAGCCAAACCCCTCTACTGTAGGTGACCCCTGCAAACGTTTTAGGGATCAAGATCTGCGAATGTGCACCTGGAATCTTCGGACTCTTTGTAAAGAAGATGCAGTGCCAAGCCGACATTACTGCCATACACAAAATATAATGGATTGGGAAAACCATTACAACAACAACTAAAGGTGACCAACATCATGCATTATGCATCATAGTGACCACTGTATTATAGCTGCGGCGATATAAAGCACGAATTTGGTTGCGAATCTGTAGTTAGTCGGAGTTTAAAACATCTGGACTCCAATTTCATCCCGGTGAATTAAAGACATTCGGATAAAAACTAAATTTTTAACATCAGTCTAATTTGAGTCCATTTTTACGAGCACATAAAAAAATAATATGATCATTGTCCTGCCCGTGACATTAAATTTATTCTTAGCGATTTTAATGTCAAAATTGAAAAGGATAATATCTTTGGTCCAACAGTCATTCTTCACAGTGAAATGAGGCTGATGGACTTCGCAGCGGCAAAAACGTGGTAGTTAGCAGTACCAGATTTAAGCATCTTGACATTCATAAGGCCAAGTCATGCCTGAATTTGGAATTCCGCAAAGTTCATTCGGCTTTATAAAATAACACTAGCTGATTGTTGTCCCTCACTTAAAATAGGTGTCAGACTGGATTCTTGTTCTATGAAGATTTAAAATGAACAAGTAAAAACGTATCAGCTGGCTTTGCCGACAGATATGCCACGAAGCATGGACTTGTCCACTGAAAGCATAATATCGCTGTAAACAGGACCACCACGAAGAGCATCGGTATACATTTCCAAAGGATCTTCGAACAGACCTTAAACTGCACTCAGACACAAGTGTTGATTTTGGGGGGGGGGAGGTACCCCCTAAGGAGAGGACCGATATGGACCATTTTAAAAGTTAAACTAAATTCTGACAAAATATTAAGAGATCCACAGTTTGGACCAAAGTGGTTGCCCCGTTCAAGAGGTAGCGTGCATACCATGTTAGAGGTAGTTTACACTATCTATCAATGTCATATGATACGAAATAAAAACATTCCATATTTACCCACGGAGGAAATGTAGAGACGTAGTTTTTTAACATTTTTGCTGGTGTGGATGCGCAGAGTAAATGGCGTAATGAAAATATCCAATATTACACATATTATATAACGATCGAAAATTTCATGTCATATGACATTTACATATAGTGTAAACTACCCCTTAGCGATATTTTTTATACATTGAAGGGAAGTATCGGAAATTGTGGACCGGTATTGCGCCTCTTCGAACTGAAACTAAGATTGGATAAAATATGACGAAAGCCAAATTTTGGACTAAATCGGTTGATCAGTTCGACAGTTATCGTGCTCTCCAGCCACTACATATGGTACCATAAGAGGTTTTTTACACCTTTCGGACTGTTTTCTCAAGAAGTATGGACTTGTCCCTGAAAAAAGCTTTTACCGTCGTAATTGAGGTAACGAATGCAAGTTGCTTCAACAAAAATCAAAGTAATTCGAGAGCTGGGCCTGGATTATTGTTCTATGAAAATTTTAAATGAAAAATATTTCCTTTATAATTTTTTTCATTTGACAGTTTTTTCCTTTATAAAAGTATTCATATCACATTTTCACAGAAACAGAATTGAGCCCCAGGTCTTAAAGTGAACTTATCCGAAATTTTGTAAGGGAGGTACCCGAAAGTGTGGACAAATAAAGTCAATATTCGAACCTGATATACTATATCTGGTAGATATATTAGGATGTGTAATGTATGAACGAAATCGGTCACTCTTTTCAATATTTATCGTACATACAATTTTCCGAACATTTTTGATCTTTTATGGGGGAGGTACCTGAAGCAGTGGCTTATCTCCGAACTTAAACTAAGTGTGAACAAAATATTACGAAGGCTAAATTTTGGACCGAATCGGCAGATCCGTTCTAGAGTTAGCTTGCGCTCCAACAACTACACGCTGTGTCATAGGGTTTTTTTTGCACCTTTAAGGCTATTTTCCCAGGAAATATGGATTTGCCCCTGATGAAACTTTTACGTCGTATGGGGTATAGGGAGTACAAATTGTTACAACAAAAATCAAAGCGATTCGAAAGCTGGTCCTAAACTGTACTTTTTCCCAAATTTTGTGTGGGAGGTACCCGAAGGAGTGGACCGATTGAGTCCATATTCGAACCTCATCTATGTCTGGTAGAAGCTTCACGATGTGCAAAGTATGGACCGAAGAGTTATTCTTCAAGAGTTATCCAGCGCACAAATTTTCCGAATTTTCGTGGGGGAGGTACCGGAAGCCATGCCATAGCATGTTCGAACTTAAACTAAGTTTAGACAAAATATTACGAAAGTCAAAATGTTGGCGGAATCGGTTGATCCGTTCAAGCGTTATCGTGCGCTCCAGCCAGGCAGACAGACAGACGGATATGGCTAAATCAACTCCAAATTGTCTGAAACGGATTTCGCCCAAACATACTTTGGGTCTAAAACCATTATTTCGATGATACACATTTTGCCCGTATGAAAGGCTATATACACTCGTTAGCATAAATTCTGAGGGTATAAAATAGTTTGTTCATTTGAAATTTATTTCCTTTATAACTTTTATATTCATTTCCAATATTCATAGAACAAGAATTAAGCCCCAGGAGTCAGCGCACAGTGTGGTCAAATCAAATATGTTGTGCCAAAAATGCTAAAATATTCTTCAATTTTTTTTTTCTTTCTAAAATTCCCAAAAATTAGACATGAAGTGATAGAAAACAATTACAAAAGTATCTGACGGCCTTGTCGTCAGAGATATACCATTAGCCTGTGTGCATTGAAACACTTTTTTCCCAAAAAACTTATGTATTTAGGGGGTTTTAAAAATTGTGGGCATATGACAAAAACATGGATTTGGATTAGAGCTCAAAAATTTGCGGGGGAGATACAAAAGTATGGGCCGGCATAGCCCATTTTGGAAGTGGGTCGATAGATATCGCGCCCACCTGACATTTCACTTGGTCACCATTTAATTTAGAGCTTTTTGACCATTATATCAGGAAACACGTACTTGCCTACGAAAAACATAATATCACTGTAAAAAGGGCCACTAGGAGTAGCTTCGATAAAAAATCCAAAGAATACCTGAACAGACCCTTAACCGCAGAAATATGTCGAACATTTGTGTAGGTGGTACTCCAAGGAGTGGACCGATAGGGCCCACTTTTAGACATAAACTAAGTTTGGACAAAAATATTTTGAGATCCAAGGTTTGGACCGAATCAGTTGCTGCGTTTATGAGACATCGCGGTTACCATTTTAGCGAATATTTTCGAAGGTACCCAAATGAGTGGACCAATATGACCCGTCTTATAACTTTATTTAAGTTTGCGCAAAATATTACGACTGCCAAATTTTTGGATCGAATTAATTTATCCGTTTAAAAGTTATCGTGGGGTTCGTCCACTAAACACGGTGCCGTAGCGGGTTTTTACAACTTTCTGGCCATTTTCTCAGGAAGTACGGACTTGCCCCTGACCAAAACTTGTACCGTCCTAATGGGGGTGACGAATACAAGTTGTTACAACAAAAATTAAAACGATTCGAGAGGAGGACTTAATCTGTATTTTCCCGATATTTTTTTTGGGAGGTAGCCGAAGGAGTTAACTGTTATAGTCCGCATTCGAACTTGATCTATGTCTGGTAGAAATATTACGATGTGCAAAGTATGGACCAAATCGGTTAGTCCCTTCGAGAGTTATCGTAAGCATAGTTTTTGTGAAAATTTTTGAACTTTTGTGGGGGAGGTACCGGAGGTACCCATATTCAAACTAAGTTTGAACAAAATATTACAAAAACCAAAAAATCTAGTTTTTTTATATACCACTATTTTGTAAATTTCACACTTAATTAATGTCACGTAGACATATAATTTTTAACTGTAATAAATATTTAAATAAGTAACGAAATCCAATTTTTGGACCAAATCGGTTAATGCGTTCTTCAGTTATTGTGGGTTCCAGCCTGCTAGACAGACGGACGGACAATGCTAAATCCACTCCAAACTGCTTGAAACGAATTTCTTCCATAGATACTTGGGGTCTAAAACCATTATTTCGATGAGGCACATTTTGCCCGTATGAAAGTGTATATTAGGGTTATGACTTTTTTACAACCTAATATCCCTACATCATAGCGTGATGAGTAGACATCGGATTTTTGCATGTTTTTTATTTCTCATCCGATTGGGCTCAACTTTTGGATCTAGGCGTTTTAAGGGTCAATTTTTCGATATTTGGGGTCATATCAAAAACATGCAAAAAATATGCAAAAAATATGCAAAAAATATGCAAAAAATATGCAAAAAATATGCCAAAAAATATGCAAAATATGCAAAAAATATGCAAAATATGCAAAAAATATGCAAAATATGCAAAAAAAATATGCAAAATATGCAAAAAATATGCAGAATATGCAAAAAATATGCAAAATATGCAAACAGATTTTGGCCGAAAATCGTCAAAAAAGTCGTAAAATTGTCATTTAATGTTGGAAAAACCATCAAAAAATACATAACAGTGTTCTAAACTAAGACTATTGACCGTTTAACGTCGATTTTTTCAGCAGATTATTATGTTATTGAGACCATTTACGACAGTGTGGTGTAGAGTATAAAAGTATGGTATTGTAATACAATTTTTTTGTTATTAAACTATGCAAAAATATAAAATTTGATAGAATATCAAACGCTCTATGTAAAATTCAATACTTTCTTTGTAATAATTTGTAGCGTTGGGCTGGTTATTGTTCAAAGGGAACAAATCGATGTCGGATTTTTTAAGGCGGCAACCGCATAAAGTTTTTAGTTGGGTTAGATTTTAAGACTTCAAAGTTTGAGCACAATTGGAATATGTCAACATGTGCCACTGGGGCCCTGACGTTATGAAAATGTCGATTTTTTGGCTATTTAGCGATTTCGGCGACCCATTTCTCTGGAATGGTTAAAGCTTTTTTCCATATTAAGCATTAAATTAAAGGCCATTCTGTTCTTAACATTTCTTGCTGAACAACAAAATATAAGTATATATAATAAATCGAATACTAAATAGGTATTACAGAATTCGAGATAATAAAGCCAATGTCCCGAAAAACGTGGCTAGGTACGCCTTTGTGCGAAAATGGAGACTATTAAAAAAAAAACATTTTCTTCATTTTTATCAATTTTTGGATTGAAAACAAATGTCTTTGACATTTTGTTCTAAATTAAATTTATTCGAGAGTCGGACATCACGTGGTTTTGGAGCTATCTGGGTACAGCTGACTACTTGAAGAACGCTCTGCTATGTAGTTCGCAACTTTCAAGTTGTTCACCATACTTTGCGCCTCCTGGAAATTCGGAGTTAATGTTTAATCTCTTGAACAACAAGAATTATGCCAGATCTTTTTCTAGGATTTTCGGCAGTTGCTCTTTTGGAAGTTTGGATCGAAAATTTCTGAAGAAATTTGAATCTTTGCTTTGTTAAGATTTTTGTTGCCTTTTGGCTCGTTACGGCGTTTTGCACCGTTGGATCAAACAATGCCAAGCCAACAAGTTCAGGACTAAGATCCACAGGTGATTTATTATTTTGTTTTTTCCTTTTTCTGATACTTGTTTGTCTATGTTTTCGTATTTCAATAGATTTTCAATGAGGTCCAGCTCTTGTTTTTATGCTAAACGTATCGTAAAATCTGAAGAACCATCTGCCCAAAACAATCAAGCGTGGCTTCAAGAAAATCGTAACTATGCAATTGTCATTGGTGCTGGACCCCTGTAAGGTGTATAGGAACTTTACTAGTTTCATTATGTCTACAGTAGAAGCTATCGGAGAGGATCCCTACAAATATAAGATCTCTAGAAGCTTTATCCGTGAACAGCGGAGAATAAACCGTGAAAAATAAACGCAACAGCTTCAAGGAACGAGGCTATTTGTGTGCACTGGCATGGAAAACTATTACCAGATATTCTCAAAACAGAGACGAAAAAACGGGTTGCTGTTCTGGTATCACATGGGGGTAAAGAACTACTCCTATGCGTTCCTGAAACTGACAGTAGCTCATGGGAGAAACAAGAACTAGCAGTGTACAAATGCCAAGAAAAATGGCAGATATTAGAGAGCTTCTGTACCACCGTACAAACTTGTTAGAAATTGTTGAGAGGGATTTTTGACTGCAAGTTTGGAAGCACATCCGGACATCAACCAAACATATTCAAGCGATTTCTATAAGAATAGTCTGCGATTGACAAATCCAAGTTCGAAGTATTTATTTTATTTATTTATTTATTTATTTGGTATCCCACACGACAACAACTGAGTGTTATAAGTGAGAGTTTGGGTTATTAATTTTGCAAAACGTATAATGAACAAGATAATGTTTATATAGATATAATATAGGATATATTGGGTAAACATTATCAATAGGTTAAAAAGAAATAGAGACAATAGATTGAGTTTAATACAAAAAAATAGTGAAAAGGATATTCAGAAATATTTTTAGGTCCAAAACAAGACCTAAGCCCCATTGAAGATTTACTTAATACGAAAGGCATTCACAAACAAATATCAGATAAAGGAAATAGCAAAATGATAAATCATATGTGGTACCTTAGTCCTGAACTTATTGGTCTGGCATTGTTTGAACTGATAGTGCAAAACACCGTAAAGATCCAAAAGACGACAAAAATCTTAACAAAGCAAAGATAGAAATTTCTCCAGAAATAATCGATCCAAACTTACAAAAATTAACTGCCGAAATTCCTAGAAAAATGTTTACCAGGCATAATTACAAGTGAGACTTAATTGTTTTTCAAGAGATTAAACTTCAACTCCGAATTTCTTGAAAAAGATTCTGCAACTTGACCACAGAACATCAATTACCAGGAGGGGAAAATGATGGTAAATAACTTGAAAATTGTGAGCGACATAGCAAGGAGTCGAGTTCATCACCAAGTTGTCATCTGTACCTAGATGGCTCCAAAACCACATTATGTCAGTCCCTTCATGCCCGTAATTTCAACGCGTAGTTATCTATGGGTTCACAGATATATCCCGTGTAAGCAACATTTTATAATTTCAACGCATAGGTAACATTACTGAGTCAAAAACGGCCGTGTTACTTACACCAAGGATTTTACCTGGTTAATCGTTGCCAATGTGTTAAAAGTTGTAAAACACTTCTATGTGGCAATGATTTTGCGAAATCATGAATGAAAATCACCAATATTACCACATCATTTCAAAATTTAATTCAAACGCGTAGGCAAAGTTAACTGATAGGTAACTGCGTACCCGTATACCCAGACGTTGAAATTATGGGCATAAGTAAGTTAAAATATGTATGAACAAAATGTACGCGTTTGTCATTGAAGCCATACAATCAATGTACAAATTTCCATCTTTGTAAAAACAAAATTGCATTTGAAAAATGAAATGCTTGATGGATAGCGATGCCATTCCACTGCCGATATGTCTGTGAGGGTTCGAATCTTCGGCTTTCCTTTTTCACTTGTAAATATAATCGGTCATTAAGCTCGACTCCAACGAGAAATGAATTAAAATTAATATTAAAATAGATCTTCGCCCTAATAGGCAACATTTTCAAATAAAGTAAAATATATTCGTTTTCATTCGCTAAAATTTGATAATATAGGAAGAAAAAAGTTGTTTTTTTTTAAATAGACTCCATTTTTTCCCTAAGGCCTTTTTCGGGACATTGGGTTTATTAATTCGGATTCAGTAACACTTACGTACATTGTTGTTCAGCAAGAAATGTTAAGAACAGAATGCTACAAATTAAATTAAGATGCTACAAAAAAGAAAATATTGAATTTTACATAACACGTTTGATATTTCATCAAATTTTATATTTTTACATAGTTTAATAATAAAAAAATGGTATTACGATACCATATTTTTATACCCTACACCACACTGTCGTAAATGGTCTCAAGAACATAATAATCTGCTGAAAAAACGATGTTATACGGTCAACAGTCTTAGCTTAGAACACTGTTATGTATTTTTTGATGGTTTTTCCAACTTTAAATGACAATTTTACGACTTTTATGACGATTTTCGGCCAAAATCTGTTTGCATATTTTGCATATTTTTTGCATATTCTGCATATTTTTTGCATATTTTGCATATTTTTTGCATATTTTGCATATTTTTTGCATATTTTGCATATTTTTTGCATATTTTGCATATTTTTTGCATATTTTGTGCATATGCAAAATATGCAAATATGCAAAATAAATACGAAATATGACCCTGCCATTGAATTTAGATTTCTTTGAAACGAATTTTGGTCCAATCAGAATCTTCGTATCTTTAATATTAAAAAATATGCAAATATGCAAAATCCGATGTCTAGTGATGAGTTACTACATAAGATTACATAACATTTTAATTATAAGGTGATTCTGTAAAAAAAACCTCACGCACAAAATGATTTTAAAATTTGAATTCATCAGAATTATGGGCAAATTTTTGTCAAAAGTCACTGTAACCAAATATACACTCCGGTTCATCTGAATAGAGCCAACCAATATTTGTCTACAAATACCGTTATATCAGACGAAAGGAGAGGAATTGTAAATTATAATTTTGTGGACATGTAGAGTATATAGTAGCCAATATTTTCAACACCTAACATGTTTAACATATGCGTCATAACGGTACTTTTTACTCGCTTTATGAAAAAATGTCAAAATATTGGCATTTTTTAATGGTTCACCAGGATAGAACCACCCTAAGAATTTACACAAATCCTTTGTTAGATGTGGTAAACTTTAACAAAAAACTATTTATAATTATAAATAAATACCGTGAGTGTTAATTGCTATCAAATATTGTGCAAAAATGTGTATTAGGGTCTTGAAATTTGATGAAAATCGATGCTTAGAGCTCCAAAAAATATTTTTATGTAGAAATCGGTAGAAACAATATATAAAGACAACATTTTATACTGAATTATGTTCAAAATTTTCTATACTACAATAAAATTACAAAAAAGTCACATTTGATAGGTTTATGAGTCCGAAACAGAGAAAATATGGTAAAGATAACTCAAATTTCTACCTTTCCAATCCAAATTTGATATTTTATCTCAGGAAAGTGAATGCCAATCGATGGGTTCCACCCAGTTGCGTTGGTTGTGGACATCTACAGGTCCAAAAAATAAAGAAAATTCCACCGCCGAACGCTCCATGTCGATTTTCATCAAATTTCAAGGCCCTAATACAAATTTTTGCACCATATTTGATAGCAATTAACACTCGCGGCATTTATTTCTAATTATAAATAGTTTTTTGTTAAAGTTTACCACATCTAACAAAGGATTTGTGTAAATTCTTAGGGTGGTTCTATCCTGGTGAACCATTAAAAAACGCCAATATTTTGACATTTTTTCATAAAGCGAGTAAAAAGTACCGTTATGACGCATATGTGAAACATGTTAGGTATTGAAAATATCGGCTACTATATACTCTACATGTCCACAAAATTATAATTTACAACTCCTCTCCTTTCCTCAGATATAACGGTATTTGTAGACAAATATTGGCTGGTTCTATTCAGATGAACCGGAGTGTATAATTGAAAAAAGAGAGCCACATGAGATAACTAAACTGACAAACCATTTGTTTCCACTAATTTTCTTCAATTGTGAAAAACATAAAAATGTCGTAAACGCTTTATTCCAAGATATAATTTTTTAACAAAGAAAAAAATTAAAGTGGTTTCTGCATAACCTTTTTGAATATTTGAATAGAATAAACGTTATTTTAGTTATTAGTAGGCTAAAGTTTATTCATTCGGGCAATAGGGAATAATTTTTGAGAAAAAAACATTTTTTTCATTTCATACAATTAAAAAAAAAACAAGTAAAAAAGTATCAGTCTGCTTTGCCGACAGAGATATACCCTCAGCCTGTGCAAATTGAAAAACTTTTTTCACAAAAAAACTTATGTATTTAGGGGCTTTCAAAATTTTGGTCGTATAAACCGACAAAAATTTTGATTAGGATTAAAGTTCAAAAATTTTGCGGAAAAGGTACTTAAAGGAATAGACCGACGTAGACCAATGGGGGTGCCATACGGGTTTTTTACACCCTTCGGGCTGTTTTCTCAAGAAGTATGGACTTGCCCCTGAAACAACTTTTACCATCGTAATTAAGGCAGCGAATGTAAGTTGCTTCAACAAAAATTAAAGTGATTCAATAGCAGGTCTTAAAGTGAACTTATCTAAAATTTTGTGTGGGAGGTACGGGATGGATTGGACAAATATAGTCCATATTCGAACCTGATCTATATCTGGTAGATATTATGAGAATGTGTAAAGTATGGACCAAATCGGTCACTCCCATCAAGAGTTATAGTGCGAAAAAGTTGTCCGAACATTTTTGAACTTTTGTGGGGTAGGTACCTGGAGGAGTGGACCGGTAGGGCTTATTTTCAAACTTAAACTAAGTTTGCACAAAATATTACGAAGGTCACATTTTGGACTGAATAGGCAGATTCGGTCGAGAGTTATCTTGCGCTCCAACCACTACAGACGGTGTCATAGGGCTTTTTTGTACCTTTCAGGCTATTTTCTCAGGAAGTATTGACTTGCCCCTGAGGAAACGTGTACCTTCGTATAGGGGACAGTGAATACAAGATGTTACAACAAAAACCAAGGCGATTCGAGAGCAGGTCCTAAACTGAACTTTTCCGAAATTTTGTGTGGGAGGTACTCGAAGGAGTTTACCGATTGAGTCCATATTGGAACCTTATATAAGTCTGGTAGAAATTTCATAATGTGCAAAATATGGACCAAATCGGTTGCTCCCTTCAAGAGTTATCGTACGCACAAATTTTCCGAACATTTTCGAACTTTTGTCGGTGAGGTACCGGAAGGAGTGGACCGATATAATCCATCTTTGAACTTGAACTAAGTTTGGACAAAATATTACGAAAGCCAAATTTTGGACCGAATCGTCAGATCCGTTCGAAAGTTATCTTGCGCTCCAACCACTACACACGGTGTCATAGGGTTTTTTGTGACTTTCAGGAAGTATGGACTTTCCCCTAATGAAACTTACAGCGTCGTATAGAGGACAGCGAATACAGCTTGCGTAAACAAAAATCAACTGAATTTTTACGAAATTTTGTGTGGGAGGTACCCGAAGGAGTGGACCGATTGAGTCCATATTGGAACTTCATCTATGTTTGGTGGAAATTACACGATGTGTAAAGTATGGACCAAATCGGTTATTCCCTTCAATAGTTATCGTGCGCACAAGTTTTGCGACAATTTTTGAACATTTGTGGGGGAGGTACCTGAAGGAGTGGACCTATATGGCCCATCTTCGAACTTAAATCAAATCTGGACAAAATATTTCGATACCCAAAATTTGAACCGAATCGATTGATCCGTTCGAGAGTTATCGTGCGCATCAGCCAGCCAGACAGACAGACGGACGGACATTGCTAGATCGACTCAAATTGTCTGAAACGGATATCGTACAAACATACTTGGGGTCTAAAACCATTATTTCGATGAGGCACATTTTTGGTCGTATCAAAGTGTAAATACCATCTTTAGCCTAAAGGCTGAGGGTATAAAAATATGCAACCTTTAGGCTGGAAAGTGTATATACACTTTTATACGACCAACAATGTTCCTCATCGAAATAACGGAATTCGTTTCAGGCAATTTGGAGTCGATGTAGCCATGTCCGTCAATATGTCTGTCTGGTTGGCTGGTGCGCACCATAACTCTCGAACGGATCAACCGATTCGCACCAAATTTTGTGTACCGCAATATTTTGTCCAAGCATAATTTAAGTTCAAAGATGGACCATATCGGTCTACTCCTTCGATTACCTCCCCACAAAAGTTCAAAATTTTTCTGCAAAATGATGTTAACGATAACTTTCGAAGGGAGCGAGCAATCGATTTGGTCCAAACTTTGCACTTCGTATTATTCCTTCTAGATATAGATCGGGTTTGAATATGGGCTATATCGGTTCACTCCTTCCGGTATCTTCCACACAAAAGTCTGATAAAGTGAAGTTTAAGAGCTCCTCTCGGATCGTCACATCATCCAGTCATGTGTAAGGTCTGGACTATATCAGTCCACTCCTTCGGGTATCTCCGACACAAAATTCGGATAGGTGAAATTAAAGAGCTCCTCTCGGAAAGTTTTGTAATTTTTGTAGTGGGTTGTCCATGCGGCTTCCTTTACGTCGGTAAAATTTTTTTCTTGCGCAAGTCCATACTTCCTGAGATATGTCAACTCCTTCGGACACCTTCTACAACAAATTTCGCAAAAGTGCAGATTAGGTCCTCTTCTCGAATTGTTTTGATTTTTCTTGCAGCAGGTTGCACTCAAGGCGCTTATTACGATGGTACAATTTTCAGTGGCAAGTCCATACTTCTTGAGAAATTGACCCGAAAACTGTAAAAAAACCCTACGACCAGCATGTGTGATGGCTGGTACGCACGGCAACTCCCGAACCGAATACTGCGTTGCATATGGTAATATTTCGGAGAATACTAAATTAAATTCGAAGATGGTGCTTATAGGTCCACTCCTTCCGCTACCTACCCCACAAAAGTTCGAAAATATTTGCTAATAAACGGAGCAACTGATATGGTCTAAACTTTGGATGAAATTCGAAGATGGTGCTTATAGGTCCACTCCTTCCGGTACCTTCCCCATAACAGTTCGAAAATATTCGATGAAATGGTCAGCGCAATATCTCATAAACGGATCAACTGACTTAGTTTATGTTCAAAAATGGGTCCTATCGGTCTATTCCATGGGGTACCGCCCACACAAATGATCAACATTTTTGTTTAAGTACGGTTAAGGGTCTGCGGGAGAATCCTATGGAATTCTTTAACACAGCGATATGATGCTTTTCATGGGCAAGTCCATGTTTCCTGATATAATGGTCCTATCGAGAGGAATGGCTCCCAAAATAAGACACACTTCCAAAACGGATTATGTCGGTCCATTCCTTTAGGTACCGTCCCCGTATAACTTTTGAGATTTTATCCTAATCTATATCATTGTCGGCCAGTTCATACGCCCAATCTGAAGACCCGCTTAATACATACTTTTTTGTGAAAAATGTGTTTCAATTCACACAGGGGCAAAGCCCCAAAACCTACGTCCTAGAAAACATATCAAAAAATGTTGTCACAACTGCAAAGGCAGTGGAAAACAGCGTTTGTCATGAAGAAATACATTTCAAATACATTTGCATTTGAAAAACGAAAAGTTCTAGGAGAGAGAATCCATTTGACAGTCGATACGTCTGAAGAGCTGCTTAACCAACAGCGAAACCAGGTAACGTATCTTGGTGACTGTGTAGGTTCGAGTCTTTGGCTTTCCTTTTTCACTTGCAAAAAATCTGCGATCATCAAGCTTTACCCCAAGCTTTAACAGGCAAAATTTAAAAAAAAAAAAATTACAATAATAAAAACAAGCCGACTAATACTTTTTTACATGTTTATTTTTCTAAACATAGTTCAAGTTCGAAAATGAGCCATGTCAGTCCACTCCTTCAAGTACCTCCCTCATAAAAGTTCAAAACTTTTTGCTAAAATGCTGCGCACTATAACTCTCGTAGGCACTAATCTTAGATAAAGGTCTAATATGGACTATAATATCCACTCCTTAGAATACCTCCGCCACAAAAGTTCAACATTTTTCTTTAAGTGTGGTTTAGGGTCTGTTCCAAGATCCTATGTATACCTATGTTACTCCTTGTGGTCTTTTTTATAGTGATATTATGATTTCGTAGGCAAGTCAATACTTTCTAACAAAGTGTTCCAACAACTCTAACTTATACGGTGATAAAAAATCTGAAAACCTCCCTCTCATACATAATTATTGGGGAAAAGGATTTTGATTGCGTATTGTAAATAGATGAAAGTTTCAATTAACACAGGCTGAGGGTATGTATATCTCTGTTGGCAAAGCGAACTTATACTTTTTCCTCATTTTTATGTCAGAGGCTAACTGTATAACTCGAAACGATCGAATCCAATTCGTAGTTTAGGAATCGATAATGACAAAATATTGGGGTTTGGGCCAGAAAAACAAAAAATTCTAAATCACTGCGCGTCGTATGAGCTGCTAACTATTTGAGCTGTACACGTACAAAGCTCAAAGGTGATGTTGAAAGAAACTCAAAATTGGGAGCTTTGCTAAATGAATCGATGGAAATAAATGTGATTGAATGTTGAATTTATTGCAACGTGTGATGCCGTCGGTAAATTTAATTTCTGTGGATTTGTGTAGTTTATACAATTGTAAGCTTATAGAAACATTTTGATGAGAATGCAATAAAAAATAAAACGTTATTTCCACACAAATTTAAATATACAATTGCCTTGCAAATTCCTGTAAGTTTCATTTTGAAACCTTCCCTTTGGGTCTTACCTTTATTTAACGGCTTGGGATTCAATTGTTTGCGACGTGACATCATTGTTGTTGATTGTAGCTGTGAATCCTTGATAAGCCCAAACGAAAAAGGAAATAATGTAATTCAAAATTTGTTGTTAAATGAAATAATTGCCGTTAAGGCCACTATGAGGTACACTGCATTAAAAATTACAATTGTTGTTACAACACACACGCACAAATTTCTAAATATTTTTTTAATAGTAAACAAAATAAGTTTTTTTTTATTGAATTCTTTAGATTACAGCACATGCAAATATTTTTAAATAATATTTAATTTCAAAATTTTTAGATTTTTCGTAATTTCTTCTATTTGGTTTTAGATTGGTGATTCACGATTCATTCATTATTTTTTTTTACTTTTATGAAATATTCCTTTGTTTTCAATACGATTATTAATTCAAGTATACAATAATTCGAGCACTAGTAGTTGTTAAAATTTGTTATTAGCTTATTTATGGTATTCATCAAAATTATCTTTTAATATTTTTTTGGTGGTCATAAGACTGCCTTTTCAAAATCTAAGCCCCATTAAATAAAACACTTAAAGGGTACAAATCACATTCAATATTATTCGAATTATTTTGATTATTGCAACAAAACGGCGCGGCACATTGCCCAAGAACATTTGCGAAATTCAAGAATGTCGACACGTCTAAGCATTACGGCGAAATACTCACTACTAAATGGCATGGCAAAACGTAAATGGCCCCAACAATGTGCTTTCTGCTACTTGCTGCTGCCGCTGATGTTGGTGATGGCGATGACGATGGTGGAGCAAGCCAAACCAAGCAGTGTTGTTTGCAATCGCACGAACAAAACCAAGGCAACAACACAACAGCAGCAGCTTCAGCACCAGCAACACCAACTAAAACCAATCATCGTCGTAATCGTATCGAATCCAACAAGACAACGCAACCAACAACATTCAACAGCAGCAGCAGTAATAGTTATTGTTACTAGTGTTGTTGTTGTCGTTGTTGTGGTAGGTAGTAGCAACACCAAGAACAATAACAAATGGCATGCAACACCACAAATCTCAGAATCCAAAATCAAACCTATTCACATCGTGCATACACAGAAGTCAAACAACAAAACAAATTGAATTGGATCGAATCGAATCGAATTCGAACTCAAAGAACAGATGATGATGTGCACCCAACTCTCCCACAGTCCCCACATCACTTCTTTGCAAATCGCATAGAATTCGTAACACAAACAATTGTAGCAATTCTTTTTTTTTGCACGCACACACACCTACCACCCCAACCACATCAACAATCTGAAGATACACGATGGCCCCAACAGCAGCAGCAACGGCAGCGGTCGGTGGCACAATAAGAACGATGTTGACAACGACGATGGTCCAAAACATCTCCACAAAAACAGCGCCAAAACGGTTTTGTTTTTAAATGAGAGTGCAATTTCCATGAGAGAGAAATAGCCAAAAAAAAGGGAGCACAATACGAATTAGCAAAGGAAAACAAAACATGAAATAATTGCATAAAATATCAAAAGCAAAACAAAAACGACGATAATAACACAACAATGCGCGAAACCAACCACAACCTTACACATTTGCCAAATTCTCTTTTGGGGGGGGAGAGCCCTCACCATTTTTGAAAGAGAGTAAAATAGAGAGATATGCATACGAAAACCGGAACCGGATTTTAAAACAAATATTCTCAGCACAAATGAGAGGAGAAAACAGAAACATATGTTTTGCAAGGGTCTGATAGGGTTGTCATGTCAACAAGAATTCTTTGGGAACTAACACGTTCGCAAACGTGAACGCTAAAGCATTCATTTTCATGCAAAGTCAATTTTTACTAATTTACTTTTTATTCATTTGCAATCGTAATTTTACATAGTACGACTAATTTTATAAATATCCACAATTAAATAAATAACAATAACGGAGATATACCTACCCTCATCCTATGTGAATTGGTTGGGTGCCACCGTGGTGCAATGGTATGCACGCCCGCCTTGCAGGCAGAAGGTCGTGGGTTCGATTCCCCGACCAGGCAACATCAAACATTTTTCCTGAGTATTCCAGCCTTGAAAAAATTCTCCACAAGTGGTGTCTTAAAACACGCCGTTCGGACTCGCGATAAACAGTAGGTCCCATATCATTGAGCTAAATATGAATCGGGGTGCACTCATTGATATGAGAGAAGTCTCCCTTGTCCCGTATGGGATGTTGTGGAACAATGTTTTTTTTTCTATGTGAATGGAATCTTTCATCTAGGGACAGATCGAATGTATTTAATGTGCTTTTTTTTTTTTTTTTTTTTTTGCCGACAAAAATGTGGATTATGAGTGCAAAAGTGTTGAGGAGGAGGTACTTAAAGGAATGGACCGACATAGTCCATTATGGAAGTGGATCTTATTTTGAGAGTCGTATCCTTTCGATAGATGTAGCGCCCACTAGTCATTTCAGTGGGTCATTGTATAACTTTTTGACTAGTATATCAGGCTGTAAATAGGACCACAACGAACATAATCTGTATACCTTCCCAAAAGATCTTTGAACAGACCCTAAACTGCACATAGACACAAATGTTGAACTTTTGTGGGGGAGGAACTCTAAGGAGGGGATCGATATGGGCCATTTTAGTAGTTAAACTAAATTAGATCAAAATATTAGGAGATCCAAAGTTTGGACCAAATTTGTTGCCTCGTTTAAGAGATATCGTGCATACAATTTTTGTGACATGTTTTTTAAATATGAGGGGAAGTACCGGAAGTTGTTGCCTATCTTTGAACAAAATATGACGACGGCCAAATTTTGGGCCAAATCGGTTGATCAGTTCGAGAGTTATCGTGCTCTCCAGCGAATACATCTGGTGCCATAGGGGGTTTTAAACCTTTCGGGCTGTTTCCTGAAAAAGTATGCACTTGCCCCTAAAAAACTTTTACCATCGTAATTAAAGCAATGCAAGTTGTTTCAACAGAAATCAAAGTGATTCGAGGGCGAAGTGAACTTATCCGAAATTTTGTGTGGGAGGTAACCGAAGGAGTGGACAAATATATTCCATATTCGAACCTGATCTATATCTGCTAGATATATTAGTATGTGTAAAGTATGGATCAAGTGTTATCGTGCGCACAATTTTTCTGAACATTTTTGAACTTTTGTGGGGGAGGTACCTGAAGTACAGGACCGATATGGCTTATCTTCGAACTTATACTAAGTTTGGACAAAATAGTAAGATTGCCAAATTTTTGACCTAATCGCCAGATCCGTTCGAGAGTTATCTTGCGCTACAACAACTACACACGGTGTCAAAGGGAGTTTTTTTGCACCTGTCAGGCTATTTTCTAAGGAAGTATAGACTTGTAACGATTCGAGAGCAGGTCCTAAACTGAACTTTTCCGAAATTTTGTGTTGGAGGTACCCGACGGACTGAACCGATTTAGTCCATATTGGAGCCTCATCTAAGTCTGGTAGAAATGTCACGATGTGCAAAATATGGACCGACGGACTGAACCGATTAAGTCCATATTGGAGCCTCATCTAAGTCTGGTAGAAATTTCACGATGTGCAAAATATGGACCAAATCGGTTACTTCCTTCAAGAGTTATCGTGCGCACAAATTTTCGGAACATTTTCAAATTTTTGTGTGAGAGATACCGGAAGGAACGGACCGATATATAACCAATCTTCGAACTTAAACTAAGTTTGGACAATATATTACGAAAGGCAAATTTTGGACCAAATCGGTATGACACAGATGTGAAATATTGTACACCATATGGAACAAAGTTACAAAAAATTTTCGGAACATTTTCAAATTTTTGTGTGAGAGATACCGGAAGGAACGGACCGATATATAACCAATCTTCGAACTTAAACTAAGTTTGGACAATATATTACGAAAGGCAAATTTTGGACCAAATCGGTATGACACAGATGTGAAATATTGTACACCATATGGAACAAAGTTACAAAAAAATTGTCCATCTTTGCCTCAATAATTTAAAAAGTTCTAAATCGACAATTAAAGTTCTGTTTTTTATACTCTACACCACACTGTGTGACTGAATGCGCCCTAGAAATATATGTGCCAACTTATATGGACTTATATTTTCGGCCGATTTCACGTATTTGCTGCACCAAACATGCTATATATGTCCGATTTCGATGAAAATTGGAATGAGTGACTGAATTCGGCCTAGAAATAGATGTGCCAATTTTGATCGAAGTCGGTTCAGATTTGGATATAGCTCCCATATATATTTTCGGCCGATTTCATGTATTTAATGCACCAAACACCCCATATTCGTCCAATTTTGCTGAAGAGTTCGGAGTTCGGTGTAGATATAAGTGTGCCATTTTATATCGAAATCGGTTCAGATTTAGGTATAGCTCCCATATATATTTTATATATTCACAGTGGTGTAGGATATCAAATAGTCGGCACTGCCCGACTTTGATCCTTTCCTTACTGGTTGAAATGTGTTTTTAAACTTGTAAATTGTTGAAATATTAATTTTATAACTGAAAAAATAAAAGAGCAGATAGGGGAAAGCCGAACAAAAATTCAGAAAGAGCATACCGGAAAACCCTAGAAACAACCTTACACAAAAAGTCAAAAATGGCGTATGGAACACTTAAGAATGACACAACATTTTGGAAAAGTGCAGTTTAGGACCTCCTCTTGAATTTGTTTGGTTGTTTACGATGGTACAAGTTTTTTTTCCGTGGCAAGTCCATACTTCTTGAGAGAATGTCCCGAAAGCAGTAAAACCCCATACGGCCAGCGAGTGTAGAGGCTGGTGCGCACGACAACTCATATCGTAATATTTCTTCAAATATTAGATGAAATTCGAAGGTGGTGCTTATAGATCCACTCCTTCCGGTACTTTCCCCGATATTTCATAAACGGAGCAACCGATTTGGTCCAAACATTGGATGTCGAAATACTTTGTCCAAACCCACTATCGGTCCACTCCTTGGGATATCGCTACACATATGTTCAACATTTTTGTGCGGTTAAAGGTCTGTTCGAGCACCTTTTGGAAATTTTTTACCGAAGGTACTTCTAGTGGCTCTGTTTACAGCGATATTATTTTTTCGTTTTCAATCCAAAAGCTCTAAATTATATGGTGACCAAATAAAATGACAGGTGGGCGCGATATCTGTCGGAATGACTCCCAAAATAAGGCCTACTTCCAAAATGGACTATGTCGGTCCATTCTTGTAGGTACCTCCATCGCAAAACTTTTGAGCTTTAATACAAATCCATGTTTTCGTCGGTTCGTACGCCCAAAATTTTTAAGTATACACTTTGATACGAAAAATTTCTGTCTGTCTGGCTTGTGCGCACGATAACTCTCAAACAGTTCAACCGATTCGAACCAAATTTTGGGTATCGTAATATTTTGTCCAAACTTAGTTTAAGTTCGAAGATGGACCATATAGGTCCACTCCTTCTGGTACCTCCCCCACAAAAGTTCAAAATTTTTCTGTAAAATTGTCGGAACGATAACTCTCTAAGTGAGCAATCGATTTGGTCAAAACTTTGCACATCTTATAATTCCTTGCAGATATAGATCTGGTTCGAATATGAACTATATTTGTCCACTCCTTTGGGTACCTCCCACACAAAATTCGGATAAAGTGAATTTTAAGGGCTCCTCTCGGATGGTTTTGCAATTTTTTTCAGTAAGTTTTCCTTGCGGCTCCCTTTATGACGGTAAAATTTTTTTCTTACGGAAATTCATACTTCCTGAGATATTGGCCTAAAAGCTCCAAGAAACCCTGACGGCACCAACCAAAATGGCAAATCCGCCAGATAATCCTCGCAAGGAGTTTTTGATTGATGCAGGCTATGCACATCGTATTATTCCATTCAGTCCAGTATGGGATTGTAATATAGACTATATCGGTCCACTCCTTCGGGTACCTCCCACACAAAGTTCGGATAAAGTGAAGTTCAGGAGCTCCTCTCGCATCGTTTTGACTCTTTTTCTGTAGACTGTTGGAGCGGCCTCAATTACAAGTGTACATTTTGTTCCGGAGTATGTTTAGTTGCCAAAAATGTTTGGTATATGTCAATGATTTGGTATAAGCCCACGTTACGGTACCTACAGATTTTAAAGCAAACTCGTGATATAAAATCAATATATTTTATATACGGCATATTTATTGTGTTTGGTTTGGTTTTGTAGTTTTTTGTTTCTTGGTCAGTGAGGGTATTTCTCCGTCTGCACAGCTGACTGATACGTCCTTACTAGTTTTTTTGGAAATAAGTATTTCAATTCACACATGCTGAGGGTATATCTCTGTCGACGACTGGTACTTTTTCGCTTTTTCACTACGGATTTCTACAAATTTATTAACATTGGAACTCCAGTGCGTATTATTGTTATTATAATATTTCTAATTAATAGCAATCATACGCACTGTTGTAACAACGCAAATATGTACATATCGCTCATTTACTCAAAGAGTGACATAACTCAAAAAATGTATTTTCTGAGTTAGCAATTTCTATTTTTTTTCCGACCTTTATCTTGTGTCAAATTTTCATGCTGATATCTCTAAAATTCAACGAGTTAGAGCTCATTATCTACGAGTGTGCCATAAATCAACAAAAAAGTTTTTGAGTTTATGGAGCACCAAACATGTTTATCTTGCACAGAAATTTAGCTCTGATATCTGGCTAGCTCTTTGCAAAATATGCTCCAAGTAGTTATTTTATTTTTTCTGTAATAGCCTTTTTAAATTTGGAAGTCAAATTTCCATCTCTAACTTAAAACGCGTTTTTCTCCAAAGGAGTGGACCTATTGAGACCATATTGGAACCTTATATTACTCTGGTAGAAGGTTTACGCTATACAAAGTATGGACCAAATCGTTCACTCCACTCAAGAGTTATCGTGCGCACAAACTTTCCGAACATTTTCGAACTTTTGTGGGGGAGGTACTGGAAGGAGTAGACCGATGTAGCTCATCTTCGAACTTAAACTAAGTTTGGGCAAAATATTACGAAATCCAAAATTTGAACCGAATCGGTTCATCCGTTCGAGAGTTATCGTGCGCTCCAGCCAGCAGGACAGACAGACGAACGGACATGGCTAGATCGACTCCAAATTGTCTGAAAAACATTTCGTCCAAACATACTATTATTTCTATGAGGCACATCTTAATCGTATCAAAGTGTATACACCCTCCTTAGCCTAAAGGGTGAGGGTATAATTAAATTTCTTTTTGAACAAAATTTAAAAAAAAAATATTTCAATTTTTTTTTTTTGTAATTTTATGGTTTGTTTAATGATGTTTGACGTTTTTAATTAGTTAGAACATATGAAAAACTCAAAAACGCTCAAAGCTTTCTTTGTCATCACTACAAGTTCTGCCGGTCAGCGACTTGAGGACAATAGTCCCACTTATGATTTTAGCGCTGCGGCTTGAGCGGACGACTTAAACATGCTATAGAAGTTGTTACTCTGTACTATAGATAATTTGACCTATATAATTAATAACGGCGGATTTAAAAGATTTTTTTAAATGATTTATTTGGAAAGGTGAGTTATAAGCAACTACGTATATAGCGAACAAAGCTATTTCTTCCTCTGACATTTTCATTAGTTTTTTTATGCACAACATACCTCTGAAAAGCTTACTACGGTGAATTAGATTTTCTCACGAATTGTTATTATAATTTTGTATATTTTTGAAATGATAAAAACGAGTTTGGTGTAGAGTTGTATGAACGAACTAGTTCAATTGAAGGATTCATTGAAAAGAGCGTATGAACTAGATCTGTCGATATAGTTCACTGAACTAGAATCAGTCGGTGACCGTACGATCAACGAACAAACGATTCACAATGTAGTTCAACATATCGTTCACAAATGCATAAAGTGACGCCATAGTCGAAATGGGACTAGAGAAAATCGTATAGCTGTGAAAATTCTCAACAAGATTGGCCTTCGTAATTTTTTCCTAGGTTTAACAGTTTTTGAGATATGAGCCGCTCAGTGCACACTTCGACTAACTCCACTTTTTGAAAAATTTGAGATTTTAGTGTCAAAGCCTTTGATATAGCCATATCTATTTATGATATGATACCTTTAAATAACAACTTTTTTGACCACTGAATAATATGCAATTTTTTTCACTGCACACTTCGATTAACTCCACATTCAAATGTAGCTCTGCTCGCAACGTGTACATTTTTACATTCAATGCTCTTTCGGCTTTTGTTGAAACCATAGATGGTCTTTAGGAAATAATGACGTATATAACATACATTTTTGACGTATATTACATTCGTCGGAAACGTCGTAACCTAGCCAAAAAAAGGTTTTCGACAAAATAAACAAAATCACTTTATAGAAAGATGCAACACACGTAAAGCAGTGGAAGTGTACAGATTGTACGGTAGATGGCGTGCGTCATCCAATTTATTGTTCAATTATTTTAGTTATTTAAAAAATTAAAGAAAATTAACATTTGAGTTTTTTATTATGCATTTTAATATAAAAACTAGTTTTTGCAATTAGTTTGAAGTAAAAAATGTGGTGATAACGTAGCATTTTTGGGGTTTATGACGTTTACTACTTTTTATACGTTTTCTACTGGTATATGATGTTTTTGACGTTTACAACTTTGTGACCGTCGAAAACCTAAAAAAGCAGACCACCTCTGGTTGAAACGCAAATAAGTCCATATCAAACATAAAAAAAACTCAAGACCTAACTTTATTACATTTTTCAGTGCACACTTCGATTAACTCCACCATTACTACAACATTACTAACGATTGTCTGTTGACTATTTTTTTATTTTATTTTATATACCGTTAGATGAAAGCTATACCTGCTATTATGCATTCTACATTATATATTTGAATCCATATTATCAGGGGAATTAAAAAAAAAAAAAAAACAATATAAATTTCATCATTGCTTTTCTCAACTCTTTGTTTTATGGAGTTAGACGAAGTGTGCTCTGAACGCGTCATATATAAGTTTAAGTTGGGAAATTGCAGTCATGACATTGTTTTATAAGAGCTTTGTTCCAGAACTAGAAAGTGTTTACAATTTTTACGACTTTTACACATTTTACCCGAAAAACCGTTCCCGTACACAAAAAAGTTGTAAAATTTTCACTCCTCCTTAAACAAAAATGGCGCTAAATGACGCTCTCTTTAAAACTTTTTACTCGAAAAATTTCAGCGTGTAAAAAATAGTAACATGGTTGCCGGCGTCTGATTGGCTGTTACGTTGACTTTGACATTTGTTCCAGCTTTTTTGACGTTTTTCCCTATTGGGTTCCCAAACTATTTCAAAAAACGTGTGTGTGAGAACGAGTTTTACTATTGAAAAGTACGGGAACGAAGCTAAGGAGACGATACCGTCAGTGAATTGTACCAATTTTCACTTATATATCTCAAAAATGGTAAAACCTACGACAATATCATAAAGCGCAATCTTGTAGGACTTACGGTTTCTAAGCAAATCCCCTCCGGGGATTTTTTTCTTTTTTTGTTTTTTGATTTTCCTCATCAATGAACATTGTAGTTTCAAAATCCAAAAAGAAACTTCCCAGTTGGCTCAAGAGCACGGTGGATGACTTTTACACAATAGGGAGCTGACTTTTATACAACAATATATTGATGTTTTTTATTATATTATATAAAATCTCAAACACCATAAGATAAATCTCACGCACAAAATGAGGAAAGTAGTATTTTTATCGAACCACCTTATTGTAAGATTTTATCTCATCTTCTATAAAATCTCATCAAAATGTAATAAAGATACAATGAGGTTGCAAAAAATGCATCATCCTAATACTTATATTTCAATAATTATGTATGCGTTCCCCAGCAGATATTAACTTGTCGACTTCGGTTTTAATTCCAAGAATTTTGGAATTTGGTAGAGGAGCGACGTAAAACCAATACAAAATTACTTACGGAAAAAGACCCCCTCCAAAAATTATCATTACAAGCTGAAATATCACAACTTATCAAAAAAGTGAAGAAACAAGCCAGAAACGATAAACGCAGTTTTATAAATTCTATGGCTGCCGAAGCCGAGGCGGCAGCAAGTCGTGGAGACTTAAAAACAGTTTTTAATATAACGAGAAAACTTTCGGGGAAAAAGCTAAATTCAAACATACCTATTAGAGACAAATTCGGAATGATTCTCACGGATACAGACGCACAGCTCAAAAGATGGAAGGAACACTTTGAGGATATCTTAAATCGCACCATCGAACCAGCTACCGATTTAAATATTGACGGAGTACAAAGCCACGCCTACTACCGTCCTACGGAATACATAAATTCGGGTACCCCCTCAATAAACGAAATAAAAGATGCAATAATACTATTAAAAAATGGTAAAGCAGCAGGTATCGACAATCTGCCTGCAGAATTTTACAAATGCGACCCAGAATATTTCGCTGAAATACTCTCACCACTAATAACCAAAATCTGGGAAACTGAAACGATCCCGTCAGAGTGGAAAGAAAGCCTAATAATAAAAATACCAAAGAAAGGGGACCTAAAAAATTGCAGCAACTGGAGAGGCATAGCTCTAACACCATCTATATGCAAAATTTTCAACAGAATAATACTCACCCGCATACTCGATCCACTTGACAAATGCCTTCGCAAAGAACAGGCAGGGTTCAGACCTAATCGTTCCTGTGTGGACCAAATAAATAGTTTGCGATTGTTAATCGAACAGTGCAACGAGTTCAATACGCCATTATATCTGACCTTCGTTGATTTTGAAAAGGCCTTCGACGCTCTAAATAGGAAAAAATCTGGGAGGCACTTGAGAAAAAAAGCGTCCCTACAAAAATAATAAATCTTATAAAAGCACAATATACCAACTCAACAATGAGAGTCTTTCACAACGGCAAAATTAGCGAAGCTTTCAAAACTAGCAGCGGAGTTAAACAAGGATGTCTGCTTTCTCCACTCCTTTTCATAACCACGCTAGACGAAATATTGTCATATTCAATAAATCAAAACAAAGGCATACCTTGGAGACTACATCATAACCTCGAAGATTTAGAATATGCCGACGACATCGTGTTGCTTGCTACTACCAAAGGAAATATGCAATCGAAAATCAATCAATTATCTGAGCAAGCAGCAAAATTTGGCCTACACATAAACGCCGAAAAAACGAAATGTATGCATGTTAAATCAAACCAAACCCCTACATTCTTTCTAAACGGGAAACGTATTGAAAATGTAGATATCTTTAGCTATCTTGGCAGCAACATCAACCCGAACGGCGGAGCAATTGTCGACGTCGACATGCGCATCCAAAAAGCCAGAAGCGCATACTGCAGCCTAAAAAATATATGGAACTCTGGGGCATATTCTCCAAAAACCAAATTACACATATATAATGCCGTCAAGTCGGTACTATTGTATGGATCTGAAACCTGGCTAGTGAATGAAAATATTAAGAATAAACTGCAAGTTTTCACCAACAGATGTCTTCGCAACATTCTTAAAATATGGTGGCCAAGAACCATATCAAATGCAGACCTTCTTCAACTGGCTCAACAAGAAGATATAAACACACAAATAAAACGACGTAAATACAACTGGATTGGGCACACACTCCGCAAGCCTTTTGACGATGTATGCCACGAAACGTTGAGCTGGAATCCTCAGGGTAATCGCAGCAGAGGACGGCCAAAAACCACCTGGCGAAGAACCATTATTAATGAAACTGGAAAATCTTTTAATGAGTTAAGATATATTGCTTCGGATAGAGTAAGATGGAGATTCTATGTAAATAGTTTATGTTCCTGATGGAATACGCTAATAAATATATAAATATACTTCGGTTTTAAAAATGTCGGATATTTGACTATTGAACCTGTTGCCTTATTATTTTTCAGACGACCTTCTGCCTCATTCCGACTGATTCTGAAGAATTTTCATCCATAGAGAACCGGAAATTTAAACTTTTAGCTGAATGCTATGGCAACACATTATTCGAACTTAAGGTGAGAAAACAGTCAGCTCTTAGCTTAATTTTCCTGCTTAGCTTATTTCTTCACTAGACCGCTTATTTCTTGGTATCACACATCGAAGCGTAAAATTCATGGGAGCTATAACATAATTATTTCAATATATCAAATAAAATTCAATTTTTCATATGAATTGTTCGTAAATAATTAGTACCGAACATAAAAATTACAGCCAAATTCTATTTTTCAAATTGAACACGTGTTTATATCAAATTGAATGTCGAAACGAAATGTCAAAAATGAAGCCAGGCGAAGAATTCGAACGTTCAACAATTTTCAACTTTGTGGCCTGAAGCCTCGCTTCGTTGTGGTATGTCCTATTGAAAACAGTACAATTTCATTTTGCGCTTTGAAGCGAAGCGGAAAAAATAAAAATTCATTGTGTTCTCGCCTTTAGTGCCTGTTTATTTGAGTGCGTTTTTCAAATTGGTTTTCTTTTTTTTTTTTTTTTTTGAAGCAAAAGCAAAGGGTATAATATTTCCAAAACAAAAGTTTGGGTGTGTTTCATGCCAACACATTTTCGTTTCGAAATACATAAACATGCTGTTAAACTAATATTGAAAAAAATATAAGGCTGCACATTATTGGTTACTCCGTTCTTAAGTAAAGTTAAGTTTTCCAATTTTTAAGCTTTCCTAAAATAACCATGCTGATTATTAGTAGTGTAGGGTATGACATGCTCGACCCCGTCATACTACCGTCCTTTTTATATCTTCAGCATTTATGGTAAAGAGGGCATATACCCTTTCATACGGGCAACATGTGCCTGCTCGAAATAATGGATTTAGACACCAAGTATGTTTGGACGAAATCCGTTTCAGACAATTTGGAGTCGATTAAGTAATGTCCGTCCCTCTGCCTGTCTGACTGGAGCGCACGATAACTCTCGAGTGGATCAACCTATTCGGTCTAAAATTTGGCTTTCGTAATATTTTGTCCAAACTTAGTTTTAAGTTCGAAAATAAGTCATATCGGCCCACTTCTTCAGGTACCTCCCCTACAAAAGTTCAAATATGCTCGGAAAAATTGTACGCACGATATCTCTTGAAGGGAGTGACCTATTTGGGCCATACTTTACATATCCTAATATATCTAACTAATATATTTCAGGTTCGAATATGGACTATATTTGTCTACTCCTTCGGGTACCTCCCACACAAAATGTCGGCTAAGTTCACTTTAAGAGCTGCTCTCGAATCACTTTGATTTTTGTTAAAGCAACTTGCATTCACTGCCTCAATTACAAAATTTTTTCAGGGGCAAGTCCATACTTCTTGAGAGAACAGCCCGAAAGGTGTAGTGGCTGTAGAGCACCATAATTCTCGAACTAATCAACCGATTTGGTTCAAAATTTGGCCTTCGTCATATTTTATCCAAACTTACTTTAAGACCAAAGATGTGCAATACCGGTACACAACTTCCGGTTCGTCCACTCCCTGACACTAAAATGGTATGCACGATATCTCAAGAACTAGGCGGGGCAACCAATTTGGATTTCCTAATATTTTGTCCAAATTTAGCTTAAATTCTAAAACGGCCCATATCTTTAGGGTATCTTCTCCACAACATTTCAACATTTGAGTCAAGTTGCAGTTTAGGATCTGTTCGAAGATCCTTTGAAAAAGCTGTTTGTACAAAATTCTGAAAAGACTTTAAAAACATTCGACCTGTCCGCACATGAAAGTTTCAATTCATATAGGCTGAGGGTATATATCGACGCCTCCAAACAATAGTATGCTAAGTCGACTTAACATGTTTTCAAGTTCTTTACATTTTTATATTTAACGTCCTTTAACTTAAATTCTGTCAAATTTTGGTAATGATCGGACAATCCGAACAGAAGTTATAAACAAATATTTACTTAGCATTGTACTGAAGGTCAAAGAAATTTCCAAACTTTTAGAGCTTGTCCTGCAAAACTCGCTTTTCAGAATTAGCAAACTATTATTTGGAGGTGTCGAACGTCCTTTAACTTAAATTCTGTCTAATTTTGGTAATGATCGTTCAATCCGAACAGAAGTTATTAACAAATATTGACTTAGCATAGTACTGAAGTTCGAAAACATTTCCAAACTTTGAGAGCTTCTCCTGCAAAACTCACTTTTTAGACTTAGCATACTATTATTTGGAGGTGTCGATATCTGTCGGCAAAGTCGACTGAAACTTTTTTACTTGTTTTTTGGAAATTCGCACTTCCTTACTTAATTGAATTTTTATTTGATTTTATTTGATTTTGGCAACCCTATGAACTCTCTGAGATTCGTCGAGTATTTTCTCTCTGTTTTTAGCAGAGAACAACTCAATTTAACGATGATAAGAATCAAAACAAAAACTGCGAAAGAAATAAATATACAATGCAAAAATAACAAAAAAATTAAATCAGAGAATTACCCAAGACACAACAACTGTAAAGCAGTACGAACAACAACTACAACACCTACAACCGATGATGCGGTGCTGCTAACTATTGTTTGATTTTGAAAACTGATAAGAAACAAAAACCGACATTCACACAAATCGAAAGCTATGAAAATTCCTTTGTTATTGAAAATATTTGTACTTGTTTAGTGTTATATATTTGAATATTTTATAGCTTTTCACTCACTTCATTCTGCTGGTTTAATTTAAATTTCAGTCGTATTTTCTTGTATTTCACTACATTTTTCTTATCACTCACGAGACTGCACTTTTATTTGCACAAGAATCCGTTGAGGCACTGATGACGGTATAAATGTGTGGCATTGTATGTGTGTGTATGCGAATTGTAGTATCGGAGGTGTCAAAAATATAAACAAATTTTTATATGATATACAAAAGCTGCTAGCTATGAAATTCGTAGTCATATGGTTGAAGGCTTTGCTACTGGACAAGTGTTAATGTAGAAATATTATTCATATAAGAGAAATAATACAGTATACTTTTAGGCATAAATATGAATTATTGTGTACAGAGGGCGCATGTGACGTAAAAAAGTTGATTTTATAAATTTGCCAATTAGATTGAAATATATTTAAAATAAGTAAACAAGAATAATTCAGCTTTGTCGACAACTAAACAACAATAACAGGAGTGCTGGTCCGAAATGTACTATAAACAGAGCCCTAATTTTAAAATCAATAGCATTTGCAAAGGTTATTAAAGAAGTTTTGCAAGTTTTCAGCGTGGATTGTAAGGCATTTGTTGGATACTTTTAGTCGAGGATTACAATATTGGCGCGGTTTTTAGAACATTGGCGTCATTATTGAGAGAAGTATGGAGAATAAAATTATATACCACAAATACAGAATAGGTTAGAGGAGACCCCGGTGATCATCAAAAAAAATATATACATAGGAAATTGCGCTGTCCCAGACATTTAAAATTTCTGATGATGTTATTGTTGGTAGCGGGTTCAATAGTGTAACAGGTTAGAATTGGTATACACAGAGACTGTAATAATCTGCCGCCATCGTTTCATTTGCAAGTAAAGGCTCTAATGTAGCAGTGTCCAGTAAAGACTCCACACGGTCCGCCTGAAATAATTTTAAATGGAAGGTGCTTACGCCTGGGAAATTTTTGCAGCTTCTGAAAATATAATTACAACAATTAAAAAAGTGCCAGTCGGCTTTTTCGACAGATATATGTATATACCCTCAGCCAATGTGAATTGAAACTTTCACCTACGGACAGATCGAATGTATTTAAGGTCTCTTCAGAACTTTGTGGTCCTTTTTGGACATTTGAACTTGCCGGCAAAACTGTCGATTAGGAATTAACTGCACTAAGACACAAATGATGAACATTTGTGGGGGAGGTACCTTTAGGGAGGACCGATATGGGACATTTTAGAATTTAAACTAAATTTTGACAAAATTTTAGGAGATCCAAAGTCTGAACCAAATTGGTTGTCCCATTCAAGTGATATCGTCCTAGCATTTTAGTGACATTTTTAAATATTGGGGAGAGTCCCGGAAGTTGTGGACCGGTATTGCCACATGAAACTAAGTTTGGATATAATATGACGAAGACCAAATGTTGGACCAAATCGGTTGAACAGTTCGAGAGTTATCGTGCTCTCCGACAGCCACAACTTTTACCGTCGTAATGGAGGTAGCGAATGCAAATCGCTTCAACGAAAATCAAAGTGATCGAGAGCAGATCTTAAAGTGAACTTATCCGAAATTTTGTGTGGGAGGTACCAAAAGAGTAGGCAAATATAGTCCATATTCGAACCTGATTTATATCTGGTAGAAATATTAGGATTTGCAGAGTATGGATTACATCGGTCACTCCCCTCAAGAGTTATCGAGCGCACAATTTTCCGAAAATTTTTGAACTCTTGGGGGGAGGTACCTGAAGTAGTGGACTGTATGGTTTATCTTCGAACATAAACTAAGTTTGGACAAAACATTACGAAGGCCAAATTTTGGACCGAATCGGCAGATCCGTTCAAGAATTAACTTGCGCTCCAACCACTACACACGGTGTCATAGGGGTTTTTTGCATGTTTCAGGCTATTTTCTCTGGAAGTATGGACTTGCCCCTGATGACACTTGTACTGTCGTATAGAGGACAGCGAATAGAAGTTGCTGCAACAAAATCAAAGCAATTCGAGAGCAGGTAGCAAACTGAACTTTTCCGAAATTTTGTGTGGGAGGTACCCGAAGGAGTGGACGGATTGGGTCCATATTGGAACCTCATCTAAGTCTAGTAGACATTTCACAATGTGCAAAGTAGGGACCAAATCGGTTACTCCCTTCAAGAGTTACCGTGCGCACAAATTGTCCGAACATTTCCGAAGTTTTGTGGGGGGGAACCGAAAGGAAGGAATGGACCGATATAACCCATCTCCGAACTTAAACTTAGTTTGGACAAAATATTACGAAAGCCAAATTTTGGTTCGAATCGGTTGATCCGTTCGATAGTTATCGTGCGCTCCAGCCAGACAGACGGACGGACATGGCTAAATCAACTCCAAATTGTCTGAAACACATTTCGTCCAAACATACTTGGGGTCTAAAACCATTATTTCGATGAGGCACATTTTGCCCGTATGAATGTTTATATACCCTCGTTAGCATAAATGCTGAGGGTATAAAAATAAAAAAATGATCGCCGCACAGAGGACGAAATCATGGATCTAGCGGCGCGAAAGTCAAAAAATCAAAGTATAAAACTGCGAAATGTTTTCCATTATATCGATTACAGACACTCTGCTGACTAAGATTTTGTTTTTACTTTTTTGTTGTTGTAAATATTCACTCAGTTATTCAGTGTCAAGTGCAAGAAATTTTGACGGATCAGATTTTAATAAAATTGTTGCTAAAAACCTGATCTCATATTTGTTTAATTGTTAAATAAATTCGTAATAAAACTAAACAAAGTTTATTTTTTATTGATAGGGGAGGGTTAAGTTAAATTAAAATAAAATGTTTGGGGCCTGAAGTTACATACTTATAAAGCAATAAATTTTCAAAAATTATTATTTTTTGTATGTTTTTAGTGCAATACACTTTTGTTGGATGGAGCGTAACTACAAAGGTCCACCGAGGTTCGGACCAGTTATTTTTTTAATAATTAAATTGGACTCCCTAGATTCCGAATAACCAAAATTTAGCTGCAAATAGCTGCAAATCTTGCTGATAAATGGTCTTGAAAAATAGCTTAAATCCTCAAAATACCCAAAATCTGTCGGTACGGTTATATGGGGGCTATATCAAAATGTAGACCTATGTTCGCAATTTTTGGTGGAGAATTTTTTTGTCCACTGGGAACCCCAAATACCAAATTACACCTAATTTGGTCGGAAAATGTAGCTTTAAATCCCCAAACTACTGAAAGTCGGGAGGTACCTTAAAAGCGGCCTATACCCAAACGTGGACCTATGTCCACAATTTTTGGTGGAAAGGTTTAGTGATCACTAGGAACCCTAAGGAAAAGGTGGCTTAAATCCTCAAAATATCGAATATTAGGAGGTACCGTTATATGGGAGCAATACCAAAATATTTGCCTATGTTGTTCATATTTAGTCCATAATTACACACAGACACAGATTGAGTTTGTGCAAAATTTCAGAAAGATATCTTCATTCGTTTCCAAGTTATTAATTTCGCGCCGCTAGATCAGTGGTTTCGACCACTGTGCGCCGGAGCGATTTTAAAATAAATCGCAATCAAAGTTCAAATGTTTAGGGTTCTTTTAGGTTTTCACAATTTTGATTGAAAAACCCAAGCCATATCGAAATTGCACTAATGAAAATGTTGTAGAAAATTTTCACTGCTACAACATTTTCTTTAGTCCCTTTTCGATAAGACTTTGCCGTTTCCAAGCAATATCCTGAAACCCTAAAAAACCTGATATTGCGAATTTTGACAGCGATTTATTTAAAAAGCTCTCCGGCGATGATTTTTTATCTATGTACATTGTAGTTTCAGAATCCGTAAAAAATTTTCAGGTGTGGGGGTGGGGCGATTTGAACACCTTATTGGACCGTTCGCGTTTCCGATTCCTCGGATTATACTGAGCAAAAAAGTCCACTAGACCATATGTCTGCCGTGAAAATCGAGCCTCCCGACAGCCAAGCCATTGGGGTTTCTCTTTGTGGCGAATAGTTCCAACTCTGTTTTAGCTGGATTCACTTCAAGGTCATTGTTGTTGTTGTAACAGTGTGTATTATATGTTTGTGTGTTCGTTCATCTGCTCAATCTTGCTCTTAGTGTATCTCCAGTTTCAGGAAAGTGGTTGTTTCGATGGGATGCAATCACAGTTAGATGAGTAGGTCTGAGTCTATCTCTAGTTCCAGGAAAGTGGCTGCATCGATGGGATGTAACCCCAGATAGATGAGTAGGTTTGTACTCTGGTTTTTGGTGGCAGCTGACGCTCCTTACCTGCGATAGATGGGGATGTACTCCGAGGACTTCATTCACACTATATCTGCTTATAGCCTTAGCTACTGCGACCATGTAAAGGCTATTTAAACCTGCTTGATATGCCTGTTGATCTGGGGTTCTCCCCTATGTCGTTGGATCTCTTCCTCTAGAGCGTGGATAACCTTCCTGATGCCTGATATCCTGGGTGTGTCGGCCCTACCCACCAGATGGTAATTGGGATGGTTCTCACGGTAATATCCGAGCAAGTACTACAACGAAAGCATCTCATTGTGTTGCTGTACTGGAAGAATCTTTGCTTCCTCATATAGATGGTCCACTGAAGACATGAGGAGACAACCTATTGCTGTTCTCAGGGTGGCATTCTGACAGGTTTGAATCTTTTTCCAATTCGTACTACATAATCCCGGTGGCCAAACTGGAGCCGCATAGCTCACCACAGACCTAACTATAGCGTTATATGTGGTGAACAATGTTTCTTTATCTGCACCCCATTTGCTGCCGGTTATGGACTTAAGGTTCCTGCTTTTCAGTTTATCGCAGATAGCTGTGGCATGAGCGCATGAATTGAACGTAGTGTCAAATGTGACCCCAAAAATTTTGGGCCAGTTTGTGGTCGAAATTCTGCTACCATCGACCACGACATTAGACTATCTTCCAAACTGCACCGTCCATATGGTGCACATGCATATTCCTCGCGTGGAAATAGGTGGTAAGATCGGTTAAATAGGAGTTCAGTCTCTCACAGATGACACCCTGTTGCTGTTCTCAGGGCGGCATTCTGACAGGTTTGAATTTTTTTCCAATTCGTACCACATAATACCGGGTACCAAACTCACCACAGACCGACCTATTGCATTATATGTGGTCAACAAAGTTTCTTTATCTGCACCCCAAGTGCTGCCGGCTATGGACTTGAGGACCTTGTTCCTGCTTTTCAGTTTATCGCAGATAACTGTGGCATGCGCGAACGATTTTAAAGTAATGTCGAATGTGATCCCTAGAACTTTAGGACAGTTGGTGGTCGAAAGTCTGCTGCCATCAACCACGACATTAGACTCTCTCCCAAACTGGTGAACATACATATTCCTCGCGCGGAAATAGGTGGTAAGATCGGTTAAATAGGAGTTCAGTCTCTCACAGATGTCATCAGGGTAGGTACCTGACGCTAGGATCGTGCAATCATCCGCATATCATACTATCTCGATGTCGTCTTTAGCAGGCGGAATACGTGAGAGGTAGAGCTTAAACAGTTCCGGAGATATTACCTCACCTTGGGGAACTCCCTGTTTTACTCTACGGAGTTTGGACTTCTTGTTCCTGAATTCCACGTACGACTGTCTGAGTTGTCTCTGCTCAAAGTCCTCAAACAGTGTGGAATGCCTGACAGTATCAAAGGTTTCTGATAAGTCAAGCGCCACCATCACTGTTCTATCACACGGCGGTGTCTGGTTGAGTCCTTGACAAATATATGTGGAAATGGCTTGCTGCGCTGTTGTCGTGCTTTGCTGCTTACGGAATCCATGCTGATGATCGGCAACTGGATAGCTATTTCTGAGACTAGGGAGGACTAAAGCCTCAAGGATCTTTGCTACGCTCTAGAGTCTTTGCGACAAAAGCGAAATCAGCCTTTACGCTTCATTTTTGCTGGCATCCTTGCCTGGCTTCGGTAGCAGGACCACCTTGCCCATTTTCCAGACTTTGGGAACAATGACGGAGGTTAGTGCCAAGTTGAGAACTTTAGTGAGATACTGCATACCCGGCTCATCCAGCTGTTTCAGCATTACCATGGTGATTCCACCAAAGCCCAACGATTTAGATGATTTACCGTTCCTGATGGCATTAGCCACATCATCCATTGTAAACTGTGGTGGTTCATCCACGGCAGTCAGAGATCTGATGCGACATAGTACTCTTCTATTCTCCCTGTCATTCCCGGGGTGCTCGACAAATTGTCGATTATGTTTGTTTCGAGTTTATTGGGTGTGCCCAGCGTGAGAGTTTTACTGAAGCACCTTTGCTGCCGGTCAGAAATTTTCCACTGAATAAAATGACTACGTTGAAAATGGGTTTGTCAAACGTCCTATGTATCCAATTCTCCAACAGACGGTAGTGTAAGCAAAAAGCAAGTTCCGTTTGAAATAAGTTTGTGGAATTTTCCTTTCCAGTTATGACACAAATACGGTCATATAGACCAATGGTCTTTACCATGGGGCTCGGGAGCCCTTAATCTGTGGACACACACAATCTCATTTGTGGTAAATCTCACCACCGATCATCTTCTTTGATTTTTAACAAGAAAACAATGGATTTAAGCACACGATGTTTATCGATAGATAAACAAACGGAGTGGTAGCATATGTATTTAGTTGTTGACTTTCACAAGCCATATTTTACCAACAGTAGCTGTGTTCCTTTACTTACCTCTGGTTACAAATTTTACCATTTGTTATCATTTTTAACTTGCAAAGCGTTCCTTAACCCCAAAAAGTGGTAAAACTGGAAGTAATTTTTAAGAGAGAAGAGAGAGCAAAATTTCCTTTCTCTTCTACTACAGGCTGCCCGACAAATTTCTGCATGTAAAAAATGGTAGAACTGATTTTTCGACTTTTGTTTGACTATTATTTCACAATGAAGAAGAAAAACAAAAATGTTCATGAGAGAGCAATTTTGACACTTTTCTCTTTTACCACTTTTACCATTAAAAAAGTAAAGGAAAAAAGCTAGTATATCATTACAGTGTCTATTAAAAGATATAAAAGACCATCTACGAAGGTCTTTAGAAGGTTAAATTATTCTTTTCTATTTTTTCTTGAGATCGCAATTTGATTTTTGAGTTGTTGTGTAAAAACACTGTCTTCCACCTTCACCTCGCTTAAAGTCAAAAATGGTCCTTCGGAGATATTTTTCATTGGTGAAATGGTTTTGCGAGACACGAACAAGTTATTTGCGGCCCAAAATTTACCATAGTGATCTGTGAACTCTTTGTTAGGTTCAGAATTGCCTTTTCGATGCCAGAACCATTTCGAAAAATGTATTTCCTGATCGCTGAAATTGGACTTCGAGAGACGTTAGTGTGCTTCTTATAAAAAACGGTCGATCGAGACTTGAACAAGATATTTAAGTCCAATATTATACTAGCGCAACCGCTGTTTCAAAAACAACAAAGGACCCAAATTATTTTTGGATACTTTCGTAGTTGTTTAAAGCCAGAAATGGTCCTTCAAAGGCCCAAAAACCATTCTTCGAAATCTTAAAAGTTCTTTTGAAGCCAGAATTGGTCCTTCGAGACCAGCATTTCTTCTAAAAAGCCCAAAATGTTCCTCGTAGACTTATATTTGGATACTTTCGGAGTTGTTTAAAGCCAGAAATGGTCCTTAGAAGGCCCAAAAACGATTCTTCGAAATCTTAAACGTTTTTTTGGAGCTTTAAGAAGCCTTAGAAATTCTTTTGAACTCAAATCGGTCCTTAGAGAGCAACATTACCTCTATAAAATCTCAAAAGCTATTATTGAAAGCCTTAGACATTTTTTTGAAGTCAGAATTGGTCTTTGGAGGACTATTTGGATTCTTACGGAGTTGTTTAAAGTCATAAATTATCCGTTGAATACTCTACAAACCCAGCAATATTCCTCCAAAGCCCAAAAACTATTCTTTGAAATTTTCTTCGTAGACTTAGAAGTCCTTTTGAAGACAGAATTGGTCCTTCGAGGATAGCCACATGTTTATGGATTTTTTCTGGGTATTGATATTTGGCATAGAAATTATGTTGGGATACTTTCGGAGTTGTTTTAAACTGGAAAAGGTACCTTCAGTACTTTAAAGACGTCAGCAATAGCCTTCGAGGACCCAAAATCGATTTGTCGAAATCTTAAAAGTTTTTTGGTGACAGAATTGGTCCTTCAAGACTCGAATTACTTATGAAAAGCCAATAAACTGCTCTTCGAAGCCTTAGAAATTCTTGTGTAGTCTAATTGGTCCTTTGAGATAGGAGTTTCTTCTAAAAAATTCATAAACTGCTTTACGAAGCCTTAGAAATTAAATCAAATCGGTCCTTCGAGAGCAGCATTACCTCAGTAAAATCTCAAAAACTATTCTTCAAAGCCTTAGAAATTCTTTTGATGTCAGAATTGGTCTTTCGGGGACAGTCTGGATTGTTACGGAGTTGTTTAAAGTCAAAAATGGTCCTTCGAATACTTTGCAAACCCAGCAATATTCATCGAAGGCCCAAAAACTATTCTTTGAAATTTTAAAAGTTCTTTTGGAGGCAGAATTGGTTATTCCAGACCAGAATGTTTTTCGAAGGCTTATAAGACATTTGAAAGTCAAAATTGAGATTGTGTGTGTTCACACAGACACGGCTCGCGATCCCAGTGGTGATTAACACTGATATAATAGACCCATATACAGACTTAATGATTAACAAATGTGTGCCATGACCTGTAAGAAAATACCACTTAGTTGTAACATAATTTTAGGTTGTTGCGAAGTCCGAAAGGTAGCTTAATCTATTAATGGTTACGAACTAGTCTTTTTCTCTTTTATCTTCAAACCTAAAAGTTCTGTTTGAGAATAATTGCATATGTTCTTCATACAACATGGTATACATTAAACGTCGTCCTTAATTGCATTGCAATGTTAGCTAATCTCCACGACTATTAATAAAACTTTTTTGCGGCTATTTCATGTTAAAATCCGCACGATTTATTTTAAAAATTAAAAACCAAAAAAAGTATTCTCATATATTCAAATTCAAATAATTCAAAGCAATTTCCTTTAGCGAAACCCTCACTTTTTTGGTAAGTATTACGGAAAGAACAAAAATCCAGCCGAGCGAAAAAAAGCTAAAACGCATAAAAATCTAAATTAACAGAAATAAAAAGGAAAAACCAAACAATTCGGGAGCCATAAAGGAATGCACATACCTGGTAAAAAAAAACCGTTTGACCATTGGAGTTCGGCTGTTAGCGACATATAAAATATAAAGGAAATGATGTTATTTCCGTTCGATGTCAACAGATTTGTTTTATAAATATATGACCAAATAATGCAAAGAAGCGTAAGTAATGACTGTTTGTTGGTGGTATTATACTTGGGAGATTTTTTTTTAAATTACATTATAACGGGCGGTAGAATATTAAAAATAAAAGAAATGTAAATTGGAATTAGTGGAGGAGAAAACAAAAGAGGAATACAAAAATATAAATTTTATTTTAAGTACGGTTAGAGGATTTTGCCTTTTGGTAATAAGGGGCTTGGATTATTTATTTGTTAATGTGGATATGGACAAAATATTGCCCTTTCTTTCTTGGTAACAAGGGCTTGCATTTGTTAATTCGTTGCATATTTTTTTATTGTGTTTGTTGCGGACTAATTATTGCCCTTAATATAAATATAATTTCCGTTTATGTTTAACAGGGTTGTAAATTACATCAGTATGTGAAACAGACGACGACGATTTGAATTAGGGGGTATCATCCCAAAACATCTTACAACTGCTGGCTATAAGCAGAAGTTAGACTAATCTATGTAAATAAAAATCGAATGTCGTTCGTTAGTAATGGCATCAGTTGAGAACGGCTGGACCGATTTTGAAATTTTTTTTTTGTAAAATGTGCGCCATAACCCGACTTGGTTTTTTTATGGCCACCGATTAAATTAGACTAAAAATGTCGTTCGTAGATAATGGCATCAGTTGAGAACGGCTGGACCGATTTGGATAATTCTTTCTGTGAAATGTTCGCCATAGTCCGACATAGGTTTTTATGCAAAGAAAAATTGATCACGCCCACTTTTTTCATTTGTCAATTTTTATCTTTTCTACAAAAACTACTGAACCGATATTGCAGAAATTGTCAGGGAATGTACAGGGATGGCCCCCGGTTAAAATAGACTACAAATTCAGTTGAATTTCGGAAGGGCGGGGTACTACCCCTATACCCTATTTTTTAAAAGTTGGAAGTTAATTTGCGAGACAATTGTGGTTGTGTCTCTTACCTCACCCACTTTTTTTAGAACCCAAAGACTTGACCACACCCACTTTTTATAATATGTTACATCTACAAAAAACCGATTTTCCTGAAAATTAAAGGGAGGCATATTTTCTTGAATTTTGAAGGGTGAATATTTAAAAAAAACGCCTTATCTTTATGAATAAAAATTAAATGCTGTGTCTCATCGAAATAATGGTTTTAGACCCCAAGTATGTTTGGAAGAAACTCTCGAACGGAGCACCCGTTTCGGTCGAAAATTTGGCTTTCGTAATATTTTGCCCAAACTTAGTTTAAGTTCGACGATGGGTTATATCGGTCCGCTCCTTCCGGTACCTCCGCCACAAAAGTTCGAAAATGTTCGGAAAATTTGTGCGCACGATAGATCTTGAAGGGAGTAACACATTTGGCCCACACTTTGTACATCGTGAAAGTTCTACCAGGCTTAGATGAAGTACCAATATGGACTCAATCGGTCCATCCCTTCGGGCACCTCCCACACAAAATTTCGGAAAAGTTCAGTTTAGGACCTGCTCTCGAATCGCTTTGATTTTTGTTGTAACAACTTTTATTCGCTGTCCCCCATACGACAGTACAAGTTTCATAGGGGGCAAGTCCATACTTCCTGGGAAAATAGCCTGAAAGGTGCAAAAAAACCCTATGATACCGTGTGTAGTGGTTGGAGCGCAAGTTCAATTTTGAGCGGATCCAAAATTTGGCTTTCGTAATATTTTGTCCAAACTTAGTTTAAGTTCGAAAATAAGCCATATCGGTCCACTCCTTCAGGTACCTCCCCCACAAAAGTTCAAAAATGTTCGGAAAAATTGTGCGTACGATAACTCTTGATGGGAGTGACAGATTTGGTCCATACTTTACACATCCTAATATATCTACCAGGTATAGGTCAGGTTCGAATATGGACTATATTTGTCCACTCCGTCGGGTACCTCCCACACACATTTTTGGATAAAATCAAAGAAAATTTAAGACCTGCTATCGGATCACTTTGATTTTTGTTGAAGCAACTTGCATTCGCTGCCACAAATACGACAGTAAATTTTTTTCAAGGGCAAGTCAGTACTTCTAGAGATAAAAGCCCGAACGTTGTAAAAACCCCCTATGGCACCATATGTAGTGACTGAAGAGCTCGAATCGAATACTGCGTTCGTCCACACTTTGGATATCGTAATATTTCTTCGAATATTAGATGAAATTCGAAGGTGGAAGGAGTGGACCTTCCGATACCTCCCCCACAAAAGTTCGAAAATATTCACTAAAAAGGGAATCTAAATATTGTCGAAACTCAATTTTAAAAAAGCCCTTTCTATCGATATCCCCGCAAATTTTTGCGCTTTAATCCTATCCATATTGTTTTGAAAACCCTAAATACAGAATTTTTTTGGGAAAAATATATTTCAATCCATACAGGCTGAGGGTATATCTTTGTCGGCAAAGCCGGCTGATACTTTTTTACTTGTTTACATAAATATAACCACAGCATCCACGCAAATTATCTTTTAAGGCCAATATTTTGTGTCACTTCAAAAAACATTTCATTTTATCCAAAAATATTTAAATTTTTATAATATACAATCACATGTAGCGTGTTCTAAAACTTGAATTCAGCTTGAATTTCAAAAATATTGGTGACTAGCAAAATGCCCGCTACTTCGTATGCGGAAAGGATTTAAAAAACAAATAAACAATATTTAATATGGAAATGGCAAACACTGAAAATTTTGTTGCACTAATACCAATTTAAATCAATATTTATTTTTATTATCAGCCGTATCTCACTCTTACACATTAGCAGCGAGATCAACGTTGCACACCAATACTCAACCTAACTCCAAACAAGTGAGCAAAGGCTATAGTCGGGACGGGGCCGACCATGTGATACCCTACACCACTACCCCTGTGCATAAGCTTTTCACTAGTATACATTTATTTTAGGGAACATAATCCGACTACCACCAAATATATTTTGGTTTTTAATAAAAAAATATGCCTCTTTCTCTCTGGGACCCCCATAAGCAACCAAAATTTTGTGACCATCCGATCAAAATTTAGACCTGTAGAATGGAAGAATTGGATGCATTACCGACTATTGTGGTATATCCCTTGTTTGACCACCTTCGCCAACCTACTTTACACCAATAGGTAATATTTTCTTCTTCCATTGACAGGCATATTCGGATACAGGATATATTCACAAAGAATAAAATTTTGAATTTATCTCCACATGAGTTTTTCCCCATTCCGATCATTAAATATTATCCGACTATCACCAAAATCAATAGGCATCTTCCTCTGTGGGGCCCCCATCAACCCCCAAAAATTCGTGACTATCCGATCAAAATTCCAACCTGTAGCGTGATTACAAAAAATGGAAAAATTTGATATAATATATTTTGCGATATCTCGTTGTCTGCCCACTTAGGCAAACATACTTTGCGTCAATGTAAAGGACATCTTTTCTTCTTCCATTGGCGGGCTTTCCTGTTGGAATACTGCTACTAGAAGCGGAAATATTCGCATAAGAAAAAAAACGTTGACTTTTCTCCACATAAGGTTTTCGCTTATTCCGACTCCTGAATATTATCCGACCATCACCAAAATAAATAGGCTTCTTCCTCTGTGGGACCCGCAAAAAATTTCAAAAACTTCGTGACGATCCGATCAAATTTGCGACTTGTAGCGTGATTACAAAAAAATCGGAAAATGGGATGCATTACCGACTATTGCGATATCTCTGTTGTTTGAACAGCTACGACAACCTACTTTATATCATTGTAAAGGTGATATTTTCTACTTTCCTTGCCAGATTTTGCTTTTGATATACCTCTTAAAGAAACAGAGATATTGGCTTTGAAATAAAAAGTAGACCTTTTCTCCCTGAATATTATCCGACCATCACCAAAATCAATAGGCTTCTTCATCTGTGAGACCCCTATTAACCCTCAAATTTTCGTGACGATCCGATCAAAATTGCGACCTGTAGCAAAATTGCCAAAAAAAAATGGATAAATGGGATGTATTAACGACTATTGCGATATCTCCGTCATTTGGTTATCTACGCCGACCTAGTTTGCATCATTGTAAAGACGGGATCTTCTACTTTCATAGTCAGGCTTTGCTTTTGGGAAGTTTACAACTTAAGCTGTGATATTCGTCAATATAATTAAAATCGCAAAAATGAAATTTGGTGTTTTATTTGCTACTATTGTGATATCTTCGTTGTTTGATCACCTACGAGCACCTACTTTACATCATTAGAAAGGTGATATTTTCTACTTTAATTGTCTTTTGGTATACCCCATATAGAAGCTGAGATATTCGCTTTGGAAAAAAACGTTGTCTGTTTATCCACCTAAGTTTTTTGCCCTTTCCGACCTCTAAATATTATCCGACCATCACCAAAATCAATAGGCTTCTTCCCCTCCGGGACCCCCATCAACATGCAAAATTTCGTGACGATTCGATCAAAATTGCGACCTGTAGCGTGATTACAAGGTTTAGATGGACAGACGGACGGACGGACTGACGGACGGACACACATAGCCAGATCGACTCAGCTCGTCGAGACATTCATTTTGGTAAATATAAGTATGGGTCTACGACCATTATTTCGATGCGTTACAAACTTTTTGGGCAAAACCAACTTATAATACCCTCCCCATATAGTGGTGTAGGGTATAAAAATACAGATTCCAACACTGTCCCTATACCCAAAAACAAAGTGAGTACCATTAAGTACTTTTCGTATACTTATGGTACGTATTTCGACGACATATCTCAACCATACACTGACATTAATACAAAATAATTACAGTAATCGTAATTTCAAATCTCAAGATTCCAGCTGTATCATTTCGTACTCTTCGTACCCATTAGTAATATTTTCCAAAACTACCTCAATCCTTCACTTTAACAGCAATTTTAATTCAAAATTTCAGGATTCCAGCTCTATCTAACGGATAGAACCAAATCCAAATTGTACCAAATTTAAAACAATTTAGAACTTTCGTACATGTAAATACGAATTTTCAAAACTTCCTTAATGCAACAGGCCTACAATAATCATAATTTTATATTGCAGGATTCCACCGCTATCCGTTCACCTAGATCCAAATTGTACTAAATTTAGTATCATTTAGTACTTTTCGTACCTATAAGTATGATTTTTCAAAACTACCGGAATCCTACTCTTCGACAGGATTCCAGCTCCAGTAATTCATCCAAATCCAAATTGCACAAAATTTAGTACCATTCAGTACTTTTCGCAGCCATAAGTACGAATTTTCGATACTACCTGAATCCTACACTTACACAGTAATATTAATTCCAAATTTCAGGATTCCAGCTTTATCCGTTCACCCAAATCCATATTGTACCATATTTGGTAACATTTAGAACTTCTCGTATCCATACGTACAACTTTTCCTCAATCATTCACTACAACAGTATTCTTAATTCCTAATTCCAACTCTATCCGTTTACTAAAATCCAAATTGTACCAAATTTAGTACTTTCCGTATCCATAAGCACGAATTTCCAAATCTACCTCAATTCTACAGTAGTAGTACTAGTAGTACTGCTCATAGTCATAAATACGAACTTCCAAAACCATTTCCTTATTTCAACGCCACTTCCCAACCGTGATTCCCATACCAAATTTGAAGATTGTAGCTATATCCGTTTAAAATGTACAATTAGTACCAAATTTAGAAAATTTTAGTACTTTCTATATAAGTCTCCATCAGTGACCCCTCGTTCAAAATTTCAGAATTTTGCACCCTTTAGTACTTTTCGTACCTTTCTAGAACGAATTTGCAAAAACAACTTAAAAAAACAAATTGTACCAAATGTTGTACCATTTAGTACTTTTCATAGTACGTATTTCCAAAGTCATCTATCTGCATATATTAACCCCACACACAAACAGTGGCTCTAAGCACAAATTGTAAAATTCCAGCTCAAATTTAGAACGATTTAGTACTTTTCGTATATTTTTGGTATACACGTATTTCTTAAACCACCTCCATATACCAACGCTACACACCAACACTCTCCCTGACTCCAACAACAAATTGAGTGTAATTTCGTAATTTTCGTATATATGGTAAAATTCAAATTTCCTTTACAATTCCATCGAGAAAAAATTTAAGAAAATTTTGACAAGCACATTCACGATTTTTGTTACATGGGTTCAGAAAAAAATCGTGGTTTCAAATATGTTCGCGTTCACAAAATTGGATGCTGCGCCCAAAAGTTATGGGGGGTTTTATTCCCTTATAAAGAAAAAATATTTAAAAATGCCCTTTGTGTTGTAATACCAAAATGTATATATAAATCGGTAACAACATTTAATATCTATTCGTAGACGCCTAAATATTAGCTAAATTTATTTTCATTTTCGCGGAAAATCAAACAAAAAATGAAGGAATCTTGGAGTAAATTTTATTTATTCTTACTCAGAGTTCATAAAAATCTCTAAAAAATAAATTAAAAATACGTACAGAATCTAGACAATGTGCAGAAAAATGTGAGACCAAAATTTTATTGATTAGGATTTTAAATTGCATATTGCAGCTACAACAAAAGACAAAAGTTTATTGTTGGAACATTATTTCAAGAATATATTGTTTGGTTTAATACGAAAAATTTGAGAACATTTTTTGGAGTTATTCTACTATTTCGCTAAATTTCCTAACAAAACCTGAATTATTTTGCTAAAACCTCTTCAAGGAAAATAGTTTATCATCGTGAAAGTATATTTGCATAGTGTGATAAGCAATAGAATTAGAAAATAAAGAGTGATATAGATATTACAATCAAACAAAAAACATAAAAGTTAAAAACCGTATAACGCGCGAAATAGTTAAAATCAGTTGAGGCGCATGTGCTTTTCGCATAGAGCGAGTGCATCTCTGTCAATATGTTTGCATTTTTCCATGTTTCATTTAACCGCCAAAGTGTGCCATCAGTTGCATCTTACTACACCAAATTGCTTCATGTGGGTAAAAATAACGCGATGTTCATATGATTATAAGGCGCATCCGATTTCAGTGACCCCCTGTTAAAAATACGTCAATAAGTCAAATTTTATACAGATTCGTCAAGAACCGCGGATGTGCTACCTGATTCTATTTTTGGTTAAATACGAATACTACTCCCGAATCTCTGAAATTCATGACACACCTTTTTGACAAATTTTATAATCGTGTATAAAGGATTCCATTTATGTAAAAAAATTTAAGGGCAATCGCGGTTAAGTATGCGGATTAGTCAAAATAAAATTTTGCTTATTTTCCTATTTTCAGGGTATCTATATCAGCGGTTTTAGTGGATGGATTCGATCGCGGTAGGGCTCATTGAATCCGGCGCGGAAAAAAACTAAAATCACACGGTGTTCAAGGGTACCTGAGTCACAGTTGTAAATTTTTAAGCCAAAAAATAGGTTTTTAAAGAAAAATTACGCACCAAAAATTCGACTTTGGACTCCTATTACTAGGGAGCTGTGGGGAGCACACTCATGAGATATACATCAAACGACGTGGAATCACGAGTTCTACAATCCAATAAACAGACTAGGTCATTATCTGGTTGCGCCCTCCAATTATAAGAAAAAATCAAAAAACCCCGATTTCAAAACTTCAAAATGTCAGCATCGATTTTAGGGGGATGCACTGTATATATCGAGAAGTCACACATTAGAATCATGTTGCCCAAGGGGTATTCTTAAATTCTTTCTTTGAGCTCAGGTCTGGATTTTCCCTGGTTTGACCAGAAATCAAGAAAAAACACAAAAAAGCTTGCCAACTTCAACACATTTTTACCCATTTTTTATATTACCACCAACGCAGCTTCCACGAAAATTATTTGTTATGGTCCATATTATGAGATCGTGGCTAAAACACTTCAGTTAATATAAATATATTCATATTTTATAAAATATATTGACAGTTCGCGACTTATTAAATGGTGAACCTCAACTTCAACGATTGTAAAACATTTTTGAATATTACCATATATTGCACGTATTTCGACAACCACATACATATCGACGCCTCCAAACAATAGTATGTTAAGTGGACTTAGCATGTTTTCAAGTTCTTTACATTTTTATATTTAACGTCCTTTAACTTAAATTCTGTCAAATTTTGGTAATGATCGGACAATCCGAACAGAAGTTATAAACAAATATTTACTTAGCATAGTACTGAAGGTCAAAGAAATTTCCAAACTTTTAGAGCTTGTCCTGCAAAACTCGCTTTTCAGAATTAGCAAACTATTATTTGGAGGTGTCGAACGTCCTTTAACTTAAACACTGTCTAATTTTGGTAATGATCGGTCAATCCGAACAGAAGTTATAAAAAAAATATTGACTTAGCATAGTACTGAAGTTCAAAAAAATTTCCAAACTTTGAGAGCTTTTCCTGCAAAACTCACGTTTTAGACTTAGCATACTATTATTTGGAGGTGTCGATATATCAAACCTACACTGACATTAATACCAAATAATATAATTGTTCCACAAACATCCCTGAAGGGACCAAATAATAACAGTAATATTAATTTGCGTTCGTCAAATAAAAAATTTACCAAACTTAGTACCATTAAGTACTCTTCGTACCCTTCACTTCAACAGTAACCGTAATTTCAAATAACAGGAATCCGGCGCTATCCGTGCACTCAAATCCAAATTGTACCATTTAGTGCCATAAGTACGAATTTCAAAAACTACCTCATCTCCAAATTGTACCAAAGGTAGTACCACTTAATACTTTTCGTACACATAACTACGAATTTCCAAAACTACCTCAGTCCTACACTCCAACAGTAATCCTAATTTCAAATTTCAGGACTCAAGCGCTATCCATCGCCCAAATCCAAATTGTATCACATTTAGTACCATTTAGTACTTTTCATATCCATAAGTATGAATTTCCAAAACTATCTTAGTCTTGCACTCCAATAGTAATATCAATTCCTAATTTCAGGATTCCAGCTCTATCCGTTCACCCAAATCCAAATTGTACGAAATTTAGTACTATTTAGTACTTTTCTTACACATGATTACGAATTCTCCAAGCCATTTCCTTTTAGAAGCACCACTTCTCAACCTTGATTTCCATACCAAATTCCATGATTCTAGCTATATCCGTTAAAAATATATAATTGGTACTAAATTTTGTAAATTTTAGTACTTTTCGTACACTTAGAGCTTGAATTTCCAAAAAACCCTTTAGTACATCTTTCTAACTCTCCATCAGTTACCTTCATTCATACCTTCAAATTTCAGAATTCTAGCTCTTCCCGTTTGCCTAATACAAAGGGTACCATATTTAGTACCTTTTAGTACTTTTTGTACCCTTCTAGGTCGAATTTCCAAAAACCCAGCCTTATCTCACCCCTACACACCAACGCAGACCTACAGTAAAAATTTCAACTTTCTAGCTTCAGCGGTTTCGTCTGGGCGATGATATGTCAGTCAGTCACTCAATCACTCATAACTAAGCTCTTTTATATATATAGAAGATATACCCTCGGTTTGCATAAATGCTAAGGGTATAAAAGCAAACTTAATATACCCTTCATATTATGGTGGAGGGTATAAAAAGTGGTATTCTATTAAAAAAAAGGTATACTGTTAGAGAAAAAGACGTTATAGTGAAGACCAAGAGCACTTCTAGGGAACATCAAGATGTTCTAGTGAAGATCAAGATGTCTTAAAGTTTGTAATCACTATAAAACATCTTGATCTCCACTAGAAACTTTTGCACAGATTATAAGGTCTTCTAATAATTTTTATAATAACCACACAGTTATGAAGTATGGTTGACCTCCGAAACGCCAGTTGCTTTGTAAATGTTAAGTATTGCATTTTCTAACGCTGTTAAAAAGCAAACATGTTTCATGTTTGTTAGCTCCCAAAATAACATCACGCTCTAGACTTCACAATGATGGCAATTAGTGCGTATTATCTTTCTCTTTCTTTCATTACTCAGTTTCTTCCTCTTAATAACAATAATTTTTTTTCAGTGTATAACAATTTCAAAATGAATTTTAAATTTGTTATTCTATTTGCAAAATGATTGTACTTTTGCTGAGATTTGTTGTTTTACAAGTCGCCGCCACAAAAAAACATACCGAAACGACAAGCAAATACATATTTCAAATTGTTTTACTACCTACCGAGGAGTAATTATAACAATTTCTTATCACACAAAACAAAAACTGAATGAAAAATTATCTGATATTTGAAATTGGGATCGGAATTTAAATAAGGTTTATCAAAGGGCATCACCGCTGGCTGCAACAATCAACAATGATGGTGGCGCGATTATTCCGACATTGTGTTCTAAATCAGTATCAGAGTACGAACGTGATAGGGAAATATAAACAAAAAGCTACTTAGAAAACAATTTGTTAGGAAGGCGGTTATTTAAAAAAATGTTGCTAATGAAAGGGAATGATATTAGAACGATTATATTCACATAATCATGGATTTCGTTGCCAGTTTTTTTGGTAGAATAGATATTACTATGTGATTAAATTCCTATCTATTCCCGTTTAAACATTTCAAGATTAAGAAGTTTGCATCCAGCACATTAGTACTGCCAAAATTTAATTAAACCCCCAAGTCATCCATTCAAAAATAAATAACAGAAACCAACAAAAATAAAAAAATCCCTTGTAAAAATACCTCACAGCCTATTTTAAATTTGCAGAAAACACCTTTGAATCACTTTCCCAACTTGGAATTGAATTTCGGCTTAAAACGCAGATTAGTTGCTTTTATTTTATTCCGCGCCACAAAACTGAGGGTTTATTTACCTCCATGCTTTATTATTGTTTTTATGCGTTTTTTGCATGTCTGCTGCTGTTACAGAAAAACAGTACAGCGAACTTTAAAAATAAATGTTAACAATAAACAAATAAACAAAAATTGAAGAAATGCAACAACAGCGCTAAGCGTTAAGCTTGCAGCAAAAACAACAAATTGTCTGCCTATACCTGAGTCTTCGTGCTTTCATGGCACGCCAGAGCGTATAATAAAAACAATGCAAACAACGCAACAGGTTTTTGAATTACTTGTTAACCAAATAAACTAAATTTGTTATGGATTTATTCAACAACAAAAACGCATGCATGAATATGGAGGTGGGTCTTTCGTTGGATTATTACAAGGTTTTTAGGTAAAGACGCATAGATATTGTAGTGAAGACACATTGGTCTTTCAATGAAGACACATAGGTATTCTAGTGAAGACACATTGGTTTTGTAGTAAAGACGCATCGATTTTACAATGAAGACACATAGTGCAGGTGCACACTAGAGCAAGCATGGCCACATTTGGCACGGCGGTGCCGATGATTTTCGGCAATTTACACGCACACGACCCGAATGCACAGAAAGAGCGTACAAAAGAGAACAAATGTTTTGATAAGTTATTTTTTTATAGCTTGCGTGAATACAAACTTACTAACACACCGTTATAAGTTGCCAATATTTTGAATACATTCACATTTTCTCCGTTCTCTTTTTGGTCATGCCTGCACTAGAGTGATTTCAATGAAATAATTTTATGAAATAAGGAGTTCTTAGATCTCGATAGGAGATTAGTATGGAAACCGATCTAGGGACGTATAATAACATGAAATGTTTTCAATGAAATCACGCTAGTGTGAACCGGACATATGTATTTTATTGAGGGCACATTGTACTGTTAGTGAAGACACATTGGTCTTTTGCAGATACTCGTACATTGGTCGTAAGGGATGGAAGATACCATGGAACGGTCCTGACCGGCTTTAACATGGCAAAGCCCAGGATTTATCTTGGTCCCTCTTTCATCCCAAGTGGATACTGACCTCCCCGTGGTGTCACCTGGGGAACTGCCTTTAACACCCGTTAAAGGTAGTGAGCTAACATGTGTCGCGCGTTCACCCATAAGAACGTTAAAAACTTGGGTTTGGGCGTCGGGTTAGTAACCCTCCCCTAGAAAAAACAGCCTACTATAAAAAAACGAAAGAAAAGAAAAACAAACCCCTCTAAAGTTGACGAACCCCGCAAACGTTTTAAGGACCATGATCTGCGAATCTGCACCTGGAATGTTCGCACTTTTTATAGAGAAGGTGCAGTCTTCGCATTGACAGACGTACTTGAAAAGTACAAGACCGATATTACTGCCATACAGGAAATACGATGGATTGGGAAAGGCGTCACAACAACACCTAAAGGTGACGCACTGTATTATAGCTGCCATGACGTAAAGCATGAGTTTGGTTGTGGATTCGTAGTTAGTCGGAGACTAAAACATCTGGTATCCAGCTTCACCCCAGTGAATGAAAGACTTGCTGCAATTCGATTAAAGGCTAAATTCTTAAACATCAGCTTTATTTGCGCTCATGCTCCCACTGAAGAAAAGGACGAACAGACCAAAGATGTATTTTACGAGCGCTTAGAAGAAACATATGACCGTTGCCCTGCCCATGACATTAAAATCATTCTAGGCGATTTTAATGCCAAAATTGGAAAGGAGAATATCTTTGGCTCAACAGTCGGGAAATTCAGTCTCCACAGTGAAACATCTGACAATGGTATAAGGCTGGTAGACTTTGCAGCTGCAAAAAACATGGTAGTTAACAGTACCAGATTTAAGCATCTCGATATTCATAAGGGCACCTGGCTGCATCCTAGATCAAAGAACAATAAATCAAATTGATCACGTTGTGATAGATGGAAGACATTCATCGAGCGTGTTGAATGTACGATCGTTCCGAGGAGCAAACATAGATGCGGACCACTACCTTGTTGCAGCAAAGGTACATACCCGTCTAAACGTTTCAAATAAAGCACGAACAGATACAACACGGAAGTTAGACATCGATAAGTTGCAAACACAACAGATAGCCACAGCATATTCCAATCAACTAGCCCAATTGTTTAATGAAAGCACTCCTCGTCCCGATAACATATCAGCACAATGGCAAAATATTGCCCATTCCATGCAAACAGCCGCAAAATCCATACTTGGATACCAGAGACCACCACCAAGGAATCCATGGTATGACCAGGAGTGTCGTGCTGCTACCGAAGAGAAAAATTCGGCATATAGAGCTACTTTACAATCAGTAGCAACGCGTAGAGCACGAGAGAGATATCGGGAGAAAAGGAGAGAAGAGAAACGTCTTTTCCGCAAGAAAAAGAGAGAAATGGAAAAGCGGGAGTGTGAAAAAATCGAGATGTACAGGAGCCAGAATGAAGTCCAAAAATTCTACCAAAGAGTGAAACATCAACCAGATGACTTGGGTACAGGCACATCCTCCTGTAGAGACCAGCTAGGTAATCTGGTAACAGATACAGATAGCGTGCTCAGGATATGGAAGGAACATTTCTCCAATCTGCTGGTATCCAATAGTAGCGAAGACGATGATACCACAGATCCAATCCCAGAAGATGGTATAGAATGTATACCGCCTGGCCAAGATGAGGTAAAACAGCAATCAACCGGCTGAAGAATAATAAAGCAGCAGGAGCCGATGGCTTACCAGCCGAGCTGTTTAAAACCGGAGGCGACGCGCTGATAAGGTGTATGCATCAGCTAGTTAGCACCATCTGGCAGGAAGAACGCGTACCCGACGATTGGAACCTGAGCCTCCGGTGTCCCGTCCACAAGAAAGGAGATAAGACTGTATGCTCCAACTATAGTGGCATAAGTCTTCTCCCTATTGCCTATAAGATAGTGTCAGGGATATTGTGCGAACGACTAAAGTCAATGGTCAACGAAATAATTGGACCATACCAATGTGTCTTTAGACCTGGCAAGTCCACCATTGACCAGATATTTACCCTGCGGCAAATCCTGGAGAAGACCCAAGAGATGCAAATCGACACATATCACCTTTTTGTCGATTATAAAGCAACATTCGACAGTCCCCTCCGATCAAAGGTATTCTATGCTATGTCTGAATTTGGTATCCCCGCAGTGCTCATCCGGCTTTGTAAGATGACTTTAACTGATACTACTTCCACAGTTAAAATTGGAAAGAACCTCTCCGAACAGTTCAGTACCAAAAGAGGTTTCAGACAAGGAGACAGCCTTTCGTGTGACCTACTCAAGGAAATACGAGATGCAAATGTCAAAAAAATGGCGCAATTTACACCAATAGCCACATGTTACTTGCTTATGCTGATGACATAGACATCATGGGACGATCAGTAAAGGAAGTAACTGATACCTTTAGGAAGGTCGAAGCAGAATCTGCGAATGCGGGTCTGGCGGTAAACGGCGAAAAGACCAAATTGATGGTGTCGACGCGCAAAGCGTCCATAGAGCTCGCATCAACTGTAAAAGTTAGTACCTATAATTTTGAGGTAGTTAAAGACTTCGTCTACCTCGGCACTGCCATAAACACAACAAACAACATCAGTTGTGAAATAAGAAGAAGAATTGTATTGGCCACCAGATGCTACTATAGTTTAAGTAAGCAATTTAAAAACAAAGCCACATCTCGTCAAACAAAAATAACACTATACAAAACGCCGATACTACCCGTGCTAATGTATGGCTCCGAAGCATGGGTACTTGCGCAAGCAGATAAGACAGTGCTTGGTGTGTTTGAGAGGAAAATTCTTCGAAAGATCTACGGGCCGATTTGCCTTGACGGTGAATATCGACGTCGTATGAACCACGAGCTATATCAGCTATATAAAGACATGAATATAGGTTAAAGAATCGAGACGCAACGATTGCGTTGGCTAGGCCATATCATAAGAATGAGCGATGATGAACCCGCTAAAAAGACGTATAAATACATGCCACATGGCGGTGCACGCAGAATCGGCAGGCCTAAGCTTCGATGGAGCATACAAGTGGATGAAGAAATGAAAAGGCGCGATATTCCAAAAAGCGAAGCGAAAAACAGAGAAGATTGGAGATCTTTTCTTAGTTCGGTCTATGGAAGAAATGTTCTGTAATGGGCCAGCTAAGTAAGTAAGTAAGTACATTGGTCTTCTTGTGAACACTGCACTGTCTAAGGTATTTTAGTGAGGACAAGGGTTATGACTTTTCGACATTTTTTCTCCATATTAATTTTTTGTAGCACGGATGAATAAACTTTTGCCTGTTAATCACTGATATTGAAAATTGTCATGCACAAACAACTTTGAAAAGATTCAATTTTTTTAAGTTATTTCTTTAAAAAAGCGTTTACGCTTTCTCAGAATTAAAGAAAATTATTGAGAAGCAAATGTTATGTAAGTTTGGTTATCTCTTGTGACTCGAATGTTTATTTTCAGTTATATGTCTGATTACATTGACTTATGGCTATATCACACCATATGCTTTTTCACATGTATTACATCAGCTGGTCTGTATATTAGTATACCGAAAGTGACAATATACATGTGAAAAAGCATATGGTGTGATATAGCCGTTAAAAAATTGTCTACATTTCTGATAAATTCAAATTTTAAAATCATTTTGTGCGTGAGGTTTTTCACCGAATCAACTTATAATTAAGATTTTATGTAATCTTATGTAGAAACTCATCACGCTATGATACAGGGATATGAGGTTGTAAAAAAGTCATCATTCTAATGAATGCAAATTAAGGCAACCCTACATTGTTTCTATTTGATCCAAAAACCTTAGATGTATATCTTAATTTCCATAGTACCTTGTAGGGGGGCCAAAGGCGAATTTTCAGGAAATCGCTCTACAGGCCACAATTATTTTCCCATCGGCGAAAAAATTCACCAGTTCATTCACAATCCCACGCACGGCCGGTTCTATGTACCGGATTGACCCGAGGAACCATCTTCTCGGCCAGGGGCCGTCACCTCAGTAGCTACTTGTTCGTGTTAGTCTTTATTTTTATCTTGGGAGCGGCATGTCCCGGAATGCCTGCTCCGGATTCTTTTGGTCCGTGCCGGGATTGAAAGTAACCGCGGGCCATGGTTCTGCACCGTTTGTCAACGTCTCATCCACCATAGGTCGGTGTCAATGAGATGCAATGGGTGCCACGGATGGGTGCATTTTAGGAACTGTTCAGGCCTGACCTACCTGAGGGAGTATTACGACAGGGTTAATGTTGCCACGTGCTGCGCCAATATGAACCCCAAATAGTCTTCATCATCAACATCATCGGATTATGAAACTCCCCCGCAATCTCCCAGACAGCAGTATCAGCAGCAGCCATTAACACTGCGTATTGCTGTCCCAGTTCCTGAGGATGTAACATTCTTGCAGTTTTACTGCGATGGTCTTCGAACCAAGATCAATGAGATCGTGGACTTTATGAGTCGGAGCAATATTATGGTCGCGGCGATTCAGGAAACGGACCTGAGCAACAACTGCAGTCTTCGGAGTTGTGATGGATACAACGTTCTTCGCTAGGATCGTACGAGAAGTGGAGGTGGAGGGCTTGCATTCCTACTGCATCAGTCTGTCCAGTACAGACCTATCTCGCCTGAGCTAGACTCTAGGGACCCATACTTGGATAGTATGGGGGTAGCGGTAAGGTACGGATCCGCCGAGATAGAACTGCTGAATGTGTATGTCCCGCCGGTCAATAGCTGTGTCCCGCGTTATTTGCCTAACATCAGATCTCTGTTGCGAGGTGATAACCGGCTGGCCCTAGGGGATTTCAATGCACATCACGAGTTATGGCATTCAGCTCTAGGTAATGACCAGAGAGGCACAGATCTGGCTGAGCAAATAGATAGCTCCACATTCTGCACTGCGAACGAGGACGCACCCACCAGGATTAGAGGAGACTGCCACAGTTCACCTGACATATCCATCGTGTCAGGTCTGACGAATAACGTGACATTCATTTCCCTTGGGTCGGACCATCCTCATCTCCATATACAGACCACCAGACTTCATAATAAGATCCAATTTCTCAGCAGAGGCGACGGGATTAGCTAATGAGCGTGATGACAACGGTTAAGGCGCTATCGAACCCTGGTAGGGGAGACGATCGGACATCTGTCACGTTTAACGGCGTGACTGTGACAGATCCGAAGAGGTGCGCTGGCTATTTCTGCCGACAATTTATCGAGCACGATGGATGATGTTGGAGATGTTATCCGAAGCGCAAAGTCATCCAAAGCGCTTGGACCTGACGGAATTTCTATGGTGATGTTAAAACAGCTGGGTCATCCCAGGAGTCGAGTATTTAAGTAAGGTCCTCAACTTATCGCTAGCCACCCTAATTGTTCCCGATGCCTGGAAGATGGGCAGGGTGGTCCCGCTCCTGAAACCTGGCAAAGATGCCAGTAAAGGTGAGCCAGTAGCAAAGATACACGAGGCATTACTCCTCCCCAGCATCAGAACGTGTTGCAGATCATCAACACGGGTTCCGGAAGCAGCACAGTACCACAAAAGCACTGCACGCCATTTCCACATATATTGGACGAGGACTCAACCAGGACAAACCATGTCACAGAACAGTGATGGTGGCATTGGATCTGACCAAAGCGTTTGATACGGTCAGCCATGTTAGGCTGTTCGAGGATATCGAGAATACTACCCTCCGGCCTTGTCTGAAACGCTGGGTCATCAACTATTTTTGTGGTCGCCAGTCATACGTGGAATTCAGAGACAGGAAGTCCAAACCCCGTAGAGTAAAGCAGGGAGTTCCCCAAGGAGGGGTGATATCTCCGGAACTGTTTAACCTCTACCTCTCTGCAATTCCACGACCTCCCGACGGTATTGAGTTAATTACGTACGCGGATGATTGTACATTCATGGCGTCAGGTCCCAATATCGGTAACGTTTGTGACAGTCTAAATGCCTACCTCATTGATATTGTAGAGCTTTTCCACGAGAGGAATATGAAAATATCCACCACTAATTCAACAGCCACACTGTTCACCACATGGACGGCGCAAATGAAGCTCCCACTGAATGTGCAGGTCGACGGTGCAATTATTCCGACCACAAACTATCCCAAGGTCCTAGGGGTCACATTCGATAGCATGTATAAGTCGTCCCAGCATACTACAGTTATCTGCGATAAGCTGAGAAACAGGAACAAGGTCCTCAAGTCCCTAGCCGGCAGCACTTGGGGTGCAGATAAAGAAACCTTGTTAACCACATACAACGCGATAGGTCGGTCTGTGGTAAGCTATGCGACGCCATTGTGGTTTGCTAACGTAAGTGATACGCAATGGGATAAACCACAAATCTGTCAGAATGCTGCCCTGAGAACAGCTACAGGATGTCACCTCATGTCTGCAGTGGACCATTTACATGAGGAGACAAAGATCCTTCCTGTGCGTCGTCACAACAGGATGTTGACGATTCAGTACTTGCTTGGATGCTGTAGGCAAGACCACTCAAATCACCATCTGGTGGATATACCTAAACCCCCCAGGCGAGTTAGGGAGGATTATAGAGATCTAGAGAGAGAGGTCCAAAGATATAAAAGAGAATCTCTAGATCAACGTGCATACCAGGCAGGTTAAAGAGACATTCATACTGATGCGGTCGCAGAGGCTCTGGCAGCCTACAGTGTGAATATCGTCCTCGAAAATCATCCACCACCCGTGGCAGCGGAAGAACAACAGCTGCCAAGACAAACGAGAATCGTGTTGGCACAACATAGATCTGGTTGGTGCAGCCGCCTCAATTCTTACTGGACCAGGTCCGCATACTACGCAGCACCTGTTTAACTGCCCAGCCAACCCGACTGACTTAACTCCTCTCTCTCTCTTTGGAGAGAGGTGACGTCCTTTCTTAACTTGGAGCTGGAGGCAGAGCCGAATCAATAAAATAAAGATTTACATACACTTGTAGAAGCTGCTACATCAACAACAACAACAACCAGTTCATTCACCTCCACTGCTAGTAAAGAATAGGTCTTCTAGTGAGGACCTAGAGGTTTTCTAATGAAGACCTACAAGTATTCAAGCGAAGACATAGAGGCCTAGTAGACCCCTTCTAAAGAAAACCTAAAGGTCTTCCAATGAACACCTAAAGAACTTCTAATTAAGACTTAGAAGTCTTCTAATGGAAAAAAAAAACTATTAATGAATACCTAGGGGTCTAAGAATACCTATTAAAGTCCAATAGGTTTTCTAGTGAAGACATAGAAATCTTCTAGTGTAGACCTAGAGGTCTTCTACTGAAGACCTAGACGTCTTCTAATGAAGATCTAGAGGTCGTTTAATAAGGACCTAGACGTCTATTATTGAATACATAGAGGAGGTCTTCTAGGGAACACCTAGAGGTCTTCTAATGAGGTCTTTACGTGAAGACCAAGGGGTCCTCCTTCTAGGGAAGACCAAGTGGTTTTCTAGTGAAGACATAGATATATGCACTAACTGCACTACTGGCCTAGAGGGTTTTAATGAAGATCTACTTTAATAAAGACCTAGAGGTCTTCTAGTGAAACCCTAGGGGTCTTATAATGAAGAAATAGAGGTCTTTTAATGAAACCCGAGACGTCGTTTAGTTAAGACCCAGATGTCTTTTAATTAATACCTAGACGTCTATTAGTGAGCCACAGGGGCCTTCTAAAGTAGACCTAGACGTATTGAAATGAAGACTTATGGGGTATTCTAATAAAGACCTAGAGGTATTCTAATGAAGACATAGGGGTCTTCTAGTGTAGACGTAGAGGTCTTTTAATTGAGACGTAGACGTCCATTAGTGAAGACATAAAGGTCTTCTAGGGAAGTCCTAGAAGTGTTTTAATGTCAACCTATATGTCCTTTGATGTGGAGAACTTGTAGTAGAGACCAAGAGGTTTTTAGTGAAGACTTAGTTATTTTCTAATGAAAACCTGGAGGTATTCTAGTGAAGATAAAGAGGTCTTTTAATTAAGACCTCTACGTCTATTAGTGAAGACATAGAGGTCTCCTAGGGAAATCCTAGATGTCTATTAATGCCGACCTAGATGTCTTCTAGTGAAGAGAACTTCTATTGAAGACCTAGAAGTCTTCTAATGTAGACCTAGAGGTCTTTTAGTGTAGACCTAGAGGTTTTCTAGTGCAGACCCATGTGTCTTCTAGTGTATACCTATCGGTCTTCTAGTGTGGACCTTGAGAAGACGTAGAGGTCTTCATGTGAAGACTTAGTGGTCTTCTAATGAAGGCCTAGAGATCTTCCAGTGAAGACATAGAAACCTGGACGTCTTCTAGGGAAGACCTAGAGTTATTCCAATGAAGACCTAAAAGTCCCTGAAATCTCGTAGGGAAGATCGAGAGGTCTTCCAGTAAGTGCCGAGAGGTTTTCTTCAGTAGACCAAGGGGTATTTTAGTGAGGTCTTCTAGTGGAGACCTAAAGGTTTTCTAGTAGAGACCTAAAGGACTTCTAGCAGAGACCTAAAGGTCTTCTAGTAGAGACCTAAAAGTCTTCTTGTGCAGACCTAAAGGTTTTCTAATAAAGACGTAAAGGTATTCTGGTGAAGGCTTAGAAGACTTTAGTGAAGATCTAAAGGTCTTCTATTGAAGACCTAAAAGTTTCCTAGGGAAGACCTAAAGGTCTTCTAGTAAAAACTTTCTTGCGATGTTCTATATGTCTTCTAGTGGAAACCTATAGGCCATTTAGTGAAGACCTATATGTCTTCTTTTGAAGTTCTATAGGTCCCCTAGTAGAAACCAAAAGGTGAAGACCTAAAAGTTCTCTTGCGAAAAGCAAGAGGTCTTCCTGTGAATACTAAGAGGTTTTACTGCAGACCTAGAGGCCTTCTAGTGAAGCCTTAAAGGTTTTCCAGTGAAGACATCAGGTCTTCTAGTGAAGTTTTTCATGTTTTGTAGTGAAGTCCTAAACGTCTTCTAGTGAAAACTTAAGGGTCTTCAGTAACAAATTAGAAGACTTCTAACGAAGACCTAGTATGAGCCGATATGGTCCTAACTTTGCATCCTGAAATGTGTTGGCCAAACTTAAATCAAAGTCGAAGATGGGCCATATCGGTCCACTCCTTTGGCTGCCTCCCTAACAAAAGATTAAACATGTTTACCTAAAATGGTGCACACGTTAACTCTCGAAGGGTGTAACGGATTTTGTCCTATTGTCGAAATTGAACTATACTTTCAATGCTCCTTCACCAAAGATTACATTTCCCTTAATTGTAGTTTCAAGTCCGTTCCAAAATTGTTTTTAAATGTTGATCGAAGACAAATCCATGATTGTTGGCATAATGACACAAGAGCTCAAGAAAACCTACGGGGACCAATTAAAATGGCTGTTTGGAATGATAACTATTGAAAGGAATGACTCCCGTTCTAAGATAGGGCAGACCAAAACTTCATGAGATATGGGCCCAGAAATTTCCCAATATTTAAGGTCTTTGTTACAACTCTATAATTTTTTTACCATACTTCCCTCAATAATGGTCCGTACGTTCGAAAAATCCCGTACAAGTGGTATTCTTATATTAAAGGATTGTGGTTTTTGTGGTGTAGATTGGGTCTGCCATTCAACTTTAAAAACTTCTTTTGTCACTATTTATTTTTAAAATTAGGGATCTATCTGTTCATATCCCATTTCGTTCCACCACTCCTGATACTGTTTTTCCAAAGTTTTTATTTGTTTATTTATTAGTATCAAGCGAAGACGCGGACTTAATATGTACGACCCCTTCTAATAACTCTTACAATAAATAACCACCCAGTGTGGCAGTGTTTCCATAGCCTTAAGTATTCATCAACTCAAGTGCATTGTCGAAAATTGAAATGAAATCATGGTCTCTTATTGTATATTATTATAGCACTCCAGCAGAAGGCAAATAGAAACCACAAATAAAAATAATATAAGTCACGCAATATCTTGCAGAAGAAAAAAAGTCAAAACTTATTTTGATTATTTTGTTGCAGATATCACAAATGGTGGTGATGATGGTTTGTTTGTTTTATGACGTTAAAAAATGCTCCGACTAACCGAATGAATTATTTAAGCTGCCTGCTCCTACTGCTACTGTAACAAAGCAACGTCATACACCCTCTTTTGTAGGCAGACATTGAATGAACGAATGAATCCCTCCAAGGTCATGACGATCAACGTTATTGTTTTAAAGGCTTAATGTTATTTATGGATCGCGAAGATAAACCATCTGATTTTGTGACAGATGAAATTGTAAACGAATATTTAAACAAATGTATTCACGAGACATTTGAAATTTAAATTTTTTTGGATATCCTTTAACAATAGGTTCAAGAAATGTCGAAATGCCAGTCGTCTTTGGAAGTGGGGTTGCTGGGTAGTTTACTGGGGATGGGGATAGATTTCCTTACATTCTACTGTGTGAACTAAGACATTTTTAATCAATCACTACATCATTTATGTGTGTCAGTTGAAATCCGTTGACGAGTTCTTCGAAATTAATAAATTACACATATCCTGCTGCGTACTTCTGCCGGAATAAACCACGCCAAAAAAAGAGTTCTTTGAATTGAATCAATCATTGGCTCTATTTACATTGCGAAATAATTACCTACCTTTATTTGAAGACGTGGCCCAAAAATCCAATTTTATTTCACAAAATATCATTGGCCTTATAGAACTCATAATGAATGTGAAATCAACTCAAAGTGCTGAAATCAATTAAGATAAAGTGGAGGTCTTATTTTATCAGTCAACTCCGAACTGTGTGTACGATAGGAATGGAGGTCAAAAACCAATGTAACACAACTTGGAGGATATTGAACCTGAACTATCTACTAAAAGGGTTTTAGTCCAATGACCCAATGAAAAACTCGATATAAATCAATAAAAATTGCGTAATGGAAATACTTCTTGATATGGAATTAGGTTTATGCCCGATAATATTATATTGAATTTTTTTCAAGCAAATGACGAGTAAATAATTTAAAGTAATTAGTTCATAGAAATGGGTGAGTACCCAAATTATCGATAGTAAAAGGTATAAAAATACAAAATAGAAAATATAAAAAATAAATTAGAAAATATAAGATATGAAATATAAAATGTAAAATATAAAATAGAAAATAAATAATATGAAATGTAAAATATAAAATGTAAAATAAAAAATATAATATATCAAATAGCAACTATAAAATAAAAAATGAATATTAAATATAAAATATGAAATATAAAATGTAAAACATAAAATATGAAATATAAAATAGAAAATAATAAATAAAAAATATAAAATAAAAAACAAAAAATACAAAATATAAAATGTAAAATATAAATATGTATATAACATAAAATATAAAATAAAAACATAAAATAAAAATCAAAATATAAAGTATAAAGTATAAAATATAAAACATAAAATAAAAATATATAATATAAAATAAAAAAACATGCAATACAAAATATAAAATCTATATATATATATATATATATATATATATATATATATATATATATATATATATATATATATATATAAAATATATATATATATATAAAATTCTTCGAGTCTGCCATGATGTTCGAAGTTTTTAGGTCTGAGAATAGGTTTTTAGCTATTTTTTATACTGGTCAGTTGAGTGACCAGGGTACCTTCCCCACAATTTTTTTTAAGAAAACGTGAAGTCAAATATATCAATATCGCGGTCAGCCCAATTTTTCAAAATTTTATAATTATTGATTATAATAATTAATTTTAGTAAGCGGGACTACGCTATAAACACTGGCTTCAATAATTGGAAAAGCGCGATCAACCCCATATTTCGGATTACAGTACAACCCAACTAACGTTAAATGTCCCTTGACCGAAATTCCAAAAAATCGATTGAGAAATCAGGCAAAACATAACTTCAAAGATGGTTAAATAACTAGAACGTCTTAAAAATGTACATTGGTCACTAAAGCGATGGGCCAGCAATTTGGTGCATCTATAACCTATGTATATAAATGTATATAGGGTTCTTTAAGACTGACATGATTTTCTAAAATAAACTTCCGAATCTATGGACCGAATTGGATGAAATTGAGTGTAGGTTCATAATGGGTGTTTTGGAAGCCATTAATGGGTGTTTTGGAAGCAGAATACCGCGATTGCGTCCAATTTTTAAAAGCTTTATTCTTACTGTTTAGATTTACAAATTTTGTAAGTAAGACAGCAAACATGGCATGAACATCGACATCAGTGCTTGGAATAACTCGATGAAGACCACGTTTTTTTTAATACAGCAAAATCTAGATATACCCAATAGCATTTTGAAGTAATTTTTTATGAATCATAGATGTTTTCATGTTTAGGAGTGCAAAATAATAACGTGTTCAATGAAACATCTCTCTCTTAACAAGAAGTAAAAACGACGTTAAGTTCGACCGGCCCCAACTTTTATGCACACCAGCATAAATTATACTGAAATAAGGTTTGAGCCATTTCGGTTGAATAATGTGGCTAAAATATTCAAAATCCCCAAAAAGTCTGAAGGTATCGTTTCATGAATGAAAACATGGATTTATACAGAAAACTCTCTGCTAAAATATTTAATACCTCCAAGGAAGACTAAATACCAAATATAGCAATTTCTGTTGAATAATGTCCCTAAAACCTTGAAAATCGGAAGGTATCTTTCAATGAAGGCTACATAAAAAACTTCTACCGAATATTCTATGCGGGAATGTTTTATACCCACAATGAAGAAAACACACCAAATTGCCATAGTCATTTCGGTTGGATAATGAGACTAAAACCACCAAATTATCGTAACTCTGAAGGGACGGTACCTTCAGAGTTACGATGCCAATAATTCTCTGCAGAATTGGTTTATACCCCCAAGTACCAATTATAGCCATTTCGTATGAACAATGTGGCTATAAACTTGAAAATACCAAAGATCGAGAGGTACCGTTCAATGAAGACTATTTAGAAACCTGGAACTGTACCGAATATTCTATGTTTTATACCCACACTGAATACTAAATACCAAAATGCAGCCATTTCGGTTGGATAATGAGACTAAAACCTCCAAAATATCGACACTCGGGCGGTACCGTTCTTGGGTAGTTCTATAAAAACGTGGACCTATGCTGATAATCCTTTGCAAAATGCTTTATGCCTCTAAGGGAGACTAAATTCTAAAGTATTGTCATTTCGGCAGCATAATGCGGCTAAAACCTTGAAGATTCCGAAAATCGGGCGGTCAGTCGGTGCTATATCAAAATGTGGACTGATGTAACCAATTTTTAATACCAAACATGCTACGAGATGAAATAAAAAGTTCTGTACCAAATCGAAAAGCTCTATGTTAAATATCGCGAGCTGTAGCTTGATTTCAACAGATAGATGGACATCGTTATATTCACTTATTTTTTTTTATGTTGATCACGAATATATACCTTATAGGTTCTCCGACGAATATTCCGATGTGTTACAAACAGAATCATAATTGACATATTATGGTGGAGGCTTTAATTAAAGTAATTTCCTATTTTACATCTGGAGATACCGTTGCATGAGGGTTATACCAAAACGTCGATTTATCGTCAATTCGGTTCGAATATCTAGAGGTATCAATATTAGATAGATACATTGTAGATAGATTACTAAGCCTTACACGGAAATCCAAAACGACGGGCCAGCAACGCGGAACTGGCTCAGCTAGTAAAATATACAAAATACTGATGAAAATAACAATGAAAGGTTTTTGGAAATTCGAACTATAAGGGTACGAAAAGTACTAAATGGTACTAAATTTAGTACAATTTGGATTTGGGTGAACGGATGGAGCTGGAATCCTGAAATTTGGAATGAGGGTCACTGATGACGAGTAACGATGAAAGGGTTTTGGAAATTCGAACTATAAGGGTACGAAAAATACTTAATGGTACTAAATTTAGTACAATTTTGATTTCGGTGAACAGATAGAGTCGGGATGCTGAAATTTGGAATGAGGATCACTGGTGGAAAGTAACAAAGAAAGGTTTTAGAAAATTCGAACTATAAGCGCACAAAAAGTACCAAATGGTACTAAATTTAGTACAATTTGGATTTGGGTGAACGGATAGAGCTGGAATCCTGAAATTTGGAATGAGGATCACTGATGAAGAGTATAAATGAAAGGTTTTTGGAATTCGAAATATAAGTATACGAAAAGTAATAAATGGTAATAAATTTAGTACAATTTGGGTTTGGGTGAACGAATAGAGCTGGAATCCTGAAATTTGGAATGAAGGTCACTGATGGAGAGTAAAAAAGAAAGGTTTTTGGAAATTCGTATTACAAGGGTACGAAAAGTACTAAATGGTATTAAATTTAGTACAATTTTTATTTGGGCGAACGGTTTGAGCTGGAATAGACATTTGGAATGAGGGTCACTGATGAAGAGTAAAAAAGAAAGGTTTTTGGAAATTCGTATTACAAGGGTACGAAAAGTACTAAATGGTACTAAATTTAGTACAATTTGGATTTGGGTGAACGGATGGAGTTAGAATCCTGAAATTTGAAATTATGGTCACTGGTGGAGAGTAACAAAGAAAGGTTTTTGGAAATTCGAATTAAAAGTATACGAAAAATACTAAATGGTACTAAATATAGTACAATTTGCATATGGGTTAACGAATAGGGCCGGAATCCTGGAATTTGGAATGGGGGTCACTGATGAAGAGTAAGAAAGATGTACCAAAGGTCGAAAAGTCCTAAATGGTAGTGAGTTTAGTATGATTTGGATTTGAAGAGCTGGAATCCTGAAATTTGGAATTAAGATTATTGTTGGAATATAAATTTGAGATATGGAGGTAGCTTTGGAAAATCGTACTAATGTGCACGAAGTAGTACTAAATGGTACGAAATTCGCTATAATTTGTATTTGCGTGAACATATTATTGTTGGAGTGTAGGATTGAGGTAGTTTTGGAAATTCGTACTTATGGAAAAGTGCTAAATGGAACTACAGAGCTGAGATATGAAAGTACATTTTGGAAAATCGTGTACGTAAAGTGCTAAATGGTACAAAATTTGGTACCTTTTGGTATTTGCTATATGGTATAGAATTTTGTACAATTTGTGATTTTGTAAAGGGTACAACTGGAATTTTGAAATTCGGTATTAGATTAGCAATTGGTGTTTAGAGTGGAGGTAGGGAGGAGGGTTTGAAAATTCGTACTTATTTATACAAAAACTACTAAATAGTCCTCAAATGGGGGAACTGGTAAAACTGGATGAGTAAATTGGGGTTAGGATATATGTTGAATATAAGGAAGTAATTTTTGAAACGTTTACAAAAAAATTTCCGTTATATACGTTTGACATACCCGTGCACATTAAGTAAAATTTTTTGTAAAGAAGTTTTCTAACCTTTCATGCAACATTCCGAATTCTGAATTTCGGTTGGAAAATGTGCAGAAGATCTTCAAAATACTCTAAATCTTCAAAATATCTCTTCTAATAAACATGGATTGAAGTGGAGATTTTTTTAAATAAAGCTTTTATATCCTCTGAGTATTCAAGGTCCCAATTTAAAGAAAATTGGACAATATACATTTGTTCTTCTTTTAAAATACACTAAGTCGAGAGATACCGTTGTATAGTGATATATGAAAACGTGAATTTTTATGGCCATTTTGAATGCCGAAAATATAACGGACCTATTCGGGTTCTGGGCGAAACCGCTAAAGCTAGAACCTTGAATTGTGAATGTGCGTGATTGTTGTTGTGAAGGGGTGAGATAAAGTTTAGTGTTTGGAAATTCGTACTAGAAGGGAATGCTGTGTTAGTGAAGGGGTAAAACCAGGAGTCAAATCTGAAATTTGCAATATGATACGTAGTTTTGGAAATTCGAAATAAAAAATATGGTATGGTATGGATTTTTTTAAATTCTGACTACAATCGAAAAAATATTGGTAATAAAAATAGGTCTTAGTACAACAGAATCTCCAGTATTCACCATTCCCGTATTTAATATTGTTTATATATATTTCGTTTCCTTTCCGCATACGAAGTAGCGGCCATTTGCTAGTAGAATATAAAATATGAAGTATAAAATATAAAATATAAAGTATAAAATATAAGATAAAAAATATAAAATATAATATATAAAATATAAAAAATAAAATACATATAAAATAAAAAATATAAAATACAGAATAGGAAATAAAAGTTCATAAATAAAATACTGCTCTATTAAGCGATTGTAGTTTCCCATTATCAATTTTAACAAGTAAAAAAGTATCAGTCGACTTTGCCGACAGAGACATACCCTCAGCCTGTGTATATTGAAACAATTTTTTTCCAAAAAACGCATGTATTTAGGGAGTTTTAAAAATTTTGGGCGTTTGAACTGACAAAAATGTTGATTAGGATTTAACATCAAAAGTTTTGCGGAGGAGATACTAAACAGAATGGATCTCCAGCCACTACATATGGTACCATAGGGGTTTTTTAGAACTTCAGGGATGTTTGCTCAAGAAGTATGAACTTGCCCCTGAAACAACTTTTACCATCGCAATTGAGGCAGCAATCCAAGTTGCTTCCACAAAAATCAAAGTGATTCGAAAGCAGGTCTTAAAGTGAACATGTATCCGAAATTTTGAGTGGGAGGTACCGGATGGAGTGGACAAATATAGTCCATATTTGAACCTGATCTATATCTGGTAGATATATTAGGATGTGTAAAGTATGGACCAATTCGGCCACTCTCTTCAAGAGTTATCGTACGCACAAATTTTCCGAACATTTTTGAACTTTTGTGGGGGAGGTACCTGAAGGAGTGGACCGATATGGCTTATCTTCGAACTTAAACTATGTTTGGACAAAATATTACTAAGGCCAAACTTTGGACCGAATCGGCAGACCTGTTCGAGAGTTATTTTTCCCTCCAACCTCCTCACACGGTGTCATAGGGGTTTTTGGCAACTTTCAGGCTATTTTCTCAGGAAGTATGGACTTGCCCCTGATGAAACTTATACCGTCGTATGGAGAGCAGTGAATACAAGTTGCTAAAGCAAAAATCAAAGCGATTCGAGAGATGTTCCTAAACTGAACTTTTCTAAAATTTTGTGTGGGAGGTACCCGACGGAGTGGACCGATTGAGTCCATATTAAAACCTGATCTAAGTCTGGTACACGCTCCACGATGGGCAAAGTATGGACCAAATCGGTTACACCCTTCAAGAGTTATCGTGCCTACAAATTTTCCGAACATTTTCGAACTTTTGTGGGGGAGGTACCGGAAGGAGTGGACCGATATAGCTCATCTTCGAACTTAAACTAAGTTTGGACAAAATATTACGAAAGCCAAAATTTGAACCGAATCGGTTCATCCCTTCGAGAGTTATCGTGCGCTCCAGCCAGCCAGACAGACAGACGGACGGACATTGCTCAATCGACTCCAAATTGTCTGAAACACATTTCGTCCAAACATACTTGGGGTCTAAAATCATTATTTCGATGAGGCACATTTTGCCCGTATGAAAGTGTATATACCCTTCATAGCCTAAAGGCTGAGGGTATAAAAATTCCCTACACCCAAGTTACTGTAAACAAAAATTGACAACAAAAGATGTTGTTATTTCTTGGCTGTTGTTTCGGATGAATACAATGTCTGTTTACAAGGCCGGATGATCGTGCGTCATGCGTTAGTATTTGTTAACACCTGATTATCAAAAAGATAAATAAACATTGAAGAAAATAAAAGAGCGGTAAATAAGTGTGTAAATACATACATACATCGAAAAGACGGTGGGTGTTTACTTTATTTGGGGAAGAAATTAAGCATAAAGTTATTTTTATAATTGTTGTATGCATTAACCCACATGTAGATACATACAGATGTGCTCACAACATTTGCAAGTTAAAAGCGTCTCTTGTATCTGACGTCTTCAGAATAAGTAATATTAAAAAATTTGCCAGTATTTTACTGGGTGACAGGTTCAAAGAGTTTTAGGGCCTGTTTATGTATGTCGATAAGAAAACGAATGCGGTAGAAAAACTACCAAATTTGAGTGTGTATTTCAAATTTGTTTTTTGTTTTGAAGCAAAAGCAAATGAAATAAAATTTTAAAAACTAAAGTTTGGGTGTCTTTCATGCGCACAGATTTTCGTTTCGAAATACATAAACTGCGGGTTTTAAAGTTCTCAAGAGAATTTCAAAGAGAATTCGAATATCACTCGAACCTAACCCTATTTTCATTTCTGCCACATATATGATTTGACCATGAGTATTGTTAATCATAAAACATACACGGACGACCTTAACCAACAAAAGTATTTCTCTCATTAACTTCTTAAAATTTAGGCTATCGTTTTCATCTCTTAACCCCATGAAAATAATCACACACGCAAATCAGCCAACTGTTTTCTATGTCTGATAAGAAAATGCAATAATTTTCAGTTTAAACTTGTTAAGGCTGACTAAAACCTAAATACTAACGGCAGCAACAGAAACACAAATAAACAAAAAAGGAAACAACAAAATTATGGTGGCATATTTCGTCCCACTGTGTGTGTTTTGTTGTTATTATCTGACTTGTTATCTTGACTGCAAGCAAAGGCTGTGATTACCAAAAATAACAATTGATGTGGGTTTTGTTTTAAAATTTATTTGTTATTTATTAACCCATAAAAGTCTAGAACAAAAATAAAAGAACGTTATGCAAAGCGTTAAGATCGTAGCAATCGCATTTTTTTCATTGTAAAATAGCATATGGTAAATATGTAAAAATACATATTGTTATCTCAACCAAAATACATGTTTACAATAAACCATTTACCATTTTATAAATACATATATTCGAACTTTGGATAGTGTAGATACGGATAAAGTTTGGGGGTTAATATGTTTTACTTTTAAAAAATATTGTTTAACAAAAATATTGCCTAAAGATCTTCTTTCGTGATAACACTTAAAAACGAGTACATTTGTCTGGAAGCTTTTTGAGATTTCTCCTGATAGTAGGAGGTCTGTCTGTCAGTCAGTCATTTGCACAATATGTATTCAGGCATTATGGCCTGAGGGTGTGCAAATTGTTTTGGCAATTGTTGCCAAATTTAGTAGGTAAAGGTTAGATTCTCTTATCATTTGTTTGCTTAATTGTTCTGCTTAAGATTAATTAAAGTGTATTGAGCGAATTGTTTGAACGTCATACCTGAGAGAGAATTTCAAGTGCTTAAATGACTGTTGATATTCAACGGTATTAACATTCGGTCAATCTTTATTAATTTGTTAGGCTTATAAATATATTTTTAGATTATTATTTTTGTGAGTTTAGTGCATTGTGCTAATCAAATTATATTATGATATTGCAAAGATGCTATAAAATTGTTAGCTATTATTTTTAAATATACGACTTATGAAATTCCTATTATAAAAAAATTTGATAAATATTTATTCCCAATTATTCAAGTACATATTTTTTTAAAGTGAACAAAAAATATCTAAAAATGTCTTCCTAAAATAATTCTTAACCTCGGGGAATAAATAGATGAGTTACGAATAGTAAAGTATATACATATAGTATATATTTTATATTTTATATTTTATATTTTATATTTTATATTTTATATTTTATATTTTATATTTTATATTTTATATTTTATATTTTATATTTTATATTTTATATTTTATATTTTATATTTTATATTTTATATTTTATATTTTATATTTTATATTTTATATTTTATATTTTATATTTTATATTTTATATTTTATATTTTATATTTTATATTTTATATTTTATATTTTATATTTTATATTTTATATTTTATATTTTATATTTTATATTTTATATTTTATATTTTATATTTTATATTTTATATTTTATATTTTATATTTTATATTTTATATTTTATATTTTATATTTTATATTTTATATTTTATATTTTATATTTTATATTTTATATTTTATATTTTATATTTTATATTTTATATTTTATATTTTATATTTTATATTTTATATTTTATATTTTATATTTTATATTTTATATTTTATATTTTATATTTTATATTTTATATTTTATATTTTATATTTTATATTTTATATTTTATATTTTATATTTTATATTTTATATTTTATATTTTATATTTTATATTTTATATTTTATATTTTATATTTTATATTTTATATTTTATATTTTATATTTTATATTTTATATTTTATATTTTATATTTTATATTTTATATTTTATATTTTATATTTTATATTTTATATTTTATATTTTATATTTTATATTTTATATTTTATATTTTATATTTTATATTTTATATTTTATATTTTATATTTTATATTTTATATTTTATATTTTATATTTTATATTTTATATTTTATATTTTATATTTTATATTTTATATTTTATATTTTATATTTTATATTTTATATTTTATATTTTATATTTTATATTTTATATTTTATATTTTATATTTTATATTTTATATTTTATATTTTATATTTTATATTTTATATTTTATATTTTATATTTTATATTTTATATTTTATATTTTATATTTTATATTTTATATTTTATATTTTATATTTTATATTTTATATTTTATATTTTATATTTTATATTTTATATTTTATATTTTATATTTTATATTTTATATTTTATATTTTATATTTTATATTTTATATTTTATATTTTATATTTTATATTTTATATTTTATATTTTATATTTTATATTTTATATTTTATATTTTATATTTTATATTTTATATTTTATATTTTATATTTTATATTTTATATTTTATATTTTATATTTTATATTTTATATTTTATATTTTATATTTTATATTTTATATTTTATATTTTATATTTTATATTTTATATTTTATATTTTATATTTTATATTTTATATTTTATATTTTATATTTTATATTTTATATTTTATATTTTATATTTTATATTTTATATTTTATATTTTATATTTTATATTTTATATTTTATATTTTATATTTTATATTTTATATTTTATATTTTATATTTTATATTTTATATTTTATATTTTATATTTTATATTTTATATTTTATATTTTATATTTTATATTTTATATTTTATATTTTATATTTTATATTTTATATTTTATATTTTATATTTTATATTTTATATTTTATATTTTATATTTTATATTTTATATTTTATATTTTATATTTTATATTTTATATTTTATATTTTATATTTTATATTTTATATTTTATATTTTATATTTTATATTTTATATTTTATATTTTATATTTTATATTTTATATTTTATATTTTATATTTTATATTTTATATTTTATATTTTATATTTTATATTTTATATTTTATATTTTATATTTTATATTTTATATTTTATATTTTATATTTTATATTTTATATTTTATATTTTATATTTTATATTTTATATTTTATATTTTATATTTTATATTTTATATTTTATATTTTATATTTTATATTTTATATTTTATATTTTATATTTTATATTTTATATTTTATATTTTATATTTTATATTTTATATTTTATATTTTATATTTTATATTTTATATTTTATATTTTATATTTTATATTTTATATTTTATATTTTATATTTTATATTTTATATTTTATATTTTATATTTTATATTTTATATTTTATATTTTATATTTTATATTTTATATTTTATATTTTATATTTTATATTTTATATTTTATATTTTATATTTTATATTTTATATTTTATATTTTATATTTTATATTTTATATTTTATATTTTATATTTTATATTTTATATTTTATATTTTATATTTTATATTTTATATTTTATATTTTATATTTTATATTTTATATTTTATATTTTATATTTTATATTTTATATTTTATATTTTATATTTTATATTTTATATTTTATATTTTATATTTTATATTTTATATTTTATATTTTATATTTTATATTTTATATTTTATATTTTATATTTTATATTTTATATTTTATATTTTATATTTTATATTTTATATTTTATATTTTATATTTTATATTTTATATTTTATATTTTATATTTTATATTTTATATTTTATATTTTATATTTATATTTTATATTTTATATTTTATATTTTATATTTTATATTTTATATTTTATATTTTATATTTTATATTTTATATTTTATATTTTATATTTTATATTTTATATTTTATATTTTATATTTTATATTTTATATTTTATATTTTATATTTATATTTTATATTTTATATTTTATATTTTATATTTTATATTTTATATTTTATATTTTATATTTTATATTTTATATTTTATATTTTATATTTTATATTTTATATTTTATATTTTATATTTTTATATTTTATATTTTATATTTTATATTTTATATTTTATATTTTATATTTTATATTTTATATTTTATATTTTATATTTTATATTTTATATTTTATATTTTATATTTTATATTTTATATTTTATATTTTATATTTTATATTTTATATTTTATATTTTATATTTTATATTTTATATTTTATATTTTATATTTTATATTTTTATATTTTATATTTTATATTTTATATTTTATATTTTATATTTTATATTTTATATTTTATATTTTATATTTTATATTTTATATTTTATATTTTATATTTTATATTTTATATTTTATATTTTATATTTTATATTTTATATTTTATATTTTATATTTTATATTTTATATTTTATATTTTATATTTTATATTTTATTATTTTATATTTTATATTTTATATTTTATATTTTATATTTTATATTTTATATTTTATATTTTATATTTTATATTTTATATTTTATATTTTATATTTTATATTTTATATTTTATATTTTATATTTTATATTTTATATTTTATATTTTATATTTTATATTTTATATTTATATTTTATATTTATATTTTATATTTTATATTTTATATTTTATATTTATATTTTATATTTTATATTTTATATTTTATATTTTATATTTTATATTTTATATTTTATATTTTATATTTTATATTTTATATTTTATATTTTATATTTTATATTTTATATTTTATATTTTATATTTTATATTTTATATTTTATATTTTATATTTTATATTTTATATTTTATATTTTATATTTTATATTTATATTTTATATTTTATATTTTATATTTTATATTTTATATTTTATATTTTATATTTTATATTTTATATTTTATATTTTATATTTTATATTTTATATTTTATATTTTATATTTTATATTTTATATTTTATATTTTATATTTTATATTTTATATTTTATATTTTATATTTTATATTTTATATTTTATTATTTTATATTTTATATTTTATATTTTATATTTTATATTTTATATTTTATATTTTATATTTTATATTTTATATTTTATATTTTATATTTTATATTTTATATTTTATATTTTATATTTTATATTTTATATTTTATATTTTATATTTTATATTTTATATTTTATATTTTATATTTTATATTTTATATTTTATATTTTATATTTTATATTTTATATTTTATATTTTATATTTTATATTTTATATTTTATATTTTATATTTTATATTTTATATTTTATATTTTATATTTTATATTTTATATTTTATATTTTATATTTTATATTTTATATTTTATATTTTATATTTTATATTTTATATTTTATATTTATATTTTATATTTTATATTTTATATTTTATATTTTATATTTTATATTTTATATTTTATATTTTATATTTTATATTTTATATTTTATATTTTATATTTTATATTTTATATTTTATATTTTATATTTTATATTTTATATTTTATATTTTATATTTTATATTTTATATTTTATATTTTATATTTTATATTTTATATTTTATATTTTATATTTTATATTTTATATTTTATATTTTATATTTTATATTTTATATTTTATATTTATATTTTATATTTTATATTTTATATTTTATATTTTATATTTTATATTTTATATTTTATATTTTTATATTTTATATTTTATATTTTATATTTTATATTTTATATTTTATATTTTATATTTTATATTTTATATTTTATATTTTATATTTTATATTTTATATTTTATATTTTATATTTTTATATTTTATATTTTATATTTTATATTTTTATATTTTATATTTTATATTTTATATTTTATATTTTATATTTTATATTTTATATTTTATATTTTATATTTTATATTTTATATTTTATATTTTATATTTTATATTTTATATTTTATATTTTATATTTTATATTTTATATTTTATATTTTATATTTTATATTTTATATTTTATATTTATATTTTATATTTTATATTTTATATTTTATATTTTATATTTTATATTTTATATTTTATATTTTATATTTTATATTTTATATTTTATATTTTATATTTTATATTTTATATTTTATATTTTATATTTTATATTTTATATTTTATATTTTATATTTTATATTTTTTATATTTTTATATTTTATATTTTATATTTTATATTTTATATTTTATATTTTATATTTTATATTTTATATTTTATATTTTATATTTTATATTTTATATTTTATATTTTATATTTTATATTTTATATTTTATATTTTTATATTTTATATTTTATATTTTATATTTTATATTTTATATTTATATTTTATATTTTATATTTATATTTTATATTTTATATTTTATATTTTATATTTTATATTTTATATTTTATATTTTATATTTTATATTTTATATTTTATATTTTATATTTTATATTTTATATTTTATATTTTATATTTTATATTTTATATTTTATATTTTATATTTATATTTTATATTTTATATTTTATATTTATATTTTATATTTTATATTTTATATTTTATATTTTATATTTTATATTTTATATTTTATATTTTATATTTTATATTTTATATTTTATATTTTATATTTTATATTTTATATTTTATATTTTATATTTTATATTTTATATTTTATATTTTATATTTTATATTTTATATTTTATATTTTATATTTTATATTTTATATTTTATATTTTATATTTTATATTTTATATTTTATATTTTATATTTTATATTTTATATTTTATATTTTATATTTATATTTTATATTTTATATTTTATATTTTATATTTTATATTTTATATTTTATATTTTATATTTTATATTTTATATTTTATATTTTATTTTATATTTTATATTTTATATTTTATATTTTATATTTTATATTTTATATTTTATATTTTATATTTTATATTTTATATTTTATATTTATATTTTATATTTTATATTTTATATTTTATATTTTATATTTTATATTTTATATTTTATATTTTATATTTTATATTTTATATTTTATATTTTATATTTTATATTTTATATTTTATATTTTATATTTTATATTTTATATTTTATATTTTATATTTTATATTTTATATTTTATATTTTATATTTTATATTTTATATTTTATATTTTATATTTTATTATATTTTATATTTTATATTTTATATTTTATATTTTATATTTTATATTTTATATTTTATATTTTATATTTTATATTTTATATTTTATATTTTATATTTTATATTTTATATTTTATATTTTATATTTTATATTTTATATTTTATATTTTATATTTTATATTTTATATTTTATATTTTATATTTTATATTTTATATTTTATATTTTATATTTTATATTTTATATTTTATATTTTATATTTTATATTTTATATTTTATATTTTATATTTTATATTTTATATTTTATATTTTATATTTTATATTTTATATTTATATTTTATATTTTATATTTTATATTTTATATTTTATATTTTATATTTTATATTTTATATTTTATATTTTATATTTTATATTTTATATTTTATATTTTATATTTTATATTTTATATTTTATATTTTATATTTTATATTTTATATTTTATATTTTATATTTTATATTTTATATTTTATATTTTATATTTTATATTTTATATTTTATATTTTATATTTTATATTTTATATTTTATATTTTATATTTTATATTTTATATTTTATATTTTATATTTTATATTTTATATTTTATATTTTATATTTTATATTTTATATTTTATATTTTATATTTTATATTTTATATTTTATATTTTATATTTTATATTTATATTTTATATTTTATATTTATATTTTATATTTTATATTTTATATTTTATATTTTATATTTTATATTTTATATTTTATATTTTATATTTTATATTTTATATTTTATATTTTATATTTTATATTTATATTTTATATTTTATATTTTATATTTTATATTTTATATTTTATATTTTATATTTTATGTTTTATATTTTATATTTTATATTTTATATTTTATATTTTATATTTTATATTTTATATTTTATATTTTATATTTTATATTTTATATTTTATATTTTATATTTTATATTTTATATTTTATATTTTATATTTTATATTTTATATTTTATATTTTATATTTTATATTTTATATTTTATATTTTATATTTTATATTTTATATTTTATATTTTATATTTTATATTTTATATTTTATATTTTATATTTTATATTTTATATTTTATATTTTATATTTTATATTTTATATTTTATATTTTATATTTTATATTTTATATTTTATATTTTATATTTTATATTTTATATTTTATATTTTATATTTTATATTTTATATTTTATATTTTATATTTTATATTTTATATTTTATATTTTATATTTTATATTTTATATTTTATATTTTATATTTTATATTTTATATTTTATATTTTATATTTTATATTTTATATTTTATATTTTATATTTTATATTTTATATTTTATATTTTATATTTTATATTTTATATTTTATATTTTATATTTTATATTTTATATTTTATATTTTATATTTTATATTTTATATTTTATATTTTATATTTTATATTTTATATTTTATATTTTATATTTATATTTTATATTTTATATTTTATATTTTATATTTTATATTTTATATTTTATATTTTATATTTTATATTTTATATTTTATATTTTATATTTTATATTTTATATTTTATATTTATATTTTATATTTTATATTTTATATTTTATATTTTATATTTTATATTTTATATTTTATATTTTATATTTTATATTTTATATTTTATATTTTATATTTTATATTTTTATATTTTATATTTTATATTTTATATTTTATATTTTATATTTTATATTTTATATTTTATATTTTATATTTTATATTTTATATTTTATATTTTATATTTTATATTTTATATTTTATATTTTATATTTTATATTTTATATTTTATATTTTATATTTTATATTTTATATTTTATATTTTATATTTTATATTTTATATTTTATATTTTATATTTTATATTTTATATTTTATATTTTATATTTTATATTTTATATTTTATATTTTATATTTTATATTTTATATTTTATATTTTATATTTTATATTTTATATTTTATATTTTATATTTTATATTTTATATTTTATATTTTATATTTATATTTTATATTTTATATTTTATATTTTATATTTTATATTTTATATTTTATATTTTATATTTTATATTTTATATTTTATATTTTATATTTTATATTTTATATTTTATATTTTATATTTTATATTTTATATTTTATATTTTATATTTTATATTTTATATTTTATATTTTATATTTTATATTTTATATTTTATATTTTATATTTTATATTTTATATTTTATATTTTATATTTTATATTTTATATTTTATATTTTATATTTTATATTTTATATTTTATATTTTATATTTTATATTTTATATTTTATATTTTATATTTTATATTTTATATTTTATATTTTATATTTTATATTTTATATTTTATATTTTATATTTTATATTTTATATTTTATATTTTATATTTTATATTTTATATTTTATATTTTATATTTTATATTTATATTTTATATTTTATATTTTATATTTTATATTTTATATTTTATATTTTATATTTTATATTTTATATTTTATATTTTATATTTTATATTTTATATTTTATATTTTATATTTTATATTTTATATTTTATATTTTATATTTTATATTTTATATTTTATATTTTATATTTTATATTTATATTTTATATTTTATATTTTATATTTTATATTTTATATTTTATATTTTATATTTTATATTTTATATTTTATATTTTATATTTTATATTTTATATTTTATATTTTATATTTTATATTTTATATTTTATATTTTATATTTTATATTTTATATTTTATATTTTATATTTTATATTTTATATTTTATATTTTATATTTTATATTTTATATTTTATATTTTATATTTTATATTTTATATTTTATATTTTATATTTTATATTTTATATTTTATATTTTATATTTTATATTTTATATTTTATATTTTATATTTTATATTTTATATTTTATATTTTATATTTTATATTTTATATTTTATATTTTATATTTTATATTTTATATTTTATATTTTATATTTTATATTTTATATTTTATATTTTATATTTTATATTTTATATTTTATATTTTATATTTTATATTTTATATTTTATATTTTATATTTTATATTTTATATTTTATATTTTATATTTTATATTTTATATTTTATATTTTATATTTTATATTTTATATTTTATATTTTATATTTTATATTTTATATTTTATATTTTATATTTTATATTTTATATTTTATATTTTATATTTTATATTTTATATTTTATATTTTATATTTTATATTTTATATTTTATATTTTATATTTTATATTTTATATTTTATATTTTATATTTTATATTTTATTATTTTATATTTTATATTTTATATTTTATATTTTATATTTTATATTTTATATTTTATATTTTATATTTTATATTTTATATTTTATATTTTATATTTTATATTTTATATTTTATATTTTATATTTTATATTTTATATTTTATATTTTATATTTTATATTTTATATTTTATATTTTATATTTTATATTTTATATTTTATATTTTATATTTTATATTTTATATTTTATATTTTATATTTTATATTTTATATTTTATATTTTATATTTTATATTTTATATTTTATATTTTATATTTTATATTTTATATTTTATATTTTATATTTTATATTTTATATTTTATATTTTATATTTTATATTTTATATTTTATATTTTATATTTTATATTTTATATTTTATATTTTATATTTTATATTTTATATTTTATATTTTATATTTTATATTTTATATTTTATATTTTATATTTTATATTTTATATTTTATATTTTATATTTTATATTTTATATTTTATATTTTATATTTTATATTTTATATTTTATATTTTATATTTTATATTTTATATTTTATATTTTATATTTTATATTTTATATTTTATATTTTATATTTTATATTTTATATTTTATATTTTATATTTTATATTTTATATTTTATATTTTATATTTTATATTTTATATTTTATATTTTATATTTTATATTTTATATTTTATATTTTATATTTTATATTTTATATTTTATATTTTATATTTTATATTTTATATTTTATATTTTATATTTTATATTTTATATTTTATATTTTATATTTTATATTTTATATTTTATATTTTATATTTTATATTTTATATTTTATATTTTATATTTTATATTTTATATTTTATATTTTATATTTTATATTTTATAGTTTATATTTTATATTTTATATTTTATATTTTATATTTTATATTTTATATTTTATATTTTATATTTTATATTTTATATTTTATATTTTATATTTTATATTTTATATTTTATATTTTATATTTTATATTTTATATTTTATATTTTATATTTTATATTTTATATTTTATATTTTATATTTTATATTTTATATTTTATATTTTATATTTTATATTTTATATTTTATATTTTATATTTTATATTTTATATTTTATATTTTATATTTTATATTTTATATTTTATATTTTATATTTTATATTTTATATTTTATATTTTATATTTTATATTTTATATTTTATATTTTATATTTTATATTTTATATTTTATATTTTATATTTTATATTTTATATTTTATATTTTATATTTTATATTTTATATTTTATATTTTATATTTTATATTTTATATTTTATATTTTATATTTTATATTTTATATTTTATATTTTATATTTTATATTTTATATTTTATATTTTATATTTTATATTTTATATTTTATATTTTATATTTTATATTTTATATTTTATATTTTATATTTTATATTTTATATTTTATATTTTATATTTTATATTTTATATTTTATATTTTATATTTTATATTTTATATTTTATATTTTTATATTTTATATTTTATATTTTATATTTTATATTTTATATTTTATATTTTATATTTTATATTTTATATTTTATATTTTATATTTTATATTTTATATTTTATATTTTATATTTTATATTTTATATTTTATATTTTATATTTTATATTTTATATTTTATATTTTATATTTTATATTTTATATTTTATATTTTATATTTTATATTTTATATTTTATATTTTATATTTATATTTTATATTTTATATTTTATATTTTATATTTTATATTTTATATTTTATATTTTATATTTTATATTTTATATTTTATATTTTATATTTTATATTTTATATTTTATATTTTATATTTTATATTTTATATTTTATATTTTATATTTTATATTTTATATTTTATATTTTATATTTTATATTTTATATTTTATATTTTATATTTTATATTTTATATTTTATATTTTATATTTTATATTTTATATTTTATATTTTATATTTTATATTTTATATTTTATATTTTATATTTTATATTTTATATTTTATATTTTATATTTTATATTTTATATTTTATATTTTATATTTTATATTTTATATTTTATATTTTATATTTTATATTTTATATTTTATATTTTATATTTTATATTTTATATTTTATATTTTATATTTTATATTTTATATTTTATATTTTATATTTTATATTTTATATTTTATATTTTATATTTTATATTTTATATTTTATATTTTATATTTTATATTTTATATTTTATATTTTATATTTTATATTTTATATTTTATATTTTATATTTTATATTTTATATTTTATATTTTATATTTTATATTTTATATTTTATATTTTATATTTTATATTTTATATTTTATATTTTATATTTTATATTTTATATTTTATATTTTATATTTTATATTTTATATTTTATATTTTATATTTTATATTTTATATTTTATATTTTATATTTTATATTTTATATTTTTATATTTTATATTTTATATTTTATATTTTATATTTTATATTTTATATTTTATATTTTATATTTTATATTTTATATTTTATATTTTATATTTTATATTTTATATTTTATATTTTATATTTTATATTTTATATTTTATATTTTATATTTTATATTTTATATTTTATATTTTATATTTTATATTTTATATTTTATATTTTATATTTTATATTTTATATTTTATATTTTATATTTTATATTTTATATTTTATATTTTATATTTTATATTTTATATTTTATATTTTATATTTTATATTTTATATTTTATATTTTATATTTTATATTTTATATTTTATATTTTATATTTTATATTTTATATTTTATATTTTATATTTTATATTTTATATTTTATATTTTATATTTTATATTTTATATTTTATATTTTATATTTTATATTTTATATTTTATATTTTATATTTTATATTTTATATTTTATATTTTATATTTTATATTTTATATTTTATATTTTATATTTTATATTTTATATTTTATATTTTATATTTTATATTTTATATTTTATATTTTATATTTTATATTTTATATTTTATATTTTATATTTTATATTTTATATTTTATATTTTATATTTTATATTTTATATTTTATATTTTATATTTTATATTTTATATTTTATATTTTATATTTTATATTTTATATTTTATATTTTATATTTTATATTTTATATTTTATATTTTATATTTTATATTTTATATTTTATATTTTATATTTTATATTTTATATTTTTATATTTTATATTTTATATTTTATATTTTATATTTTATATTTTATATTTTATATTTTATATTTTATATTTTATATTTTATATTTTATATTTTATATTTTATATTTTATATTTTATATTTTATATTTTATATTTTATATTTTATATTTTATATTTTATATTTTATATTTTATATTTTATATTTTATATTTATATTTTATATTTTATATTTTATATTTTATATTTTATATTTTATATTTTATATTTTATATTTTATATTTTATATTTTATATTTTATATTTTATATTTTATATTTTATATTTTATATTTTATATTTTATATTTATATTTTATATTTTATATTTTATATTTTATATTTTATATTTTATATTTCTATTTTATATTTTATATTTTATATTTTATATTTTATATTTTATATTTTATATTTTATATTTTATATTTTATATTTTATATTTTATATTTTATATTTTATATTTTATATTTTATATTATATTTATATTTTATATTTTATATTTTATATTTTATATTTTATATTTTTATATTTTATATTTTATATTTTATATTTTATATTTTATATTTTATATTTTATATTTTATATTTTATATTTTATATTTTATATTTTATATTTTATATTTTATATTTTATATTTTATATTTTATATTTTATATTTTATATTTTATATTTTATATTTTATATTTTATATTTTATATTTTATATTTTATATTTTATATTTTATATTTTATATTTATATTTTATATTTTATATTTTATATTTTATATTTTATATTTTATATTTTATATTTTATATTTTATATTTTATATTTTATATTTTATATTTTATATTTTATATTTTATATTTTATATTTTATATTTTATATTTTATATTTTATATTTTATATTTTATATTTTATATTTTATATTTTATATTTTATATTTTATATTTTATATTTTATATTTTATATTTTATATTTTATATTTTATATTTTATATTTTATATTTTATATTTTATATTTTATATTTTATATTTTATATTTTATATTTTATATTTTATATTTTATATTTTATATTTTATATTTTATATTTTATATTTTATATTTTATATTTTATATTTTATATTTTATATTTTATATTTTATATTTTATATTTTATATTTTATATTTTATATTTTATATTTTATATTTTATATTTTATATTTTATATTTTATATTTTATATTTTATATTTTATATTTTATATTTTATATTTTATATTTTATATTTTATATTTTATATTTTATATTTTATATTTTATATTTTATATTTTATATTTTATATTTTATATTTTATATTTTATATTTTATATTTTATATTTTATATTTTATATTTTATATTTTATATTTTATATTTTATATTTTATATTTTATATTTTATATTTTATATTTTATATTTTATATTTTATATTTTATATTTTATATTTTATATTTTATATTTTATATTTTATATTTTATATTTTATATTTTATATTTTATATTTTATATTTTATATTTTATATTTTATATTTTATATTTTATATTTTATATTTTATATTTTATATTTTATATTTTATATTTTATATTTTATATTTTATATTTTATATTTTATATTTTATATTTTATATTTTATATTTTATATTTTATATTTTATATTTTATATTTTATATTTTATATTTTATATTTTATATTTTATATTTTATATTTTATATTTTATATTTTATATTTTATATTTTATATTTTATATTTTATATTTTATATTTTATATTTTATATTTTACATTTTATATTTTATGTCTTATATTTTATATATTGAATTTCTTTTTTATAATTGCTTGATTTTTTATTCATTATTTCCTAGAGTTTACTGTAGCAATTTTCAATTCCCCCGTCTACAACATTTAAAAATATGCCCTTTGAACACAACTTGAAAAACTATTCCATGTAATTATAACGAATTGAACATTGCTCCCAACTCTTATTACGCTGGTTGGTGGTCGGTCGGTCATGTGAGATCATTGAATCTATGAATGAAAAACAGAAAAATGACTTGCCATGAATATTAAATATAAATTCCCAACCCGAGTAGAGAATTCGAGTAATTCTAAGAAATTCTTTTGAGGAAATAAAATATTGGAGGTGAAACTCAAAGTGTTTGCTACATGACAACAATTGACAAACAACAGTCAGCGATGATATTGTACACCCGCAGAAAATACTGACCGTGAAAATGAAAAACAATAACAAAAAAAACCCAGGCAATCAAGCAATGAACTTTTCAAACAAACAAGAATGAAATTGAAAACAAGCTGGCAAAAAATAAAAAAAAAACAACAACACTAAAACATTTATAATAAATGCACAGCGTATGGAAATTTCAGTAACCCGAGCCCCCAAAAAAAACAAACACACCCCGATACGTCTGCCTTCTTCTTCCGCACTTTAAACTTAAATCCAAAATAGTTGAAAAAAGCACGCGCAAACGTAATTAACATTAAAAGTAAAAAAAAAAAAAAAAAAAACAAATAAAGTAATTATTAACAAAAACCACACGAGAAGTTATTTAAGCGGTACATGATCGTTTTGCAGGTCTTATGTGTACATTTTGTTTTGAAGAAAATTAAAATAATAATTAAAATATTTTTATTGACAGCCATAGGTGAAGAAAGCAATTACTGAAAATACCCTTTAAACCAACCGCAAAGAGCAATTTGAGATTTGTTTTATTCAACACAATTAAGTAAATGATTTCCATATATTTGGTAAAGTTGCGGGATAGATTTGCTTCATCTGTCATTTTCGGCAGTTATTGTTGTTGTAGCTACCTTGTTTAGCTTCCTCTGCGTGTCCAAATTCAAAAATGCTACAAGCTGGCGTGGCTGTGTCCATAAAAATCTCCTGATTCTCCAGGTGAATGGGTTTAGTGGGACATTTAAATACATACAGGGTGTCACGTGGTCCCAAATCCACATGCAGGGCATGTGCTGGGTATCGTACCATCAATTCTTACAATAGGAATCGAGGCTGCTACATCTTCTAGATTTTAATTAGTCTAAAAAGCCTCATTTTAGTCTTGGCAGCTAGCGTTCTTTTGCTACCATGGATGGGGGGTGGTCTATGAGCATGGCATGTACACTATACCTTTGAACTACCTGTGTAAGTCCTTTCGTGTGAATGTACCCTTGGACCTCGCTCTCTGTATAATGAACATATTGTTGAGCTGATTGATACACCGGTATCACCTTTGTTACATGTGGTCAATAAGATTTATCTAAGCGTGGAGGGCTTGACGGTATCAAAGGCTTTGATAAGTCGAGTGCCACCATCGCTGTTCTATCACACGGCTAGCTCTGGTTGAGTCCTCGACTGAAAATATTAATGTAGAGATGACGTGCGGTGCTCTTGTACGATCAACGATAGCTGTACCTGATGATGGGAGCAGTTACGCCTTAAGACTCTTTGGTACAGGCAACAAAATGGAAAATCGGTCTGTACAATTCACCTTTGCCGGCTTCATTACATGGTCCCGCTACTGAGGACCATCCCACCCATTTTCTAGACTTCGGAAACGTTGCGGTTGGCTAGCGACATGTGGAGAACTTTAGTGAGATACTCGACTCATCCGGCACATCCAGCTGTTTCAGCATTACAATGGAGATTCCATCAGAGCCCAATGCTGTGGATGATTTTGCGTTCCTGATGGCATTCGCAGCATCATCCATTGTAAATTGTGGTGGTTTATCCTCGGCTGGAGAAAATCTAATGCCACGTAGTACTCTTTTCTTCGCCCTCTCACTCCCGGAATGGTCGACAAACTGTAGATTGATATAACCGGTGCTCCTCTTCGGATCAGTCAGCGTAACGTCGCCAAACGTAACTGATGTCCTTCTTTTTTGCGGAATTCGAGAGTATCTGAACCCTTGTCCACAATTCAATTATTCCCGCTCCAATGTTGCAACTCTTCAGATACTGGGTCAATTACCTTTCCATGATTGATGAAAGTGCGGTGTTCAGAGGTGATGAAATCGGGAGGTCTGCTGCTGCCAAGAGAAACGACGGTTTGCCAGGTGACGTCATTTGTCAGACCAGGTGTCATGATAGTTGTATCCATTACTTCTGGTAGGACCGTGCAAAACGTAGAGCTATCAATCTGCTCAGCCTACACTATAACCCTCTGGTCGTTTCCGAGGACAGAATGTCATAACTCATGATGAACATTAACGTCCTCAAGACCTACCAAAAGCGGGCTAATATTGGGCCTATAACCTGTAGTACAGCTATTTATCGGCGGGATGTCCAGCAACTCTACCTCGGTAGTTCCACACCTGACTGTTACCCCCATATATTCAATCTACGGGTCATTGCAACTTTTTGAGATGTAATTCGAATTATTTTAATTGTTATTCCAGAATTATATTTGTAATTTGTAATATTTCATTTGTAATTCGAGAATTCCATTTGTAATTCGAATTGTTTCATTTGTAATGCGAATTATTCCATTTGTAATTCGTCTTATACAATTTGTAATTCGAATTATTCCATTTGTGATTCAAATTATTCCATTTGTAATTCGAATTATTCTACACCTTTTTTACATGTAATTCGAAACATACCAGTTGAAATTCGTAACATTTTATTTGTAATTCGATTAATCTATTTGTAATTCGTTACATATTATTTGTAATTCGAATTACTCCATTTAAATTCGAATTATTCCATTTGTAATTCGATTATTCCATTTGAAATTCGAATTATTCCATATAAGTTCGAATTAATCCATTTGTAGTTCCAGTTATTCCATTTGAAATTTGAATTATTTTATTTGTAATTCGAATTATTCTATTTACAATTAAAATTTTTTATTTGTAATTCGAATTATTGTATTTGCAATTCGAATTATTCCATTACGAATTCGAATTATTCCATTTGTAATTCGAATTATTCCATTTCGAATTCGAACTATTCCATCTGTAATTCGAATTATTCCATTTGTAATTAGAATGATTTCATTTGTATTTTCAAATAAAATAATTCGAATTACAAATGGAATAATTCGAATTTCAAATGGAATAATTCGAATTTCAAATGGAATATTTCGAATATCAAAAGAAATAATTCAAATTACAAATAGAATATTTCTAATTTCAAATAGAATAATTCAGATTACAAATGGAACTGCATTTGTAATTCGAATTTCCATTTGAAATTCGAATAATGATATTTGTAATTCGAATTATTTTATGTGTAATTCGAATTGTTTTGTTTGTAATTCGAATTATTCCATTTGAAATTGCAAATACTCCTTTTTAGTTTGAGAATTCCATTTGTAATTCGTAACATTACATTTTATTTCGAGAATTCCAATTGTAATCCGAATCATTCCATTTGAAATTCAAATTATTCTATTTGTAATTCGAATTATTCTATTTGTATTTCGTACTATTTTAATTGTAATTTAAATTATTCAATTTGTAATTCGAATTATTCTACACCTTTTTCACATGTAATTCGAAACATTCCAGTTGTAATTCGTAACATTTCATATGTAATTCGATTATTCTATTTGTAATTCGAGAATTCCAATTGTAATTAGAATTATTAAATTTATAATTCGAATTATTCAATTTGTAATTCGAATTATTCTATTTGTAATTCGAATTATTTTATTTGTAATTCGAAATGTTTTATTTCTAATTTGAATTATTTCATTTGAAATTGCAAATACACCCTTTTCAGATGTAATTCGAATCATTTGTAATTTCCATTTGTATTTCATTTGTAATTCGTAACATTTTAATTCGAAACATTTCTATTGTAATTCGAATTATTCCTAATTATTCTATTTATAATTTGAATTATTTTATTTGTAATTCGAATTATTCAATTTGTAATAAGAATGATTTCATTTGCAATTTCAAATAAAATAATTCAAATTACAAATGGAATAATTCGAATCTCAAATGGAATAATTCGAATTACAAATATAATAATTCGAATTTAAAATGGAGTATTTCGAATTTCAAAAAATAAAATCGAATTAAAAATGGAATAATTCGAATCTCAAATGGAATAATTCGAATTACAAATAGAATAATTCGAATATAAAATGGAATAATTCGAATTACAAATAGAATAATTCGAATTTTAAATGGAATAATTCAAATTACAAATTGAATAATTCGAATTGCAAATAGAAAAATTCGAATTATAAATTTAGTAATTCGAATTACAATTGGAATTCTCGAATTACAAATAAAATGTTACGAATTACAAATAAAATAATCGAATTACAAATGAAATATTACGAATTACAACCGGAATGTTTAGAATTACATGTGAAAAAGGTGTAGAATAATTCGAATTACAAATGGAATAATTCGAATTTCAAATGTAATAATTCGAATTACAAATGGAATAATTCGAATTTCAAATGTAATAATTCGAATTACAAATGGAATAATTCAAATTACAATTAAAATAGTACGAATTACAAATAGAATAATTCGAATTACAAACAGAATAATTCGAATTTCAAATGTAATAATTCGAATTACAAATGGAATAATTCAAATTACAATTAAAATAGTACGAATTACAAATAGAATAATTCGAATTACAAACAGAATAATTCGAATTACAAATGGAATTCTCGAATCACAACTAAAATGATTCGAATTACATCTGAAATAGGTGTATTTGTAATTCAAACTAGTCCATTTGTAATTCGAATTATTCCATTTGTAATTCGAATTATTCCATTTGTAATTCGAATTATTTTATTTGAAATTCGAATTATTCCATTTGTAATCCGAATCATTTTGTTTGTAATTCGTAAAAGGCAGATATAAAATCAATACAAAAATATTTTGTATTTTTGGTTTCGAATTACAAATGAAATAATTCGATTTACAGATGGAATAATTCGAACTACAAATGGAATAATTCAAATTACAAATGGAGTAATTTGATTAACAAATCGAATAGTTCGAATTATAAGTGAAATACTTCGAATAACAAATGGAATTCTCGAATTTCAAATAAAATGTTTCGAATTCCACCTGAAAAAGGTGTAGAGCCAGGCTCAGGAAAGCTTATCCCTTCTGTTACGATCGCTGTAAGCTGCAGTTATTGTTGAGCTTATTTTTGGCTCTGACACCGACCATCTGTACCCACAAGGCTGGGGGCATATAAAAAATATTTTATCATAAAATTTTCCGCTTCAAAATAACAACATCTGTATTAAGTAAACGCCTACAATTGATGATGCTTTGTGCTCTTTACTCATTGTTTATGTTTATATTTTTACCCGCACAGATATTAATATATGCATGTGTATGTAGATAAAATTATATGTGTAAATAATTACACATATAAACATACAACATGTATGTACGAACAACTGTGTGTATTTGAATGATCAACATGTTAAATACATATGTATATGTTTTTATTTTCTTTTTTTGCTTTGTTTGTTTTATTTCTCCTTAGCTTTCACAGACTTTGGACCCCGACTGTTGTAATAAGGTTTGTCCGTCCGCCAGTGTGTTGGCTATTTTTACATCAGGGTCAGTTGTTTGAAAACTTATATCGGGCGAATACAAACTACAAACAATAAGAGCAGCAGCGGTAGCAGCTAAACAAACATAACCAACCAACGTTGGCAGAGGAATTTTTGTAAAATGATGCCAGAAAAGTGAAAAAAAGAAAACAAAATAAACTAATGTAGCGTTTTGTGTTTACTTTTTTCGTAAAAGGGGCTTGTCAATGCTAATTTTGAAGGGGTATAGAAGGCAAAGTTTTGTTTTTCAACGAATAAGTTTTCCGTCAATTCTTTTGGTTGTTAGAAAAAATAATTAGATGGAGGAAAATGAGAAAATTCCGAATTTTAGAATGTGCTACGGTCCTCTTACACACTACGTCAGATTATTCTATTTTCGTTGAAAAATACTTTTTTTAATATTCATATGATCGATTTTGAGGGATTGTAGACCTATAAACGTGGACTTTTGAATTTGTGTACCAATAATTTTGGATGTTGTAAGGCCCATAAAAGGTTCTTCACAGTAAACCTTAGACGAGAAAGGTCTGTACTGAAGATATAAATTCGCCAATTTTACTTCCGGCTACTGATCGTTTTCCACCTTTGAGGCAACAACAAACAATACGACCCAATAAAACTTTCAGCGCATAGGTGTAGAGTACCTGATTTACATCATGAGTATTTTACAGTGTTTTTTATTAAAGAATTGGCTTTATGAATATTTTCAGAACTAAAGTTGTGTGAAAATATTTAAAGCAATATAATTATAAAAAGTTCTGAAACATATAGCTTTTTGGAATACGTGACTATTTACTCGCAAACATTTATATTAGGAGATTGTCGTTATGTATTGAGAATTGAGTATAATGAAACCAGCTACACAAAATAACAATTAGTCGAAGATTTAGAACGATAGCGGGCATAGACCTAAATACTCAAGGTTAACCACAAAGACCTTGATTTATTTAAAAGAATTTGTAGTGAAATTATGTGATTATTTCTTAATATTTCTATTGGATTTCAACATTTATTGGCACACATCCCTTCGATAAAGTAGGGATGTAATATGAAATCATTACTAACAACATTGGAACTGTTGGCCGTTTATTTTCTGAGGCTCAACCTGGAAAGAATATATGGGAATTTCCGAGTAACACTTTTTCAAAATGAGGTTTTAGATTTCCTTTATTTTGCTGTGTTGATGCTGCTCATCAGCCAAACATTTTAGTATATTTTCAGATTTGTTTGACTAACGGCGGTTCAAGAGATATTGCGCCTTGAAAAAGTCGAATTCTGTAAAAACAATATGCAAAGAAATATTCATAATAATATTGGTCCAATTTGACAAAATCTTTTTTGTATGTTTTTATACCCTACACCACTATGTGGGGAGGGTATTATAAATTGGTTTTGGCCAAAAAGTTTGTAACGCATCGAAATAATGGTCGTAGACCCATACTTATATATACCAAAATGAATGTCTCGACGAGCTGAGTCGGTCTGGCTATGTGTGTCCGTCCGTCCGTCTGTCCATCTAAACCTTGTAATCACGCTACAGGTCGCAATTTTGATCGGATCGTCACGAAATTTTGGATGTTGATGGGGGTCCCGGAGGGGAAGAAGCCTATTGATTTTGGTGATGGTCGGATAATATTTAGGGGTCGGAATGGGCAAAAAACTTATGTGGATAAAAAGACAACGTTTTTTTTCAAAGCGAATATCTCAGCTTCTATACGGGGTATACCAAAAGCAAAACCTGGCAATAAAAGTAGAAAATATCACCTTTCTAATGATGTAAAGTAGGTTCTCGTAGGTGATCAAACAACGAAGATATCACAATAGTCGCAAATAAAACCCAAATTTTAATTTTTGCGATTTTAATTATAATGACGATTTTCACAGCTTTGGTTGGGGACTTTCCAAAAGCAAAGCCTGCCTACGAAAATAGGAGATCCCATCTTTACAATGATGTAAACTAGGTCGGCGTAGGTGACCAAATAACGGAGATTTCGCAATAGCCCATTTTTCCACTTTTTTGGAAATCACGCTACAGGTCGCAATTTTGATCGGATTGTCACGAAATTTTGAGGGTTAATGGGGGTCACACAGATGAAGAAGCCTATTGATTTTGGTGATGGTCGGATAATATTTAGGGGTCGTAATGGGCAAAAAACTTATTTAGAGAAAAAGACAACGTTTTTTTCCTAAGCCAATATCTCAGCTTCATAATGGGGTATACCAAAAGCAGAACCTGGCCATGAAAGTAGAAAATATCGCCTTTCTAATGATGTAAAGTAGGTTCTCGTAGGTGATCAAACAACGAATATATCGCAATAGCCGCTAATAGAATCCAACTTTTTATTTTTGCGATTTTAATAATAATGACGAATATCACAGCTTCGGTTGGGCATCTTTCAAAAACAAAGTCCGACTATGAAAGTAGAAAATCCCATTTTTGCAGTGATGCAAAGTAGGTTGGCGTAGGTGGCCACATAACGGAGATATCACAATAGTCGGCAATACATCCCATTTTTTATTTTTTTTTTTTGTAATCACGCTACAGGTCTCAATTTTGATCGGATCGTCACGAAATTTTGGGGGTTAATGGGTATCCTACAGAGAAAGAAGCCTATTGATTTTGGTGATGGTCGGATAATAATCAGGGGTCGGAATGGGAAAAAAACTTATTTGGAGAAAAAGTCAACGTCTTATTTCAAAGCGAATATCTCCGCTTATAAAAGAGGTATATCAAAAGCAAAACCTGCTAATGAAAGTAGAAAAGATCACCTTTGCAACGATGTTACGTACGTTGTCGTTGGTGGTCAAACAACGAAGATATCGCAATAGCCGCTAATAGAACACAACTTTTCATTTTTGCGATTTTAATAATAATGACGAATATCACAGCTTTGGTTCGGGACCTTCCAAAAGCAAAGTCTGACAATAAAAGTAAAAAATCCAATCATTACAAAGATGTAAAGCAGGTTGGCGTAGGTATCCAAATAACGGAGATATCGCAATAGTCGGTAACACATCCCATTTTTCCACTTTTTTGGAAATCACGCTACAGGTCGCAATTTTAATTGGATCGTCACGAAATTTTGGGTGTTATTGGGGGTCCCACAGAGGAAAAAAACCTTTTGATTTTTGATAATGGTCGGATATTATTCAGAGGTCGGAATGTGAAAAAAAATATTTGGAAAAAAGACCAACGTTTAATTTCAAAGTTAATATCTCCCTTCTGTAGGCGGTACATCGAAAGCAAAACCTGGCAAGGAAAGTAGAAAATATCACCTTTACAACGATGTGAAGTAGGTTGTCAAACAACAGAGATATCGCAATAGTCGGTAATGCATCCCTTTTTCTATTTTTGTGCAATCACACTACGACATTTTGATCGGATCCTCACGAAATTTTGGGGGTTGATTGGGGTCTAACAGAGAAAGAAGCCTATTGATGGTTGGCATACATCCCACTTTTCCATTTTTCATCGATGCACTTAAATGCGTTTCAAAAAAAATGACCTGTGTTAATGAAGACATTCAGAGCAAAGGCGCTAAGCTATCCCAATTTTAATATTTTGAATTTTATTAGTCAAAAGCTTATGAACAGGGGTAGTGGTGTAGGGTATCACATAGTCGGCCCCGACCCGACTATAGCCTTGGCTCACTTGTTTGTTTTATAAAAAAGGACAAAATGCACAATCGGCTTGGATGCAATTTTCGTGCTTTAATATTTCAAAATCAATTTTTAACAATGATTGTACTACACTTTCTTGATTTTTTGAATTCAACTAGGATTAAATACAACCATTTTAAGTCCTATTTGGTAGTGGGATTCGAATGATTACTATTTATACCCTCAGCATTTATGCTAACGAGGGTATAGACACTTTCATACGGGGAAAATGTGCCTCATCGAAATAATGGGTTTAGACCCCAAATATGTGTGGACGAAATGTGTTTCAGACAATTTGGAGTTGATTTAGCCATGTCCGTCCGTCTGCCTATCTGTCTGACTGGAGCGCACGATAACTCTTGAATGGAGCAACTGATTCGGGTTGGGTTTTATCGGTCCATTCCTTCCGGTACCTCTCCCACAAAAGTTCGGAAATATTCGGAAAATGTGCGCACAATAACTCTTAAAGGAAGTAACCGATTTGGTCCATACTTTGCACATCGTGAAATTTCTACCACCACTCCTTCGGGTACCTCCCACACAAAATTTCGGAAAAGTTCAGTTTAGGACCTGCTCTCGAATCGCTTTGATTTCTATTGTAGCAACTTGTATTCACTGCCCCCCCCCTCGACGCTATAAATTTTATCAGTGGCAAGTCCATACTTCCTGAGAAAATATCCTAAAAGGTAAAAAAAAAACCCACGACACCGTCTGTAGTGGTTGAAACGCAAGATAACTCTCGAACGGATCTGCCGATTCTGTCCAAATGTTGGCTTTCGTAATATTTTGTCCAAACTTAGTTTAAGTTCGAAGATAAGCCATATCAGTCCACTCCTTCAGTTACCTCCCCCACAAAAATTGGAAAATGTTCGGAAAAAACTGTATGCACGATAACTCTTGAAGTGAGTGACCGATTTGATCAATTATTTACACATAATAATATGTTTTTATTCCTTTATTTATTCCGCTTGGGAACATAGGGCTTCTACAAGAGAATTCCATCTTACTTTATCGTAATAAATATTTTTTAAATTTTCAAAGTTTGTGTTTTGCTTTTCCATTTCATGCAATATCGTTCTTCGCCATGTGCTTCTCGGTCGTCCAGGACGTCTGCTACCTTGGGGGTTCCATTCTAGGACCATTCTAGCAATACTATGGTGCGGCTTCCGTACCGTATGGCCTATCCATTTCCACTTCCTTCTTGTTATTTGGCGGATTATGGGTTCTTCTTCTTGTGATTCGGTTTGGCCAAAATATGCGACATATTATACGGAAGCATTTGTTCACGAATGCCTGTATGGATCATGATCTATGGATCACATTTGTCGTAGTTTTCCAAGTTTCGCTACCATAAAGTAGGGTGGATTTTACACAAGCGTTGAAGATTCGTAGTTTCGTCTTCAGTGAAATTTGTGTGCCTCGCCATATTTTATTCAGTCGACCGAAAGCTGCGCGTGCTTTACTGAGTCGGTTATTAACATCATTATCGATTCCTCCATCTTCTGACATTACGTTACCCAGGTAGCAAAAGGACGATACGTATTCTATCTGTTGTTTCTCTATATGTATGTGCATATTTGTAGTGTTGTTTATCCGCATTGCTTTTGTCTTTTCTATGTTTATTTCTTAACCCGTTTTTTGGCCAATTCGACAAGCTCGTTGAGTTTTTCTTGCATATCGGAGAGTAAGCAGATGTCAACTGCGAAGTCAAGGTCCTCTAGTTTCCGATATAAATTCCAAACAATTCCTCTTTTCTTGGATTCGAGTTGTAGCATTATTTGATCCAACGTTATGGCAAATAGGAGCGGGGATAGCGGACACCCCTGTATTTGTTTCAAATAAATCGCTGGTTGTTCCGTTGTGGCGCACATGTATAGCTTTAATTAGATTTATTATTTTCTGGGGTACTCCCTTTTTCTTCAAAGCCGACCAAATTGCACTTTTTCGTACAGAATAAAATGCTTTTTTGAAGTCAACGAATACCACATAATAATATATCTACCAGATATAGATCGGGTTCAAATATGGACTATATTTGTCTACTCCTTCAGGTACCTCCCACACAAAATTGCGGACAAGTTCACTTTAAGAACTGCTCTCGAATCACTTTGATTTTTGTTGAAGTAACTTGCATTCGCTGCTTCAATTACGACGGTAATAGTTTTTTCAGGGGCAAGTCCATACTTCTTGATAAAACAGTTTGAAAGGTGGAAAAAAGTCTTATAGCACCATATGTAGTGCCTATAACTCTCGAACTGATCAACTGATTTGGTAAAAAATGTGGCCTTCGTCAAATTTTGTCCAAACATAGTTTCGGTTCGAATTGGCCCAAATTAAGATGTTTTAATATTTTACCCAAATTTAGCTTAATTTCTAAAATGGCCATATCGGTCCTCTCCTTAGGGTACCTCCCGCAAAAAGTTCCACATTTGTGCCTAAGTGCAGTTTAGCATCTGTTCGAAGATCCTTCGGAAAATTATACCAATACTGTTCGTTCTGGTCCTGTTTAAAGCGATATTATGTCTTTCGTAGACAAGTGTACTGGTCCAAATGATATACGAAGACCCACTGAAATGACTAGTGGGCGCGAAATCTATCGAAATGATATGACTCCTAAAATAAGATTCATTTCCATAATGGACTGTGTTCGGCAAGTTCAAATGTCACGCATGCTGAGGGTATATCTCTGTCGGCAAAGCCGACTGATACTATTTTACTTGTTATTTTATTAAAGTGTGTTATGTATTTGTTTGGAATTTTGTATGTACCTATGTGTCTGTTTTTGGTTTGCCTTTCAATATACAGCCACCATTTATAAATGTGTGTATATAATGGAAATTACCAGTGAGCGCGTACTGAGAGCAAGTGAGCATACATTTCAATGTGTTTTACATTGAAATTTACGCTCCCTTGCTCTCAGTAACCGCCCACTGGTGTATGTGTTTTTTTTTTTGTTTTTTTTTTGTGGCTTTTGGGTTTGTATTTGTTTGCACCCTAACCAGTGACCTGCAACCGGTGCCAATTTTATGAATTGCGGTAGACACAAGAAAAAGCGATACTAGTACGCACCACCACTCTCTTTTTTGCGTTAGAATGTAATCAATATTCTGTTGAAAGTCAAACACAAACATTGCTGATTCATATTTAACGCATTGTATGTAAAGACTATACTGCTTCGTACAAATGACTACCTCTTGCTTGAATTGTTCGTGTTGACTTCGTTGTTGACAATCGAAAACACATAAAAATCTAAACACATCAAATGAATCACAGTTATGTCCGCCTATGTACGTTGTCGTAACACCAAAACAAACACATTCTCTGTTTAGCTAACGCAGCCTTTGTATAACACAACAACACACCTCTCTCGTAAATTTCCCATATTTGTAGACTTGTAGGATTACTACTCTCTCTCTTCGTGTGGTGTTTGTACGTACATTAACGATCACAGATTAGTAGTTCGTAGATCACACACATTTATGAATGAATCAAACCGATTGTTTGAGATAAGAAATGCATTCTTGTGGTAGTCATTGGCGTATGCTGATTTATGATGATTCAATTATGGTAACGGAAATTCTTTTGGTAAAAATGAATGATTTGTTTACGAAATGATGCGATACACTACATAGTTGCGTTGATTCAACGCAGGCCTCTGACCCATACATATAATTTGTTTGCACCCAAACATATATTTGTTTGCAGGACCCAAACATATGTTATGTTTGGGACTGCTTGCAAACAAATATATGTTTGCTGCAAAATATGTTTGGGATATATGGTGGCGTCTCCTATTTTTCTGTGTGTGGCTATTGTGGTCATAATACGAGTAAGGAATCATTCCTTTCGGTACACGCAGAAAAATATATATTTTAGAAATATGTTTGGATCTAAACAAATATATGGGACTGGTTGCAAACTAAAATATATTTGGATCAAACATAATATGTTTGGGTCTAAACAAATATATGTTTGCAACACTGTGTAACATATCTCAATATATTTGCATAAAACATAATATGTTTGGGTCTAAACAAATATACGTTTGCAACACTGTGTAACATATCTCAATGGTATTTGTTTGGATACCAATATATTTTTTTATGGGTGGAGAGAGGATTTTTGTCAAAGAGCGTAAGAACAGGGCTCTCGATTATTTCATAATATATAGCTGTGTGTATGGTGCAATAGAAGACGTAAAAGTTTGTTTTTGCATTAGTGGTGTATGCTTGTGTTTCGTTCTTTGTTGTTATTTTTGCGATTTATTCTTCCACAATCAGGCTTCTTTTCTGTAACTCACAGTTAACCGCGAGAAAGTCCGCGAGCTCTTTTTCTTCAGTTTCCTCAAGATAATCGTTGAATAAAGAAGGTATTTTCTTAAATAAATGGTGCTTTTTAATAAATTAAATGACCAATTCATTTTATAATTGGAAATTTTATATTTGAATCAAATGGAAATATTTTATTGGACAAAGAAGACATCGTATTAAATATTGGTAATAACATTAATGCATTTGTCATATACATGCATATATTTTATTTCATTTGATTCCACATACCGGCTACCCGTTGATGATTTCAATTTTGAGGAGAATGTGCTTTATTTCACATCTAACGAGAAGCGTTCCACGATGTTTCTATATTTTATAATTAATATTTTTTATTTGTTTTCTTTCTATAAGTTTGACACTACATTATTATTTACGTTTTTTAAATTATTATATTCCGTTTTTCTTTCATTACCTGAAGGAGTCGGCATATATAGACCATATTCGTAGCTGATCTATATCCCGTAGAAATATTACGATGTGCAAAGTATGGACCAAATTGTTTACTGCTTCGAGTAGAGTTATCGTATGCATAATTTTTGCGAACATTTTTGAACTTTTGTGGGGGAGGTACCCGAGGGAGTGGACCATCATCGAACTTAAATCAAGTTTGGACAAAATATTACGAAAGCCAAATTTTCGTAATATTGTCCGAAACTGAAACAATTCAAAGGTCATGTTGGAAACAATTCAAAGGTCATTGAACACAAAAATATATTAACAAAATTAGGAAATTTCAGCATTCGTCTGTCAAGGGCAAATCAGTTGGACACATTGAAAGGAATATAGACAATTCCAAATTTACACTGGAGATATAATTCTCTATAGTATAAAGCCTATCAATAACACAGGCATTTATTTTATACCAAAAGGCAGGGTCGTCATATAATACATAGGAGAGGGTTCCGTTGGGGAGAACTGTCAACAGAAGCAAATCGCAGGGAGGGATTCTCTTGCCCATTATCGTAATACAGACGAAAATTGTACTACACACAGAGAAGAACTATTGTTGAAGCAAACATATTCTAAGAGCAAAATAGAGTAATCTAAAAATGTTAAAATTTGGAGTAATCATTTATTTTGTATCGAACACAACAACCATTTTTGCTCTCAGGATATGTTTGCTTCAAATATGTATATTCCTTGTCTGTGTGTATTCACAAACCTTTCCTATTTCATATTAAATGAACTGGGTGGAGTTTTCCTTCAGATATAAATACATTGGTACGCTCCTGGAGCATCGCTTTTTACCACAAAATATTTAAGAGGGCAAAAAGGATTTAAGACTTCTACCCTTGGACAGAAGCAAGACCCAGGTATCCGATCAGAATCATTTTACCTTTCAAATTGTTGATAGCAAAATTTGAAGATGGTTATCGGTTTTCGAGCGAGATTTAAAATACAGTCGAGAAGCCAAAAGGTAGGAGCCCTTTGGTGAAAAATCTGCAACCAATTGGTGGATATCGTATTCTATTTGATTTTTTCCAGTTTTCTTCAATTCTTTTCTCCTCCAACTCTCTTCAAGTACCCAGGATGAACACAATGAACCAACAGATTCCGAGAGGATTGGCAACTGATGTTATGAACACACATCTTTAAACTTCAACCTTTTATAGCAATAGTCGTGGATATGATAATATATTTTAAGGGACTATCAAAGCTATAATTGTCGATATTTTTAAATAATAGTATTTGGAGTTTTCGAAGGCCCGTCAGGCCAGTAACCCTGCATTTTTTGAAATAGATTTGTTAGCAAAATGTATTTTATGGGCCAACAGACAAAAATGCACAAGTATAATTTATACCAGCAAAAATGCAAGGTTAATTACAATAGATATATGGACATACCTTTTTATGAGTATTTGTTCATTGTCTATCCATTATGCAGAAGCTCCGAAAATATTTTTTATCTAAAAGAAGAATAAGATACACAAAGATATTAATAATATATTTCGCAAACTCTCAATTCTTATCAGGTAGAAAAGGTATTTGCACTAGGCCTCTCTAAAACAAACAATAAAACAACAAAGTCACGCCAAATGATTTGGCAACAGTTATTGTTATTGCAAAAAAATGTGTGCCACCGACAGAGTGTGTTTCACAAAAAATAAATAAAAATAAAATATTCCTTATCAGTTAAATCGTACACACGCCCCGAAATGCGACCAAAAAGATAAGATTAAAAAATGAATTTAATGAATCTGCAGAAATTCAATATAAAAAATCGAGTTAAAAAGATTTAATACCGATATACGGTTATAGCATAAACTTCAAAAAAAGTAAGTTATTCTGTATTCTTTAAAAAATCCACGGCTGATAGTCGTTGAAAAAATATTCTTTAAAAAATCCACGGCTCTGATAGTCGTTGAAAAAATATTCTTTAAAAAATCCACGGCTCTGATAGTCGTTGAAAAAATATTCTTTAAAAAATCCACGGCTCTGATAGTCGTTGAAAAAATATTCTTTAAAAAATCCACGGCTCTGATAGTCGTTGAAAAAATATTCTTTAAAAAATCTACGCCTCTGCTAGTCCTTCAAAAATATTCTTTAAAAAATCTACGCCTCTGCTAGTCCTTCAAAAATATTCTTTAAAAAATCTACGACTCTGCTAGTCCTTCAAAAATATTCTTTAAAAAATCTACGCCTGATAGTCCTTCAAAAATATTCTTTAAAAAATCTACGCCTGATAGTCCTTGAAAAAATATTCTTTAAAAAATCTACGCCTCTAATAGTCCTTCAAAAATATTCTTTAAAAAATCTACGCCTCTGCTAGTCCTTCAAAAATATTCTTTAAAAAATCTACGCCTCTGCTAGTCCTTCAAAAATATTCTTTAAAAAATCTACGCCTCTGCTAGTCCTTCAAAAATATTCTTTAAAAAATCTACGCCTCTGCTAGTCCTTCAAAAATATTCTTTAAAAAATCTACGCCTCTGCTAGTCCTTCAAAAATATTCTTTAAAAAATCTACGCCTCTGCTAGTCCTTCAAAAATATTCTTTAAAAAATCTACGCCTCTGCTAGTCCTTCAAAAATATTCTTTAAAAAATCTACGCCTCTGCTAGTCCTTCAAAAATATTCTTTAAAAAATCTACGCCTCTGCTAGTCCTTCAAAAATATTCTTTAAAAAATCTACGCCTCTGCTAGTCCTTCAAAAATATTCTTTAAAAAATCTACGCCTCTGCTAGTCCTTCAAAAATATTCTTTAAAAAATCTACGCCTCTGCTAGTCCTTCAAAAATATTCTTTAAAAAATCTACGCCTCTGCTAGTCCTTCAAAAATATTCTTTAAAAAATCTACGCCTCTGCTAGTCCTTCAAAAATATTCTTTAAAAAATCTACGCCTCTGCTAGTCCTTCAAAAATATTCTTTAAAAAATCTACGCCTCTGCTAGTCCTTCAAAAATATTCTTTAAAAAATCTACGCCTCTGCTAGTCCTTCAAAAATATTCTTTAAAAAATCTACGCCTCTGCTAGTCCTTCAAAAATATTCTTTAAAAAATCTACGCCTCTGCTAGTCCTTCAAAAATATTCTTTAAAAAATCTACGCCTCTGCTAGTCCTTCAAAAATATTCTTTAAAAAATCTACGCCTCTGCTAGTCCTTCAAAAATATTCTTTAAAAAATCTACGCCTCTGCTAGTCCTTCAAAAATATTCTTTAAAAAATCTACGCCTCTGCTAGTCCTTCAAAAATATTCTTTAAAAAATCTACGCCTCTGCTAGTCCTTCAAAAATATTCTTTAAAAAATCTACGCCTCTGCTAGTCCTTCAAAAATATTCTTTAAAAAATCTACGCCTCTGCTAGTCCTTCAAAAATATTCTTTAAAAAATCTACGCCTCTGCTAGTCCTTCAAAAATATTCTTTAAAAAATCTACGCCTCTGCTAGTCCTTCAAAAATATTCTTTAACAAATCTACGCCTCTGCTAGTCCTTCAAAAATATTCTTTAAAAAATCTACGCCTCTGCTAGTCCTTCAAAAATATTCTTTAAAAAATCTACGCCTCTGCTAGTCCTTCAAAAATATTCTTTAAAAAATCTACGCCTCTGCTAGTCCTTCAAAAATATTCTTTAAAAAATCTACGCCTCTGCTAGTCCTTCAAAAATATTCTTTAAAAAATCTACGCCTCTGCTAGTCCTTCAAAAATATTCTTTAAAAAATCTACGCCTCTGCTAGTCCTTCAAAAATATTCTTTAAAAAATCTACGCCTCTGCTAGTCCTTCAAAAATATTCTTTAACAAATCTACGCCTCTGCTAGTCCTTCAAAAATATTCTTTAAAAAATCTACGCCTCTGCTAGTCCTTCAAAAATATTCTTTAAAAAATCTACGCCTCTGCTAGTCCTTCAAAAATATTCTTTAAAAAATCTACGCCTCTGCTAGTCCTTCAAAAATATTCTTTAAAAAATCTACGCCTCTGCTAGTCCTTCAAAAATATTCTTTAAAAAATCTACGCCTCTGCTAGTCCTTCAAAAATATTCTTTAAAAAATCTACGCCTCTGCTAGTCCTTCAAAAATATTCTTTAAAAAATCTACGCCTCTGCTAGTCCTTCAAAAATATTCTTTAAAAAATCTACGCCTCTGCTAGTCCTTCAAAAATATTCTTTAAAAAATCTACGCCTCTGCTAGTCCTTCAAAAATATTCTTTAAAAAATCTACGCCTCTGCTAGTCCTTCAAAAATATTCTTTAAAAAATCTACGCCTCTGCTAGTCCTTCAAAAATATTCTTTAAAAAATCTACGCCTCTGCTAGTCCTTCAAAAATATTCTTTAAAAAATCTACGCCTCTGCTAGTCCTTCAAAAATATTCTTTAAAAAATCTACGCCTCTGCTAGTCCTTCAAAAATATTCTTTAAAAAATCTACGCCTCTGCTAGTCCTTCAAAAATATTCTTTAAAAAATCTACGCCTCTGCTAGTCCTTCAAAAATATTCTTTAAAAAATCTACGCCTCTGCTAGTCCTTCAAAAATATTCTTTAAAAAATCTACGCCTCTGCTAGTCCTTCAAAAATATTCTTTAAAAAATCTACGCCTCTGCTAGTCCTTCAAAAATATTCTTTAAAAAATCTACGCCTCTGCTAGTCCTTCAAAAATATTCTTTAAAAAATCTACGCCTCTGCTAGTCCTTCAAAAATATTCTTTAAAAAATCTACGCCTCTGCTAGTCCTTCAAAAATATTCTTTAAAAAATCTACGCCTCTGCTAGTCCTTCAAAAATATTCTTTAAAAAATCTACGCCTCTGCTAGTCCTTCAAAAATATTCTTTAAAAAATCTACGCCTCTGCTAGTCCTTCAAAAATATTCTTTAAAAAATCTACGCCTCTGCTAGTCCTTCAAAAATATTCTTTAAAAAATCTACGCCTCTGCTAGTCCTTCAAAAATATTCTTTAAAAAATCTACGCCTCTGCTAGTCCTTCAAAAATATTCTTTAAAAAATCTACGCCTCTGCTAGTCCTTCAAAAATATTCTTTAAAAAATCTACGCCTCTGCTAGTCCTTCAAAAATATTCTTTAAAAAATCTACGCCTCTGCTAGTCCTTCAAAAATATTCTTTAAAAAATCTACGCCTCTGCTAGTCCTTCAAAAATATTCTTTAAAAAATCTACGCCTCTGCTAGTCCTTCAAAAATATTCTTTAAAAAATCTACGCCTCTGCTAGTCCTTCAAAAATATTCTTTAAAAAATCTACGCCTCTGCTAGTCCTTCAAAAATATTCTTTAAAAAATCTACGCCTCTGCTAGTCCTTCAAAAATATTCTTTAAAAAATCTACGCCTCTGCTAGTCCTTCAAAAATATTCTTTAAAAAATCTACGCCTCTGCTAGTCCTTCAAAAATATTCTTTAAAAAATCTACGCCTCTGCTAGTCCTTCAAAAATATTCTTTAAAAAATCTACGCCTCTGACAGTTTTCTGTTTCCTGAGGATCATAAAAATTTATCCTCAAACGTTGCTTTTTAACAATACCACTACTACTCATGGATCCGGTCTACAAATGAGGTTAATCCATAACATGTGTTGTATTTAAAAATTCAAAATTTTGATGTTTTATTTTTTTAATTTCACCATTATATTCTAACAAACCAACGTCAAACATCTAATTGCTGAAAACAAACATTTGCACTTTACCCAACCTCCAATGAGATCAAATAAAAAACGAAATTATTTCTTCTTCTTCAATTAAAATCAAACATAAAGGGGTGTTTATAATAGGCCTTCTAATTTCGCCATGGCAATTGCTTGGCTGTCGTCTGCTTGTGAAATTATTTTATATGGTCTAGTCTAATCATAGAGATATAGATATGAAATTGCGGGACATTTATCATTTCACCTATAAAAATGAGGGCGTTCGTAAAATTCAACAACGACAACAGCAAACTGAAACGTAAACATGAGCATGTAGTAAGGTAGTGGTCGGCTAGGCTGGTCGTTCGATGCTAATTGTGACGTTGTTCGTTTCTATTTAATTATAGCCATCCATTGAATTTATTGCCATGAAAAATTTCACGTGAATAAAGCGTGCTCAAGCAGGCAACAATATGGAAAAATAGTAAAAATAAAAATAAGACTGTCACAAATGTGTGTGTATATATGTTAGGCCGATATCAGTACCGTGTGGCTACCGTATTTTTGCCTTCCCCTTCCTTGTATCGCTACCGCATAGCCCACATCAGTCATCGAACTGCGATAATAATTATAAACATCGTCAGTCGTAAGATTTCACTACAGTTTTTTACGAACCGATAACATATGACCGGTAAAAACTTAGTGCTTGGGTCCAATATTAAAGGCCATTAGTACTCGTGGAATTTTGACGACACCATTAGATTTCGATTATACGAGTATGTATGTACATAGTTGAATGAATAGCAAAACCCCAAGATGTAGAAAGCGTAGGTAAAAAGAGGGCTGGACTGGAAAATGCAAGTAGTGGGTGGCAGTAGGCGCGGACTTTTAAACAATTTTTTTGGAGTCAACATCATTTAGTAGGCGTGGACTTTTTTAACAATATTTTTGGAGCCACCATCAGTTGGTAGGCGTGGACTTTTTTAACAATATTTTTGGAGCCAACATCATTTAGTAGGCGTGGACTTTTTTAACAATATTTTTGGAGCCAACATCATTTAGTAGGCGTGGACTTTTTTAACAATATTTTTGGAGCCAACATCATTTAGTAGGCGTGGACTTTTTTAACAATATTTTTGGAGCCAACATCATTTAGTAGGCGTGGACTTTTTTAACAATATTTTTGGAGCCAACATCATTTAGTAGGCGTGGACTTTTTTAACAATATTTTTGGAGCCAACATCATTTAGTAGGCGTGGACTTTTTTAACAATATTTTTGGAGCCAACATCATTTAGTAGGCGTGGACTTTTTTAACAATATTTTTGGAGCCAACATCATTTAGTAGGCGTGGACTTTTTTAACAATATTTTTGGAGCCAACATCATTTAGTAGGCGTGGACTTTTTTAACAATATTTTTGGAGCCAACATCATTTAGTAGGCGTGGACTTTTTTAACAATATTTTTGGAGCCAACATCATTTAGTAGGCGTGGACTTTTTTAACAATATTTTTGGAGCCAACATCATTTAGTAGGCGTGGACTTTTTTAACAATATTTTTGGAGCCAACATCATTTAGTAGGCGTGGACTTTTTTAACAATATTTTTGGAGCCAACATCATTTAGTAGGCGTGGACTTTTTTAACAATATTTTTGGAGCCAACATCATTTAGTAGGCGTGGACTTTTTTAACAATATTTTTGGAGCCAACATCATTTAGTAGGCGTGGACTTTTTTAACAATATTTTTGGAGCCAACATCATTTAGTAGGCGTGGACTTTTTTAACAATATTTTTGGAGCCAACATCATTTAGTAGGCGTGGACTTTTTTAACAATATTTTTGGAGCCAACATCATTTAGTAGGCGTGGACTTTTTTAACAATATTTTTGGAGCCAACATCATTTAGTAGGCGTGGACTTTTTTAACAATATTTTTGGAGCCAACATCATTTAGTAGGCGTGGACTTTTTTAACAATATTTTTGGAGCCAACATCATTTAGTAGGCGTGGACTTTTTTAACAATATTTTTGGAGCCAACATCATTTAGTAGGCGTGGACTTTTTTAACAATATTTTTGGAGCCAACATCATTTAGTAGGCGTGGACTTTTTTAACAATATTTTTGGAGCCACCATCAGTTGGTAGGCGTGGATTTTTTTAAGAATATTTTTGGAGCCAACATCATTTAGTAGGCGTGGACTTTTTTAACAATATTTTTGGAGCCAACATCATTTAGTAGGCGTGGACTTTTTTAACAATATTTTTGGAGCCAACATCATTTAGTAGGCGTGGACTTTTTTAACAATATTTTTGGAGCCAACATCATTTAGTAGGCGTGGACTTTTTTAACAATATTTTTGGAGCCAACATCATTTAGTAGGCGTGGACTTTTTTAACAATATTTTTGGAGCCAACATCATTTAGTAGGCGTGGACTTTTTTAACAATATTTTTGGAGCCAACATCATTTAGTAGGCGTGGACTTTTTTAACAATATTTTTGGAGCCAACATCATTTAGTAGGCGTGGACTTTTTTAACAATATTTTTGGAGCCAACATCATTTAGTAGGCGTGGACTTTTTTAACAATATTTTTGGAGCCAACATCATTTAGTAGGCGTGGACTTTTTTAACAATATTTTTGGAGCCAACATCATTTAGTAGGCGTGGACTTTTTTAACAATATTTTTGGAGCCAACATCATTTAGTAGGCGTGGACTTTTTTAACAATATTTTTGGAGCCAACATCATTTAGTAGGCGTGGACTTTTTTAACAATATTTTTGGAGCCAACATCATTTAGTAGGCGTGGACTTTTTTAACAATATTTTTGAGGCCACCATCAGTTGGTGGGCGTGGACTTTTTTAACAATATTTTTGGAGCCACCATCAGTTGGTAGGCGTGGACTTTTTTAACAATATTTTTGGAGCCACCATCAGTTGGTAGGCGTGGATTTTTTAAGAATATTTTTGGAGCCAACATCATTTAGTAGGCGTGGACTTTTTTAACAATATTTTTGGAGCCAACATCATTTAGTAGGCGTGGATTTTTTAAGAATATTTTTGGAGCCACCATCAGTTGGTAGGCGTGGATTTTTTTAAGAATATTTTTGGAGCCAACATCATTTAGTAGGCGTGGACTTTTTTAACAATATTTTTGGAGCCAACATCATTTAGTAGGCGTGGACTTTTTTAACAATATTTTTGGAGCCAACATCATTTAGTAGGCGTGGACTTTTTTAACAATATTTTTGGAGCCAACATTATTTAGTAGGCGTGGACTTTTT